>NW_020185328.1:11816303-11918121 GCF_003031525.2 Neophocaena asiaeorientalis asiaeorientalis
AAAAAAAAAAAAAAAAAAAAAAAAAAAAAAAAAGACTTCCAAAAGAGAAATATCAGGATTGTCTCTAAGAAGATAAATAGGATTTCACCAGGAGAGGAGTTGGAAAAAGACATTCCAGGAAGAGGCAATGGAAAATAAAAAGTGTGAAGATTTGAAAGAACACTGCTTTGGGGGGCTAATTAAGGCATTTAGAGTGCTTAGGGATTGTAATAAATATCTGCTATTTCTCTGAATCACCCCTCCATGTTAATTCCACTGCTCAAGTATATGAATTCTTTACTGTCTACCCTAACTGCCAAATACCTCTTTAAAAATTTTCCCAGCCTCTCGTATCTTTCTGTTCTAATCTATATAACTTGATACCACCAGGCAAACAATTCTAAAGTGAAATTCTGATAATGTACTTTCCCATCCCCAACTGGAAACCTTCAATGATTCCCAAATGCTAATTGAAAACATTTCTAATTCCTTTGATCCATTGAAGGCTCTCCAGCAGCTCTTGCCAAGCTGTTTTTCCAGGCTTACTTCCCACTCTTCCTTTTCTTGTATTCTTATACTGCAGCCAAAACTGAGTATTTGTATATCTCTGTGCATTTCTAGCTATTTCCAAACTCATTGTCTCTGCTGTACTTTTCCCTCTGTACAATGCCCTTTCTACCATCTATATAATCTACAACTTCCAAGTTTCACATGCCAACATCAAGATGCCAACTTTGAACTGTCCAGACAGAAATAGCTCTCTTTTCACATAATTCTTCTAAATGGGTGAGTGATTATTTCTAGCTCATAATATGAGTAAACAATTTTTAAGTTTTCTATTTTATATGGTTCATTATCCTATTGAATATAACTATTCTTCCTTATAATACACTTTTTGTTTTCCTTATAAGCACTCCATGGATATTTTATAATAAAGAATAAGTTGTATAGGGATATGGGAGTATATGAATACCTCTATATTGTTAAATCTAAAACAAAGTAACAACACTATACATGAATGCAAAATTACAGACGTTGGTCAAAGACACTGTGGGAGAGAAGGAATAATAAGGAAAAGAAAGGGAAGAATTGAAAACTTTCTTCTCAGGCTCTTGCTATGTGTTATCCACCATGATCTATGCTTTTCCTGTAGTTCTCAGAAAAACCTACTGAATCAAGTAGGTGCTTTTATGATCCCCATTTTCCAAAAGAGGAAAATAAGACTCTAAGTGGCTAAGAAATACACAACAGGTAATTGTCATAGCCAAGAATTAAAACAATTTCCATATAACATCAAAACTTTGAACAACTAAAACACTGAGAAATTTTCCTTCCCAGGTTCCCCAGATCCCCCCAAACCCGAGAGCCAGATATTTTCATATCATCATGTTATCAGTGTTAGAATCTGGACTTGAAGCTGAGTTTCCATTTCAGTACACTATAATGTACTGACTGCATTTTATTTTTCTCATTGTTTTTTAAACTACAGTTAAATGAAAGTATTATTCTTCATGATTCAATGTAATATCCATTGACTAGCTCGTAATTTTTTAAACAGTGGTCTAGAAAGCATATTTTTCCAATACTAGATTTTTTTTGGAGTAGATATTAAGTGTCCTGCACCAATCCATGACATATCTGAGTATTATTGAACAAAGATCTGTTATGCTTTTGGCTTGAGTAATGACAGTTGATATTGAAAATATGTCAACTTGCTTAACATTATCATGGGCAGAATTCTTAATTAACCTGCTGATGTTGTTAATAACATAGAATGATTCTTCTTTGGGAATGAGAGTTATTTAATGAACTCTATTTATTTCACTTTTGATAAAACTCTGGAGAGCCAATATGTCACTGAGGGGAGGACAGTACTCTTAGGAAGGAGGTCATCAGAATGGACTCCCTTGTGAAAAATACAGTGATGGGGAAAACAGCACAACTTGTAGCTATTTTGGTTTCACTGTTTCTATTTCAGGCACTTAAGTATCAGAGAACCTGTAACCTATGCTTGCCCCTGAATCTCTCATGTGCTCTGTTCTGCCTCTAAGAGTTCTCTAAACTAAAACTAATCTCAGCACTGATTATAAGAAAGCCTGGCATTGAAGTTCAACAGAGACACCTAGATGGCTTCTTGTTCAACATTTTCAATAAACAGTACAAGTACAGAGTAAAAGATAAAAAAAAAAAAATCCCGCTATATTAAGGTATAAAATGACACATAAAAGTCTCTACCTTCCAACTCTCAGCCTCTTAGATAGTTTCTTTTTCATCTGTACCAAGGATTTAATGTTGAGTGTGTATTCTACCTGCAGTTTTTAACAATGTGCTTTATTGGCATGTTTTTAACTTATTTATTCTCAGATGTGCTAAAAAAATTAAGTAGCCCATTAGTAACAGTGTCAAGTATATTCCAGCAGATGTTTTACCCAATAGTATTTTAAAAGTTATTTTGTGTTATTTCATTTAGTTCCCATAAAACCCCAAGAGATTATTATCTCCACTTCTTGATATAAAGAGATTGAAACTCAAAAAGGTAGGTGACTTGCCCAAGGTCACACAAGTAAGATTGTGTTGGATGAGCCAGAACTCAAATCTAGGCCTGTCTCCAAAGCCTAAAGGTGCTCAGAAATACTGAACTATATGGTATTGCCTTTACACAGCCTCACAAATTTAAATTACAATGATTCTTCTTCAGACTATAGTACAAAGCTACAGTAATCAAGACAATGTGATACTGGTACAAAAACAGAAATAGAGATCAATGGAAGAGGATAGAAAGCCCAGAGATAAACCCACAACCCTAGGGTCATGTAATCTATGACAAAGGAGACAAGGATATACAGTGGAGAAAAGACAGTCCCTTCAATAAGTGGTGCTGGGAAAACTGGACAGCTACATGTAAAAGAATGAAATTAGAACACTCCCTAACACCATACACAAAAATAAACTCAAAATGGATTACAGACCTAAATGTAAGTCCGGACACTATAAAATTCTTAGAGGACAACATAGGAAGAACACTCTTTGACATAAATCACAGCAAGATCTTTTTTGATCCAGCTCCTAGAGTAATGGAAATAAAAACAAAAATAAACAAATGGGACCTAATGAAACTTCAAAGCTTTTGCACAGCAAAGGAAACCATAAACAAGATGAAAAGACACCCCTCAGAATGGGAGAAAATATTTGCAAATGGACAAAGGATTAATCTCCAAAATATACAAACAGTTCATGCAGCTCAATATTAAAAAGCAAACAACCCAATCCAAAAATGGGCAGAAGACCTAAATAGACATTTCTCCAGACATACAGATGGTCAAGAGGCACATGAAAAGCTACTCAACATCACTACTTATTAGGAAATGTGAATAAAAACTACAATGAGGTATCACCTCACACCAGTCAGAATGGGAATCATCAGAAAATCTACAAACAACAAATGTTGGAGAGGGTGTGGAGAAAAGGGAACCATCTTGCACTGTTAGTGGGAATGTAAATTGATACAGCCACTATGGAGAACACTCTGGAGGTTCCTTAAAAAACTAAAATTAGAATTACCATATTACCAAGAAATCCCACCAATGGGCATAGACCCAGAGAAAACCATAATTCAAAAATACACATGAGCCCCAATGTTCATTGCAGCACTATTTACAATAACCAGGTCATGGAAGCAACCTAAATGCCCATTGACAGATGAATGGATAAAGAAGATGTGGTACATATATACAATGGAATACTACTCAGTCATAAAAAAGAATGAAACGGGGTCATTTGTAGAGATGTGGATAGATCTAGAGACTGTCATACAGAGTGAAGTAAGTCAGAGAGATAAAAACAAATACCGTATATTAACGCATATATGTAGAACTAGAAAAATGGTACAGATGAACTAGTTTGCAGGGCAGAAATAGAGACACAGATATAGAGAACAAACATAAGGACATGAAGGGTGAAAAGTGGAGGGGGAGGTGGTGGTGGTGGGATGAATTGGGAGATTGGGATTGATATAAAACACTAATACGTATAAAATAGATAATAAGAACCTGCTGTATAAAAAAAATAAGATTCAAAAATTCAAATAAATAAATAAATAAATTATAATGATTCTTGGATTTTCACCAGAAACCCAACTTCATATCCATCAACTGAGTTGTTTATCTACACATTTCCATACAGGTGTGCTTTTAACCCATTTTCCATTCCAGATTTAACAGCTAAATTTTATTTGCAAATAAACAATGAATTTTTAAAAAATATTCATTGTTACAAATGGTAATAGTGGACACTCATAGGGTTGTTATGAGCAATATTTGGTATGTGCTTATACTAAAAAGTTATCCATTGTTTATCTGAAATTAAAATTTAACTGGATGTCCTGTATTTTGTCGGGTAACCCTACACATTCCAGCTCTTCTTTTGCATCACAGTGTTTATTAATTACTACAGAAGCCAAAAATTTCCTTTATCCCTAACTTACTTTAACCCTTGTGCTTTGCATTCTTCAACTTCACCTTTTTTCCTGGGCTGCATTATTGTCTATTTCAGAAAATTCTGGCTTTGGAAGGCTTATGTTGTATGACAATTTTAAAAGATGTGCAGGGTCAGGGATGTCACTCAGTGAAAGATGACTGACTGTAACTGATGTCATCACGGTATTCTAGTCTTATTCCCCAATTTGTCCAAGTCCAGGTCTTGATTCCATTTGGTGTGCAGGCAACTGATCACAAAACACCGAAAAATTGTTATAAAATAGATTGTAAATGTACTAATTTGTATCAAGAACTATCTGGCTTCTCAATCTCACTAGGAGGCACATTTCTCTACGTGAAAGTGTATGAGGAGTAAAGGACTGTAATGAAATTAACAAAGTACCATTTTTGAGCTTCTGTTTCTAATCTGCAAAATGGACTTAGTAAGTACCTACCACATAGGGTGGCTAAAAGGACTTGAGAATGCATAGATGAGATTATTGATGTATATATTAATATTAGTTAAAGAAAACAATAACAATAATTTAGAAGATTGATTGGTGAACACAGAATCAGAGTGCCAAGAATTGAATAATCTAATTTTGCTAAAATTGGAAATGTGAAACTCCCTTAAAAGATTATATTTGCTTGATAAATGTAATATTCTTGTTTCTGAATTAGAGTTCCTTCTTACATATTGGACACTTGAAAAAGGCTTGTCAATATATTTTGCTTTCTCTTAACCTCTTTTCTGTGCTTCTATTACTTGCCAACCTCTCTTTGGATAAAAAATAAACATTTCTTTAATGTCATGAATACATTCAATCACCTCTGGAGCTATTGATTTTATTAACAAATGGAATTAGACTGGAAGTCCTTCTTTTCCTTCATGTTGACTGTCTATATATTTTCATTGATTTATTAACTATTGGTTCCATGACAATTCAGTTTCATATTTCTATAATCTTTGAGTAGAGCTTGTCACCCCCCATACCACCTAGAGTTTCCTGTTTTGAATCTGCTGCTTATTTGTTGTTCAGTCTTTGCCAAAGCACTTAACCTTCTCACTACCTCAGTTCTTTCATCTGTAAAATGGGAATAGTAAAAATTCATAAGGCTATTATGATGATATATTCATAGGCAAAAATAATTTCAAACATGGGTGGATGCTGGCGCCATTACCCATATGAGGAGGAAGAAGTGAGAAGGGCATGTGGGTTGTGGGGAGTCATATGGTAGTCACTAAGCTGGGTTTTGGAGCCTCAAGATATGGTCTAGGTCCTAAAGTATGTAATCATCTAATATCATGGGAAATTCCAAGTCTGAAATATTGCAAGGGGAGAGTCTTTAAAAATTATCTGCTGCAACCATTTCTTTTGCAGAAATAAAGAGAAATTGGGACCTGCTCACAGTTGCATTTCTGATGAGTGAAAGAACTAAGAATGGAAGTCAAGCTACCCTGCCCCCCTCCCACCCCCCAGTCTTGGTGACAATGTCACCAACAATTCCCTCTACAACAGACACAGGTAGAGCCTGGTCAGTAGCGTTCTGACATTGACCTCTAACTGCCAGTATTTGTTTCTAAGACTGGTACTTTTTTCCACATTGATGCAGCCTACCTCCACCCTGGGCACTATTCAACCAATGACTGTAGGATGTAATTAGCTCATCAACCTCACCCATCCCGTGGGATAAGTAATGTGGGAGCATTGTTTGCAGTGTTGCTCAGAGTTTCCCTGTGGGACTAAGCTCCAGTAGCTACTGAGGTAAATGGTTTAATAACTCACCCCTTTAGTAGTAGCCTTCCCTTTTCTGTAATACTGTTTTTCTGCCCTGTCCATGTTCCCCATCCCTCCCAAAGAAAATACTAACCCTAGAACCCTTACTTCAGGCATTGGCCCTAGGAAAACCAAATTGAGACACTCTCTTTACCTATGACTGCTTTTAGAAGCTTAGTAGCAGAGCTGACTGTTAAAAACTTGGCACCTGAACCACTGAGGAATCTTGAAAAAGAATGCTATCAGAATTTACTTTAATGACTACCCTTATAAAATACTATATTATGGTTTCTACTTATTCTGCTTGTGCCTCTCTTCTCTTCTTCCTCTCAAAAGATGTTAGGAAATAAAAAGGGAATATCTTCTTACACTGTTAATAAGTACAGCACTTTCAGAAGCCAGGGCCACGAATGAGCTAATATAATGCTACTTCCAGAAGTAAGGTGCTACTTCCAGAAGGAAGAAGTGATAATTTTCTCAGCAGATTCAGAAACATCTCAGTTATGTAAAATGCCAGATCTGCCTATGGACATTCTTATATCATCTCTATATTTTATGTTCTCTTGAGCATGGATTTGATTTTTTCTTCAACTGTTCTTGCTAGTTATCTTTTATAAAATATGAACTTTTACAGAGATGAACTCTTTCTTAAATGTTTAAAAATCTTCTTTCTTCCATGTCTCAAATTTAACTGGAATGAAACTATTATCTTTGGGTTGTGTGTGCCAATTCTTTACCTCTCATCACTGACACATGCCATAATTCAATCTCTGTGTCCTGCTGTTGTTCATAAACCAACAAGCTCTGGCGGTTTATGTCATCAGCAGAAAACCTGAAAGAGAATTATAGCCTTGCATTCAATCTCTATGTTCTTTGTGGAAATAGCCAGTTTTTCAGGATGTGCAATTTAGAGACTTGGGAGCAAGAGACTTATAAAGTGTATTTCTTGTAGCCTGTGTCAAAGTCAAAGCTATGAGCATTCAAAATAAAAGACTGATATAAAATCTGTTCAAAATACACCTATAGTTTTATGAGCAAAAGAATGTTTTCATTAATATTTGGAAAACTTGAGGGAGGGCTATATTCCACTTGTTTCCAAACTTCTAGATAGTTATTAAAAAAAATATATTAACCCAAGTTTGGATTTCATCAACACTGAATTGGGAGGATAATAACTTGGACATAGTGACTCATAGACAGTAGAGGGTCCTTTTACTTTATATGTTAGTATTTATCTATGTGAAATGGTCAAGTAAACATCTACAAAATAGCTACACAGAGAGCTAACCAGAACACACACACAAAAGTCCTTCTTTAATGGTTGCAGAAAAGTGAGATATTTTGCAAAGAAAATTTATTTAGGGAATTATTTTAAATAAACTACTATTATTTGTCTTAATCACACCTATAATACTGAATACTTTTCAACACACAAGCAAAGTTGACTTGTTTTAGGGTGTGATCAAGAACCCATTTGCAAGAAAACTCTTGGTGTGAAAGATAATTTTTGCATCATATTTTAGACTTTTATTTGGAAACAGTAATTTATAAGGAAAGGGGTAGCACTTTTAGATAAATGTTCTTATTTAAAGTAAAAATGTGCATCAGTACTCATATTTTGAAAAACTGTACAGCACCTCTCTTGACCACCATTCAATACTAAATATGTCATTAATATATACCACACAGAATTCTAGGTGTTATCAATGCTAAAAAAAATCCAAGCAGTAAACAAAATAGATATCTCTGTCTTCAGTAAGCTTCTATTATAATGGGGGAAGATAGATAATAAATAAATAGCAATTATGTAATATGTCAGGTCAAGTTAAGTGTTATGAAGAAAAACAAGTGGTGCCAGGGAATGAAAGGAAGAATAAGAGTTGGCGTTTTATATAGGACAGTCAAGGAAGGCTCTCAGTCAGATAAGGTGACTGACGTGTTAAACATATAAATAAATTGATGGAATGAGCTACCTGAATACCTGAGAGAAGGGTGTTCCAGTAGAGGGAAGACCATATGTAAAGATTTTGAGATGGGAATGTTAGGTGTGTTTGAGAAACAGTAAGGAGTTTACCATGGCTAGAGCAAAATCATAGAGGAAAAGAGTGATGAAAGATGGGTCAGAAAAATAGCAGGATAAAATGACGGGATAATACAGGGCTTGTAGGCCATGGAAAAACGTTCAGATTTGACTCTTGGTATAGCAAGAAATCAACGAAGGTAGATCAGAAGTGATTTGAGGATTGCTGACAATCTATTTTGTTGAGAATAGACTATAAGGTAGACGGAGGTAAAAGGATGGAAGTTGGCTAGAAAGTTATTGGAAAATTTCCAGTCAAGAGACCATGACTTATGCCAAGGCATATAGGCAAACGTAGCAATCAGTTTCTGTGTAGATTTTAAAAGTAGCATCAAAAGAATTTCTGATCATTTCGATGTCAGTTGTAAAGCAAAGGAATCAATGATTATTCCAAGGTATAGAATCTACTCATTCAACCCTCATTTGGTAGGGAATAAGTGAGTGAAGATATACACTAGCCTGGGTGACAAAGGCAATGGTTTAGAGAATATGACACACAGACCACATAGGATGGAGGGAGCTGCCACATCAAACAATTTACATTTTTTCGAGAAGGAAGCTTTAGGACAATTCCTGGAAATCCTAATTTATTAATAAAATTACATGATTCTGGCACTTATTCCTTCAGCAAATAACACTAGAGGTTAAGAAATTTTGGTGAGTAGAATTCTATTTGGGTTGCCCTTGTTGTAGTCACAGATGCAGGGATCATGTCTGAGATTGTTTTATAAAGAAGTCTCAGAAAAGTAACAGTTTCATGGCCCTTATTTATAATATTCAATAGTACCTGTGACTTTGTTTTTCAGCCTCACACACCTGATGTGCTATTTCCTCTTCGCAGGGCTTTGGGTCTTGAGGGAAGGCTGCAGTAGCTTTCCATAGTTCCACTTTTGATTCAATAGGACTTATTATCTATCACAATGTTAGAGGCACATCATGGGTACTCATTAGATTTGGGCTAAATTGAAATAACTGTCTTGCTCTTCTAAGAATCATGGCATCAGAAAAAAAATATTAAAATTTAGTAGAAAATATATCCTTGAATAAGCAGTTTTATTAATTTTTTTCTTCACATAGTCTTTTGCTTTTGAAAATCTTCACTGCACAATTTCTTTATTGATTTTTAATGTAAAATCATTTTCTAGTTCATTATTATAGTAGTCTAGTTATATGATTGCCCAATTGAGAGAGATGTTTTTTGGAGAAAACACAGAATGTTGGAATCCTTGTTCTGCCATAATAGGAACATAGGCAAGGAACTATACCGGAATTAGCATAGATTTCTCCACAAATATAAAATGGATAGTAAAACTTATTTTAAAGGGGTTCTGGTATAGGAATAAAGCCATAGAAGCATCTAACATGTAGGAGGGAAAAGCAAATGATCATTTTCTTCTTAAGGTAAATTTATGTATTAATTTCATAGCTCTGTAGTCACATTGAGTCGTATTAATTTTAGAGCATCCCATGGTGAGAAGTTGAAGGTCAAGAAAAAGAAAGGATGTCAGCTTTCTGCTCCCCTCACCATTTTCTGAGTTGTCTCCAAGTATGTGGTGCTGCATATCAGGGCACATTCCAAAAGAAGCTGTAATATTGGACTGTAGAACATTCCCCTGTATACAGAATGCCTAAAGATTGCTATTCTAGGCACTTCTTTTGGGGAGATAAAGGGCTGTAAGTTCAGCTGAGGTATTGACTTTATTAAGAGGAGGAGAAATAACCCTCTTCAAGGAAACCTTACTTTTATTATAAACATCTTCATCATTATAGATCTATTTTTAGTCATATGATTAGAAACAGAACATTAAAAAGTAGAAAAGTTCGGGAGGGAAAAAAAAAATGATTTGATCCTGACATCATAACAGGATGTGCAAACAAGCAACATGTGCACTTTTAGCACAAGTATTTAAGGCATGTGTCCATGGGGCCTTGCATATCCCAGCATAGTCTGCTCAGGTTCTATGCCAGAATACCCTTGAAATACAGCCCTGACAGATATTGCTAAGCAGTTGTCACCCTGAGCCAAGCAACGACAGAGATCAAAGATGGAAATGCCCTTATTATCTGCACAAAAATGGAAAAAATAAAAAACAACTCATGACCAATATGCTACTTCATTAAAATTTTATTTTATTTGCTCAGACAAGATTTCCTGACACTTCTGAAAAACTAGAAGTGCAGCTCACGTTGAAAAGAAGAGCCACTAGTGACTGGTAGAAAACCTGTAGCAAGCTTATCTAAGTTCAAGGTACACTCAGCATTTTACTACTTACTAGTTGGACTAAGAATAAGTTTTGAGTATGCAGAAATGCAAAGCTAAAACTCACTTAGTCTGCTTCTTAGTCTGCTCAGGCTGCTGTAACAACGTACCATAAACTGTGTGGCTTAAACAACAGACATTCATTTCTCACAGTTCTGGAGGCTGGACTACCCAAGATTAAGGTTTCGGTTGGTTGACTTCATTCCTGGTGAGAGGTCTCTTCCTATATTGTAGATGGTGTTTCCCTTCTTGTTGTAGTCTCACTTGATGGAGAGAAACAGAGAGCAAGCTCTGTGTTCTTTTCTTATAAGGGCACAACTCCCACGCTGAGGAACCCATACCCATGACCCCATCTAAAACTACTTCCCAAAGACCCCACCTCCTACTAATACCATCATATGAGGGGGTGGGTAGAACTTCGACATATGAATTGGGGTAGATGCAAACATCTAGTCCATAACACTTGGTAATTACCATACAAATTAATTATTAGGAAATAACAGTTCATAATATGGACTTGAGATTGAATTTTGGTATCCCACAAACACAAAAAAGAAATAGTATGTAACATTGATCTTTGAAATTATATTACACACTCAAATAACAACAACAACAAAATAAAAAGCAAATTACTCTTACTGACAAAAATACATTACATAAATTTGTATACAGCAACTGGGAAAGCATATAAGGTGAGGTGAATCTATACCATAACTTTATAAATAATAAATATAATTTAAAATTTAAAAGTATATTAATGAGAACTCTTCTTCTGAATTTTTCAACTATCTTAAGCAGCTGAAATATTATTTCAAACTATGCATCTGTGAAGCTGGAAGGTTTGAATATAAGCCATAGTTAGGATTTCACCCTGGACACAAGCTCCTGTGAGACACCAGATCTGCAAATATGCTTTCCAGAGAGTTACAAACAACAAAACATGGAGGAATGCTCTAACTCATTCCTACTAGAGAAAAGACAGGGCCAGTAATATTCAAAGGGCAGTGGCATATCCCTGCCTGTAATAACCTTTCCACATTTTATTTATTCCCTTATTTACCTTTTCGTAAACATTTTTCATCTGGCGGTCCTGTGCTTTCTTCATAATTCAGCTCAAATATCAAGTCCTATGAAATCTCCCCCTAATCTCTGAGTCAGAGAAACTCATGGACTGGTCAGTTCTTACAGGGCAAATGCACTAAGGCACTTACCTTTGTATACTTAACACTTTCTCCTACTAAACCACAAGTCCTCTCAAGGCAGGAGACATACCTTGGTTTTGTGCACAGTGTCAGCGCTATTCGTAGTGTAGAGTAGATCCCAAATGAGTCATTGTTGAACAATTAAGGGGATGAATAAATGTATAAACACAACGCATATCGACTCAAAGAAACTTTACCATTTTTACTACCAATAACTTAGTTTTTAAAGTATAAAAATTAAATCATATGACGATTATCATTTTCATAAATAAGCATGGGGATTATTAAAGTTAAATGTTTAAAAGTCATCTGGAAAACAACCAATGCTAAATTCTTTTTGAGATGAATTTAACTATAGGCAAATTGTAACTTAACTGAAATATGAATTGTGAACTTCATCCTATGTGATAAACTTTACTAGTTTTATGTTGACGTTGCTGAATAGAAAACTAACACTGAACCTCTGAAAAAGTCCATATATAAAAAAAAGTGTAAAATAATAGTCCCTCCAAAAGTCAAAACACACTTAATAAAGTGTCAAAGCAAAAAAAGGAATATAAACTTTACAATGAGGAGTTCTCTGGTGAAGTCAGCATGAGCTTAAAGGATAGAAAGTAATGAACAGTTGATAAACGTTTGATAAAGATTCAAAGCTTATGTTGATTATGAGAATGAAAGCTTAGTGTTCCCATTATTGAACATTTTTCTGCAGCTTTCTTCAGCAATATTAAGCTTGTAAAGAGCAAATGCTTTCAGGAATCAAGTCTTTAAGAGAAGCAATATAGCATTTGGAAAATTTATTAAAATACAAAAGGATCAAAAGTCTTTAAAGAACTAATCTATGTGGTGATCTTGCATTCTCTTTGTACAACTAAATTGAGTCCAAAGTATTAAACTAAAACTGTGGAACTGTAATTGCACAACTAACTAGCCACCTGGAGTTCAGATAGTGTCAAGTGAATTGGGTCAGATTGGAATGAAGTCAAATACTTAATGACGAACAGAACCCTTCCTTGGCACTGTGATTGGGCTGTTAGTGTGACTATGAACTAGCTGACACTTTGAATAGCAAAATCTTCAGTGGTACACACATTTGTTCTTATGTTATCATTTAAATGTCATTAAAAACATACATGATGGGCTTCCCTGGTGGCACAGTGGTTGAGAGTCCGCCTGCCGATGCAGGGGACATGGGTTCGTGCCCCGGTCTGGGAAGATCCCACATGCCGCGGAGCGGCTGGGCCGGTGAGCCATGGCCGCTGAGCCTGCGCGTCCGGAGCCTGTGCTCCGCAAGGGGAGAGGCCACAACAGTGAGAGGCCCACGTACTGCAAAAACAAACAAACAAACATACATGATGAGAATGCTTAATTTGACAGAAAAACACTCAAGATATCAAAGTCAAATGGATAATTCCTATTTTTCTTATATATTGAACATAACAGTTACAAACACTGTATCACAGTATAATTTGTAAAATACTTTCTCATACAGTATCTCATTTGTTCTGTCCAACAATAGCTGAGGAAATTCAGACTCTAGCAACTTGATTTTTCCAAGATCCTTAGCTTATAAATGCTATAACCAGGACAAAATTCAAATTTTCTGAATTCAAATTCCTAGGTTCTTAAAGAATATTGCTACTAACTGTATGCCTATTGTTATATATCTACATAGGGACCACCAAAATCCAGCAATACTTCCTAGGAATTAGAATTATAAGCCATTGGCTATGATATTAGGAGTGAAAGATAAGAAATGACTGGAAATATGTTTTCACGGTACAGGCTTAATAAGCATTTTGGATATTTTCTTCTTAGTAAGTATATCAGAAAGTATAGATTGAAAATTTAAAAAAAAGAAATATTTGTATAATATGGGAATTTCTTAAAGTAAGAGAGTAAAGAGGACATTAACAAATCACAGTGTACCAGTCAACACTTCTGGAAATTGAGAATTCACTGCCTAAAACTCTACATATTTTGACCTATTGTGTAGACATAACTTTCAGTGTTCCAGACTTACACTGACAGCCATAGTAATGTACAGTTTGCTAGTTCTTCTATATATGTAAATTATACCTTTTCAATAGGTGTCAGTTTGGGGGCAGACAAAAAATAGTCCCCCGATCGAATCCAATAATGTAATTAAATGAAATTTCTTGCTGACAGCATGAAACCCTAGAGCACAGTATCTTGTGACAATAACCGAATGCAGAGATTATAAGACATCTCATGGGCTCAGCTAGACTTCTTAGCTCTTTATACAGAAGACCAAGCAAGAGATTATTTACAGTTTAACTGTGATATGAAAGAAGTTTTATTTGGTGTCAAGTAGTGTGTATGACACGAGAAATGAGTTTATCACAAAGCAGCTTGGGAAATTTCCTTATTTATGACTCAGGATTGTAGCTCACTGCTCCTTGTAATGCATAGGATTTTTTAGTCAATAAACAGAACTCACCCACACTTAAAGAAGTTTTCTGTACTTTGTGGGAGTTCATGTTTATAGAAAACATTTATCCAATCTTGCTGTTGCAACTGAATTAGACTCTACCTTGGGAGAAGCAAATCTTAGTTTTTGCTGTTGCTGTAGTTTTTTTTTCTTAACTTAAAAATTAATTTTTAATATGCTGCAACATATTTAAGGTCATACAGTATGTGTTTCAGACATATGAACAAATTTTACACACAAAGAAATTAAATAAGGTTTGAGAGAATCTCAGTGAATTCACACTTATAGAGGTTGAGGGAGAGGGCATTTGATTCCATGGGTGTAAATGGCTGAACATAAATAAGAGGCTCACCAGGAATATGAGAGCCCACCAAAGACCACAGTTATGTTTCTTGGTTGTAAATATTTTAACTTATTGAAAAATAGCAATTTAACAAACATGAACAGTGAATGTTATCTCAGATTGTCCTAAACTCAGAAGACTACTTTGAATAATAAGCAAACACAAAACACTTTTACACAAGACAAGGCAAATGAATGTGTCTGGAGAAGTACTTGATCTCTGTAGGAGGTGTCAAATTCATTACAGGGAACATTATGCAGTAGAACAAGATATATTAGCATGGGGCTTTATGAGCTAGAAACTAGGTAAATGAACCTGATAAATAGATTGACATAATAAAAGGAGGATGTAGAGAAAAAGAAGAAAGAGGCAAGACCTAGAGAGGCTGAGACACAGGAAGTAAAATTTGGCAATGTACCAGAGCAGTTTTAGGATGTAAGAGTTGAAAAGTACAGAAAGGGATTTCTGAGGTTTTAATAGACATGTAATAAAGAATGGAGATTGATTAATTTATTTATAGTTATTGATTTTTTTTTTTTTCCATTCAAATAGTGGGCCTTTGTTGATGTATTAAGACTAAAAAAACTATAGAAACTTGTGTGCCATAGTTTGGTGTCAAAGAGGTTTGTGACTCAGGGAGGTAACCTAGTGTTGACTCAGTTTCCTCATTTCTAAAGTAATAATTATAGCACTATTAGTAATGAATGGTATCTATACCTATCAATCAATCTATATATCTATATCTAAGTCTATATCAATATTCAAACATAAATTTAGACTTAGATTTAGATATACCATGTGCCAAGGACAATATTAGAACTTTTAGACTTTACTTTTATTGTTACAATAACCCTGTGGGGCAGAAACCCCATTACTATTATCACTCAACACATGAGGAAAAAGACTTCAAACAGTTACCCAGCTTAGCCCAAATCACAAAGCACAATCCCAGATCTTAACCAGTAACCCAACAAAATGTTTTCTGCATACCTTCTTAGGCAGAGAACTTGGGTGACTTGCATCTTAATATTCCATTATACTCTTGGTCTCTTGTATTAGAATGAGACTCATCCTAGAGACTCAGAAACACACTGGGATACCAACTTCATTTACTTCCTCAGCCTCCCTAATACTACTTTATGTCCTACATCTCTACCTCTTTTTGTTCCATCTTCATTTAGTCAGCAAAACTGTTAAGCATCTACTATGTGCTAGATATTATGTTAGGTACCAGGATTTAAAAAAAGAGATTTTGTATCCTCTGTCATCAAAGTATTTAAAAGCTAGTCAGGTCGGACAAAAGATGAATACAAAACAAAAAGTATGAATTTACATTCCCACCAACAGTGCAAGAGGGTTCCCTTTTCTCCACACCCTCTCCAGCATTTATTGTTTGTAGATTTTTTGATGATGGCCATTCTGACCAGTGTGAGATGATATCTCATTGTAGTATTGACTTGAATTTCTCTAATGATTACTGATGTTGAGCATTCTTTCATGTGTTTGTTGGCAATCTGTGTCTCTTCTTTGGAGAAATGTCTATTTAGGTCTTCTGCTCATTTATGGATTGGGTTGTTTGTTCTTTTGATATTGAGCTGCATGAGCTGCTTGTAAATTTTGGAGATTAATCATTTGTCAGTTTCTTCATTTGCAAATATTTCCTCCCGTTCTGAGGGTTGTCTTTTACACTACCAAATGTAAAATAGATAGCTAGTGGGAAGCAGCCGCATAGCACAGGGAGATCAGCTCAGTGTTTTGTGACCACCTAGAGGGGTGGGATAGGGAGGGTGGGAGGGAGGGAGACACAAGAGGGAATAGATATCGGGACATATGTATATGTATAACTGATTCACTTTGTTATAAAGCAGAAACTAACACCATTGTAAAGCAATTATACTCCAATAAAGATGTTAAAAATTAAAAAAAAAATATTAAATTAAAAAAACAAAAAAACAAAAAGTAATTTAAAATAATGACATGGTGAAATATTTTTTTAGACAATTTACTTCTGTGCATATGTCAAAATTTTATCGCTATCCGGCTGCAGGGGAAAAGACTTTCAACAGGTCAGTTTAAAAATAAGATTTACTTTTGGGGGGGAAATACTATAGGAAAAGGAGATGGTTAGTTAACCACTGTTATTCTATACAGAAGAGAAAAGAATCTAGTTAAGAAATATTACACAGTGCTTCAAGACTGGCCATTAGGCCCTTCCCAAGATTAGCAGTCCACTGAAGGAGTGGATAACTGAGTTCTCAGAAGTGGTCTTATTCTCATTAAAATTTATTTGAACATTAATTAAGCTTTGTATCAAGGATAATCATTTTTTCCAAAAAAAGATTTGCAAATTACAATTTGAACAAAGTTTTAGTCCTCATCCAGACTTGGGTCAATTTTTCTCTTTTTACGTAAGTTTGTGACAAGTAGAATTGAAGGTCTGAATAAGGGATTACTAATTGCCTATTTTAAGGGAAGAGAGGGGGGTCAATAAATCTCAGTCAAAAATTACTGCTGTGATAAAAGGATTTAATCAGCAGTGGAAAAGGAATATCTGCCATAGTTTGAATCCTTGATAAACTGGAACAAATGAATGGGCCAGTTACTGATCGAATCAATCTGAAAGCTCTGGATTGACTGAATTCTATGGAATGAGATGCTGAAAATTGAAAATGGGTCCTATAAAAGTCCAACTTTGATGTGGGGTACCATAAAGATTGAGCCCATTCAAACATAGATGAGCTCTTCCTCTTTCAGCATGGTTAAGCATTTGCACAGAAAGCAAGATCTCTCTGAATGTATAAAAAGAAGTGTTAAAAATATACTTTTTTTTTTTTTTTTTTTCCTGCAGTACGCAGACCTCTCACTGCTGTGGCCTCTCCCGTTGCAGAGCACAGGCTCCGGACGCGCAGGCTCAGTGGCCATGGCTCACGGGCCCAGCCTCTCCGCGGCATGTGGGATCCTCCCAGACCGGGGCACGAACCCATGTCCCCTGCATCCGCAGGCGGACTCTCAACCACTGCGCCACCAGGAAAGTCGAAAAATATACATTTTTTAAATTCTAAAATGAGAACTGTATACACAAGAAATTATTCTTCCTTCTTTCCTTCCTTCGTTCGTTCGTTCATTCGTTCGTTCCTTCCTTCTTTCTTGAAATAAAATGCATATTTTATGGCAAGAAAAGATAAACTTAAACGTAAAAATTCTCTGTGCTTTGACCTTGTCTCTCCCCTGACTGTGCATTTTGTATCTGCATTATGCATCGACCAAACCTCCCTCAAAGTCAGGAATAGCTGGTCAACCATAAAGAGTAACATTCTCCCAACATCAACAAGACAACTCCTTAATAAATAACACTTCTTGATCTCGGAATGGGTCACATGACCCACCACGATGGCGCTTAGATCTGGATTATGTAAATTGTCAGTATTTGTCATTTGATGTACAGCCCTCTGTCAAAAAACTTACATAAACTGTGTCTTGACTTTCTAACAAGCAGAACAGTTCTCAGAGCTTTCTGAGATATTCTTCCTGGGTTATAATCCTTAAATTTGGCTCAAATAAAATTCTCCAATTCTTTCTTGGATTGAATGATTAATATTTCATCAACACTTTGGAGCCATGGGCTACTGAGATGGAGGTCACGTCCTTAAAAATGAAAATTACATGGTTGAGTTAAGTGATCATGTGAGTGGTCTGGGACCAGGAAGGAAGATTTCTTAAAATATGGAGTTTAAGTGCCACTTAATGGAAGGATGAAAGTTAGGAAATTAGAAGAAAATTGGGGTGGAGAGCTGTAAATGGAAATGATTAGTGAATTCTATCTCTTGCTTAAAAAAGTTGAAAGCAGGCACTTACATGTTTCTAGTTATAAGGCTAAAGACTTTAAGGACTTCATAAAATGTTTGACCTTTGTAACTTCTTCATGTTTGTTATTATCTCTCTGATTTTTGGTATTGATTAGCAGTAAAAGTTTTGGCAGATAACATTAACTAAAGATAATAATATTGAAAGTTAAAATACTATTGAATAGTTGCCTTTCAGGCAGTATCTAATTTAATCCTGAAAACGACCTCATTAGGTACATACTATTTCTAGAAAAAAATCCATGTGATTATGGAAAGTTAAGTAACCTCCTTAAAGTCACAGAGAGTGGCTGACCTTGATGCGAACAGTTTTTTTTTTTTTTTAACTCCAAAATCTAAGCTGTTAGCACTAGCCCTTCTGTGGAAACCTTGGATCCTGAATTTGAATCCTGCCACTGCCACGTTTTAGTTTAGTAATTATATATATATTTACTTTCTATGAGCTATACTTCCTATTATGAAATGTACCCAATTTGGGACCTCATTTATTCATAACATCTCAATCTGTCCTGGGCATTTGGTAGCATTTGTTTCCTTTTCTTTCCAAACATCTTATCACTGGGAGGAGCAAAGAAGAGAAGAGCAAGAGAGACGGCATTTCTGCTACTTTGAAGACAGGTTGAAGGGTGAAATTCCTGAGGGATACAGAGTGTGTTGACTCATTAGGAGAAGAGAAGTTCAGCTGATAAAGAGCATGGGATTGAAAAGTGGCTCTGAGACTAAACAGTGGAACAGCAGATGGGGTCCCTCTAAATGCAAATGATCTCAAGACTGCCCTCAGCCTTCTTTTGCTTTGTGCTATTTCTGGGAGGAATCTAATGCTTCAGAAGCTTGTTGAGAGGACTGTTATGAGGATTCATTATAAACTAATAGGAGGTAGTTATGATTTTTATATTGTCCTTTGGTACTCAGACTAGAAATTCCCTATGAAAAGCAGAGTTATAACTCTGGAAGTATTTCTATGGTAATGATGGATACATTATCATGAGAGGATAAAAAAGAAAAGCCCAGTGTATTATCAGGGAGGAAAATTGAAGAGACCTCAATCAAGCCACTGCAGTTAAATTTCTCCCCTTTATTTCAGAGAATATGTGGTAGGTTCTCATTAAATATTTATTAAAT
Source organism: Neophocaena asiaeorientalis asiaeorientalis (assembly GCF_003031525.2). Classification (NCBI taxonomy): domain Eukaryota; kingdom Metazoa; phylum Chordata; class Mammalia; order Artiodactyla; family Phocoenidae; genus Neophocaena; species Neophocaena asiaeorientalis. Next base: position 11,835,858 of record NW_020185328.1, read on the forward strand.
TGAGTTGAAAATAATGTTGTGACTGTTGTTTTTTCAATGGTCCTTGTGAGATAATTGAACGGATGACAGGAATCATGAGAAAGCTCTTTTGCATATAATAAAGTGCTGTATAAGTGGCAGTGGCAATTAATAAATTATTTAAGCCATCATTTTTAGACTACTAAGCATATCTAAGTACTGAGAGTATAAAGATTAGTTCTAAAATAAATAAACCTTATGGAGAAGAAAGTGCCAGAAAAAAATTGTCTTAATTTTTTTCAAGAAAATATGGGCAAACAGTTATAAAAAGTAAATTGACTTGGAAATGGCAAATGAAATTCCTGGCTGTCTTTTCAAGTGATTTGGTGAATGTTGTTTACTGGACCCTCTGGGTATTATCTGATTCTATAAGGCTGTACACCTTAGATTATCTTTTATACTAACTGGGCTCTTTTACAACTGTATAGGGATGGAGGTTATGTTGTAGAAAACTGTTAACAATGTAAATGTTTCTCGTACATAGAAATGCAAATAAATTTTGTCTAGTCATGAATAAAAATCTCTATAACACATTTACATTTGAACCAGTTTCACCATCTTTCATGTTTCCTCACTAATTAATGAGCTAAAGAAAATATTTGATGTGTTCATTTTATGTTTGAGGAGAGCCATGATTTTACCATCTTGAAAATTTTACCTTCAACAGAAGGTACTTAGTGCTTCTTAGGTGCCTGGTATTAAGCTGGGAAATGTTATTTATGCTAACTCATTGAATATTCAAAACAGCTTTACAAGGTGGGAGACTTTCTTATAGAGTCCTTGCACACTGATGTTAAAGAAAAACAATTATTCAATGACATTTGTTAAAGAACAGTAAGACAGAATTTACTTAGGACCATCACAATAAGTGTAGGGACAGTTTCGATGGGGTTTTGCAATGGGAAGAGAGATTGGACTCAACTCCAAATACAACAAGGAAAAGTGGGAATTTATAACCAAGGAGCAGGGTGAGGATCAGTGGATGGAAAATAACTAAGAAGAAACATCAGGGTAAGGGGAGATTCTGGCTAAACTGACCTAACTTAATTCTTGCAGAAGGTAGGCCAGGGTGATCAAACATCACCTGGGGGATGATGGAGGATGAGGAAACCCATGACCAGATATTATGAGCAATCAGATATTGAGGATGGCTAAGCTTATTAGGATTCTTGCTAAAATTGGACAATGAAGAAATAGACATGGAAACCCAAAATCAGGACCTAGTTGAGAAGAGAGTTCAGAAGATCCCGACTAGAGTTTCTTAAGAAGAAACTCTGTCATTGATAAGAGCTCTGAAGTTTCAGGAGGAAAAGGTAAATTAACAAATATTTGTGAAACAATCTGATAGGTTTCTACAAAGGTTTAAGGACAGCCCAAGTATCAAGTACCTTGAAAGTGGTACTGCAATTTTTGGCTTATTAAACAAATAAAATACTTAAATATCTATATTTTAATATTACTTTATAATGTCCCATCATAACCTATATTAAAAATATTTGTATTGTATTATACCTATATTTGAGAAATAAATTTATTTTGTAATAATCTGGTACTATATCTTTCAGAAAATTAACAATGAAGACATTTTATAACATGCTACTGCATTAAATTTGCTCTGATTCTCTTTATTGTGTGTAATACTTGAAATGTTTCTTACTGCTAATATCTATGAAGTAAAATAATTATATTTTATAAAATATACTTTTTTAATTTACACAGCCAATTAATAGCAAAGACAAATAACAGCAACAAAAATATCATTTACTTGTTTTCAAAAGCAGCAATACAAGTAAAACACAATGAAATATTAGTAATACCTAAAAACAGAATATCTTAGAACCTTAATACAGTTGTGCAAATAGAGAATCTCATTCTTTCCTCTATAGTAGGCAATCACAAACTATTATCTTGCCCATTTTTGTATCTTTTCCTGGCTCATTTACCCCATCACACTCTTTTCACATCATCATCATGGTAGCTATAAGCAAACAACTATTTTCCCCACCACTTAAAAATGGACACCAGGGCTTCCCTGGTGGCGCAGTGGTTAAGAGTCCACCTGCCGATGCAGGGGACACGGGTTCGTGCCCCGGTCCGGGAAGATCCCACATGCCACGGAGCGGTTGGGCCTGTGAGCCATGGCCACTGAGCCTGCGCGTCTGGAGCCTGTGCTCCACAACGGGATAGGCCACAACATTGAGAGGCCCATGTACCAAAAAATAAAAAAATAAAAAATTTGGACACCAGGTTACTAAAGGAAGGGCAAGGACATAGAGTCAGCAAGCACTATGAGCTTGTATTCCCATCCCATCCTTGAGAGCAAAGATTAGTGGAAGGCAAGGGCGAAGATGTCCTACACTGGACAACCCCAGATTTGGTGTTTCTTCATAATTTAGCAAAGATCAATTATAACTAGTTTCTTCTACTACAAGTGGCCCTTAGATTCTCCATTATTATGGAGACTAGAGAGAGTCTTGTGGGACAGTAAGTGAATTTTAAAGTCAGATATACCTGAGATTGAATTCTGTCTGGCTCTCTTAGTAACTGTCTTAATTTGGACAAGTTTTCAAACCTACTAGAGACACTTTCCTTAACTGCAAAATTAGTATGGTAATTTGTCCTTCATAAGGATGTTGTGAAAATTAGATTAAGAGGTCTGTGTTGCATTTCACAGAGAGTTGGTTCTTAATCATGATAGTTAGTATAAACACAATATAAAAATCAGGGACAATTCCTGCCAGAAAGAGTTTCACTGAATTTTAGTGATCAAATACTTGCTGTCTGGTGTGATATTTGGACCTCAGTAATTACAACATCTAGCAAGGGGGGAAAAATAAAATGGCATAACTGAAACACAGGGTTTGAAGTGGTAGAAGAAGGGAATAGCCAAAGATGTTGTTGAAGCCAAACATGAAGTTAAACATGAACCAATATGAAGGTACATTCTAAGAAGCTGGAATTTTATCTGGAGGGAAATAGGAAGCCAGTGAAGGATTTTAAACTAGAGGATGTTCATATGTCCTTGAATATCAATCTGGGCACCAAGTAGGAAATGGAATCAGCAGCTGACTTTATGTTAAAATGACCATCTGTTCTAGAATCCCCTTCTAAAAGTAAGAGGGGTATTCTGAGATACATAAGTTGCAGAAACAAATATCATTTGGGGAAGTTATTAAATCACACCCATTTATGATCACCTCTTGAAGCATGAAGTTATAACTTACTACCAGTTGCTGAGGGCTACACCGGTTCAGTCACGTTTTGCCAGATTTTTTACCATGCTTCCAAAGGTGGGATTTTGGATTATGATATTAATCATTATACTTGCCCACCGTTAGTCCTTAGGTAGCAGATTCACATTGTCGTGTTTGCTACCACCAGAGGGTGCCCTCTATTCCCAGATTCAATCCATTGGGATTTTAGGTTGGTGCCGTCATTGACCAGAGATGGCAGACCAGGTAGAAAAAGATAATTGGGAACATTTAGTTTCTCTCTCAAGAATTTGAAATGGACATATGAGTGAATTTTTCACTTACCAGTAGACAGATGTATCATAAGACAAAAAGAAATATAAGAGACAAATAAGCTAAATGCAAATAAATGTTATTAATAAGCAGAGCACTCACATTGAGTACTCACATAGAACTCACATAGAACTCATCTGGGTGCCACTTCCTGCTGACACCAAGGAGGTGATATTCAGATCCCTCTGTGTACATCTGTGTTTATATCCTTTAAATAAAACTTCTATTAAACAAGGCAACTGAATAAGCTTCAGTGTGACATGATTCAAAGCCAGGCTTATCTAACTTCAAAGCTTCTATGCTTTCTTCTATATCATCTTTCTTTCATCTGTAGACCAGATTTATGTTTCTATATAATGTCTCCAGCTTGATTATTTGTTGGTTTCATTTTCAGAATAGTTGAACTTTTGAACAATCACACTACAAATGGTTTATCTGCTTAGTCCTTGTATTGGATAAAGAAACTGAACTATATGGTAACTAGGAGGATTAAATTACCCTACCAGAAGCTCACAGGGTCAGATTTAGTCATTAACATTCCTAGATACATATGATGTCGTGCTTTTGAGCTCTTCTCTTACTGAAGGGTTCTTACAAAAGTCAGAGGTATTTTAAGTTACTCAGTACCAATAAAAATAAAACTTCTACACATGAAAAGCTAAAGCAGTTATGAAATTAAGGAGGTCAGTATGACCATGTACTTGGCCAGAACTGGTATTTTAGCTATTTATTCCATCACCTTAGTCTTTCAACATTTCTGTTTTGTAAGAATACTTCAAACACAATCTTTCTATCCTTAATGTAGTAATCCCTTAGGAATCAGCTTCATGGAGCAGAGAAGCAAAAATAAATCCCTCTGCAGTGCATCAGAACAAATTGTTTCATGCACAATTGGATGCTAAAAAGAATACCGTTTCTTATAGGAAGTAGTGTGGAGATAGTGGGCCATATTCAAAATACTGAAGGAACTATTTTACATTGATAATTGTCACTGTAATTAATACTTAAATAGGTGCCGTTTTATAGTTCTATCTCACCGGACTGTGGTAGAATTCTGGGCCAGAAAGACATATGCCAGAAAGGAAGAACCTAACTGTGATTGTTAATATTGTTTGTGCCCTTTTGCACTAGGTAGATAAATACCAGCTCTCAATTTTTTTCTCTCCTGTTCTGCTTAACAATGACCTCTATAACCTGAAAGAAAATTAGTAGTGTGCAGGAAAAATATTTTTTAATGATCTTGAAAAAAGGTTAATTACCTTAACAACTAGAAACTGCCCATTTCTTCCCAAAACCCTTTTTAAATTCCCTTTGCTCCTGTATCTATTTGTCAGATATTTACATCTCAAATGATTCCCTTTTTCTCTAAAAAACTGACTCTTTCTTGGTTCAGATTTTAACAGAACATTCATTTATTTTATTATACAAAATAAGATACTTACAAAGTATGCTGGTACTCTTTTCATATTTATATTAAATATGAAGATACATTTAAAGTTATCAGTAAAAAGGTATTTCCCTTTATGCTTCACTTTATAGATAAGATATTCAATTGATACAACAGTTTATTATTTTTAAGGAGGAATCTTATCTTATTTTCTATATCCAAAAGTTTGTTTATACCTAATGTACTTTAAAAAAGAAAGATCTTGCTGTAATTTATGTCAAAGAGTGTTCTTCCTATGTTTCCTCTAAGAGTTTTATAGTGTCCAGCCTTACTTTTAAGTCTTTAATCCATTTTGAGTTTATTTTTGTGTATGGTGTTAGGGAGTGTTCTAATTTCATTCTTTTACATGTAGCTGTCCAGTTTTCCCAGCACCACTTATTGAAGAGACTGTCTTTTCTCCATTGTATATCTTTTCCTCCTTTGTCATAGATTAGTTGACCATAGGTATGAGGGTTTATCTCTGGGCTTTCTATCCTGTTCCATTGATCTATATTTCTGTTTCTGTACAAATACCATACTGTCTTGATTACTGTAGCTTTGTAATATAGTCTGAAGTCAGGGAGTCTGATTCCTCCAGCTCTGTTTTTTTTTTTTTTTTCTCCTCAAGATTGCTTTGGTTATTCGGGATCTTTTGTGTCTCCATACAAATTTTAAGATTTTTTGTTTTTTCTATGAAAAATGCCATTGGTAGTTTCATAGGGATTGCATTGATTCTGTAGATTGCTTTGGGCAGTATAGTCATTTTCACAATATTGATTCTTCCAATCCAAGAACATGGTATATCTCTCCATCTGTTTGTGTCACCTTTGATTTCTTTCATTAGTGTCTTATAGTTTTCTGAGTACAGGTCTTTTACCTCCTTAGGTAGGTTTATTCCTAGGTATTTTATTCTTTTTGTTGCAATGGCGAATGGGATTATTTCCTTAATTTCTCTTTTTGATCTTTCACTGTTAGCATATAGGAATGAAAGAGATTTCTGTGCATTAATTTTGTATGCTGCAACATTAACAAATTCATTGATTAGCTCTAGTAGTTTTCTGGTGGCATCTTTAGGATTCTCTATGTATAGTATCATGCCATCTGCAAACAGTTTTACTTCTTCTTTTCCAATTTGCATTATTTTTATTTCTTTTTCTTCTCTGATTGCCATGGTTAGGACTTCAAAACTATGTTGAATAAAAGTGGCAAGAGTGGACATACTTGTGCTGTTCCTGATCTTATAGGAAATGCTTTCAACTTTCACCACTGAGAATGATGTATGCTGTGGGTTTGTCATATATGGCCTTTATTATGTTGAAGTAGGTTTCCTCTATGTCCACTTTCTGGAGAACTTTTATCATAAATGGGTGTTGAATTTTTTTTAAAAAGCTTTTTCTGCATCTATTGAGATGTTCACATGGTTTTTATTCTTCAATTTGTTAATATGGTGTATCACATTGATTGATTTGCATATACTGAAGAATCCTTGCATCCTTGGGATAAATCCCACTTGATCTTGGTGTATTATCCTTTTAATGTGTTGTTGGATTCTGTTTGCTAGTATTTTGTTGAGGATTTTTGCATCTATGTTAATCAGTGATACTGGTCTGTAATATTCCTTTTTGTGTAGTATCTCTGTCTAGTTTTGGTATCCAGGTGATGGTGGCCTCGTAGAATGAGTTTGGGAGTGCTCCTTCCTCTGCAATTTTTTGAGAAGGATGGGTGTTAGCTCTTCGAGTGTTAGCGCTTCTCTAAATGTTTGATAGAATTCACCTGTGAAGTCACCTGGTCCTGGACTTTTGCTTGTTGGAAGATTTTTAATCACAGTTTCAATTTCATTACTTGTGATTGGTCTGTTCATATTTTCTGTTTCTTCCTGGTTCAACCTTGGAAGGTTATACCTTTCTAAGAATTTGTTTATTTCTTCCAAGTTGTTCATTTTACTGGCATAGGGTTGCTTGTAGTAGTCTCTTATAATGCTTTGTATTTCTGTGGTGTCCGTTGTAACTTCTGTTTCATTTTTAATTTTATTGATTTGAGTCCTCTCCCTCTTTTTCTTGATGAGCCTGGCTAAAGGTTTATCAACTTTGTTTATCTTCTCAAAGAACCAGCTTTTAGTTTTATTGATCTTTGGTATTGTTTTCTTTGTTTCTATTTCATTTATTTCTGATCTGATCTTTACGATTTCTTTCCTTCTACTAACTTTGGGTTTAGTTTGTTTTTCTTTCTCTAGTTCCTTTAGGTGTAAGATTAGATTGTTTATTTGAGATTTTTCTTATTTCTTGAGTTAGGATTGTATTGCTATAAACTTCCCTCTTAGAACTGCTTTTGCTGAGTCCCATAGGTTTTGGATTGTCTTGTTTTCATTGTCATTTGTCTCTAGGTGTTTTCTGATTTTCTCTTTGATTTCTTCAGTGATCTCTTGTTTATTTAGTAATGTACTGTTTAACCTCCATGTGTTTGTGTTTTTTACGCTTTTTTCCCTGTAATTGATTTCTAATCTCATAGTGCTGTGGTTGGAAAAGATGCCTGATATGATTTCAATTTTCTTAAATTTACCATGGCTTGATTTGTGACCTAAGATATGATCTATCCTGAAGAAAGTTCTGTGTACACTTGAGAAGAAAGTGTAATCTGCTGTTTTTGGATGGAATGTCCTATAAATATCAATTAAATCTATTGGGTCTATTATGTCATTTAAAGCTTGTGTTTACTTATTAATATTCTGTCTGGATGATCTGTACATTGGTGTAAGTGATGTGTTAAAGTCCCCCACTATTATTGTGTTACTGTCGATTTCCTCTTTTATAGCTGTTAGCAGTTGCCTTATGTATTGAGGCGCTCCTATGTTGGGTGCATATATATATATGTAATTGTTATATCTTCTTCTTGGCTCGGTCTCTTGATTGTTATGTAGTGTCCTTCCTTGTCTCTTGTAATATTCTTTATTTTAAAGTCTATTTTATCTGACATGAGTATTTCTACTCCAGCTTTGTTTCAATTTCCAATTGCATGGAATCTCCTTTTCCATCCCCTCACTTTCAGTCTGTATGTGTCCCTAGGTCTCAAGTGGGTCCCTTGTAGACAGCATATATATGGGCCTTGTTTTTGTGCCCATTCAGCGAGCCTGTGTCTTTTGGTTGGAGCATTTACTCCATTCACATTTAAAGTACTTATCAATATATATGTTCCTATTACCATTTTCTTTATTGTTTTGGGTTTTTTTTTTTTTTAGGTCTTTTTCCTCTTAGAGAAGTTTCTTTAGCATTTGTTGTAGAGCTGGTTTGGTGGTGCTGAATTCTCTTAGCTTTTGCTTGTCTGTAAAGCTTTTGATTTCTTCATCAAATCTGAATAAGATCCTTGCAGGTTAGAGTAATCTTGGTTGTAGGTTTTTCCCTTTCATCACTTTAAATATATTGTGCCACTCCCTTCTGGCTTGTAGAGTTTCTGCTGAAAAAAATGCTGTTAACCTTATGGGAGTTCCCTTGTATGTTATTTGTCATTTTTCCCTTGCTGCTTTTAGTATTTTTTCTTTGTATTTAATTTTTGATAGTTTGATTAATATGTGTCTTGGCATGTTTCTCCTTGGATTTATCCTGTATTGGACTTTCTGCACTTCCTGGAGTTGATTGACTATTTCCTTTCCTATGTTTAGGAAGTTTTTGACTATAATCTCTTCAAATATTTTCTCAGATCCTTTCTCTCTCTTTTTTTCTGGGACACCTATAATGCGAATGTTGGTGCATTTAATGTTGCCCCAGAGGTCTCTTAGGCTCTTTTCTTTTCTTTTCATTCTTTTTTCTTTATTCTGTTCTGCAGCAGTGAATTCCACCATTCTGTCTTCCAGGTCACTTACGCATTCTTCTTCCTCAGTTATTCTGCTATTGATTCCTTCTAGTGTATTTTTCCATTCAGTTATTTTATTGTTAATCTCTGTCTGTTTGTTCTTTAATTTTTCTAGGTGTTTGTTCTTTATTTTTTCTAGGTCTTTGTTAAACATTTCTTGCATCTTCTCGGTCTTTACCTCCATTCTTTTTTCCAAGGTCCTGGATCATCTTCACTATCATTACTCTGAATTATTTTTCTGGAAGGTTACCTATCTCCACTTCATTTAGTTGTTTCTCTGGGTTTTTTTTTTATCTTTTTCCTTCATCTAGTACATAGTCCTCTGCCTTTTCATTTTATCTATCTTTCTGTGAACGTGATTTTTGTTCCACAGGTTGCAGGATAGTAGTTCTTCTTGCTTCTGCTGTGTGCCCTCTGGTGGATAAGGCCATCTAAGAGGCTTGTACAAGCTTCCTGATGGGAGAGACTGACGGTGGGTAGACCTGGCTGTTGCTCTGGTGGGCAGAGCTCAGTAAAGCTTTAATCTGCTTGTCTGCTGATGGGTGGGGCTGAATTCCCTCCCTGTTGGTTGTTTGGCCTGAGACAACACAGCACTGAAGGCTGCAGGCTCTTTGGTAGGGCTAGTGGTGGATTCTGGGAGGGCTTATGCCACGGAGTACTTCCCAGAACTTCTGCTGCCAGTGTACTTGTCCCCACAGTGAGCCACAGCCACTCCCTGACTCTGCAGGAGACCTTCTAACACTAGCAGGTAGGTATGGTTCAATCTCCTATGGGCTCACTGCTCCTTCCCCTGGGTCATGATGTGCACACTACTTTGTGTGTGTCCTCCAAGAGTGCAGTCTCTGTTTCCCCTAGTCCTGTCAAAGTCCTGCAGTCAAATCTCACTACCTTCAGTGTTTGATTCTCTGAGAATTCCTCCTCCCATTGCCAGACCCCCAGGTTGGGAAGCCTGACATGGAGCTCAGAACCTTCACTCCATTGGGTGGACTTCTGTGGTATAATTGTTCTCCAGTTTGTGAGTCATCCACCCATTGCTTATTGGATTTGATTTTATTGTGATCGTGCCCCTCCTACTGTCTCACTGCAGCTTCTCCTTTGTCTTTGGATGTGGGGTATCTTTTTTGGTGAATTCCAGTGTCTTCTAGTCAATGATTGTTCAGCCATTAGTTGTGATTACGGTGCTCTAGAAAGAGGGAGTGAGCACATGTCCTTCTACTCCACCATCTTGAAACAATCTCTCCCCTAATAGCACTATTTTAAAGACAATGAAACTTTAAAGCTATATATGTGTACTAACAAAATGTACTCCAGGCAGTTTTACCAGTGAAGTACTTTGAGCATTAAGTCTCTGTTTCCACAGTATAAACCAAGCTTTCTAGCTATTGGATGACAAATAGTGAACATGATTTTTGGCTTAGAATTCATTGTAACCCCATTTCTTCCTTTGTTCTAAATTTCTATTTCTTCTCTTCTCAAGGGCATTTTCTACACAAAATTCTTCTAATTAAATGTGCATATGCTTTACCAGGTCAGGTTCTTAGACAAAGACTATTTCCACAACATATCAAAGAAAAAAAAATAAAAACAAAAAAACAGAATTAAAGACTGAAACTCTGTGGGTTGTATAATTCTGTGTTCTACATAATGCCAACCATCTAAAATTCTTTGGACTTGTAAAGATCCTGATGGTTGGCATTGTGAAGACAAAAGCTCTGGAAAATTGACTGCATCTGTCTATTTTAACAGCATTTCCACCATCAATCAATTAATCATTCAGTCATCATCATTATCAATAACATTTCTTAAGTATATCTTGAGCACAAATTAGGTTATGACATTGTATTAGGCAATAAGGATATATATTCATATAAGAATGAATTCTTTTTTCCCAGAGCTTGGGGTTGATTTGGGGACACTGGATATATTGACAAAAACATAAATAAATTTAATGTTATGTATTATGCAGAACAGAAAATGCATTCTATGAGAGCTCAAAGGTAGGAGAGTTTAAGGAGACAAATCTCCATAAGTCTGTTGCATTTCCGTGCAAGCAGAGGCACTGATTCTCTTTGTTACAGACTACCTTTCTATGAATGTTTGTATAGCAAGTGGCCTTAGAAGGTAGAAGTAATGCATCCTTTAGAGCAAAAAGCAGGTTTGTATACAGCCCAATATAATAATGAAAATGTTCCCCTCCAGGCAAAGATTAGGCAGATTTGCTTACAGTCCATTATAGAAGGCTGGGGTCTCCTGAATTTGGGGTTCCTTGGCTGTGGTACAAACTCACTGCATGCAAAGCATCCACCTGAGCCACTCATCACTCTGTAGGATTTGAGCAATGAAGGAACTGATACAAATATTCCTGCTCATGGATAACTTTTTATTACCTGAAATTTAGGACTCTAACAAACCCCACATAACAAATGATGGGAGGTGGTGTAGGTAAAAGTGTAATTAGCTAATTTCTTTTTGTGAGGTTGAACTTAACGGGACACACATATGTAAAAGAAAGGGGGATTGGAAACGATGGGTCACTTCAAAAAATGCTTAATTTTCTATTTAGTTTGGGTTATGAGTATAACCCATGATAAAGAATGTCTTATTTCTTGGCTCAAAGCTCTGTATAGATGGTAATTTTTCATTGGATTTTTAATTGCAAATTAGATTATTTTTCCATACATTTATTCTCCCGTTAGATTTTTGGCTAGCTGTGTTAGATTTCATCTTGTTTTGGTATAGAAATGTGTATAGCAGAGCTTTGAAATTATGGCAACCAGTGCTGAAGAGAGCTGCCTATTAAAAGGTTTAATCATTGGAATGCTTATGTTCAATAAAAGTTATCAAAAGGCATTATCATAATGAGGAACATCAGTGCTCAAGTACAGCACATTATGAATTATGTGGAGCTATTTTTGAACTACAGTGCAACACTAAATTAGGTTCTTTTGTAAAAAAAATATAATAAAGCATAATCAGTTACTATTCTCTGCTCATTTCCAATTTCTACAATGCAGCCTTGATTTTGTAAACCTACAGAAATCATGTCTTTTCTGTACTCTCTTTCCCTGTTTTAATGTCACCTTATATCAGTTTCACTTTTTTTGCAGTGCTTGCTTATGAAACCCACTGGCACTGATAGTGATCCTTCACAGTGGAACCCAGCAAATGCTATTGCCATTTCTCTTAAGCCAGACTAGTCTTGAAAACATGCTGCCTCCATTTAGTGAAAATAAAAGAGGTAGAACACAAAGAGGATATCATGCATATCTTAAAATAACAACAGCCGTGTGACAGTTTCAGGCCTGTGTTTGGAGAATTTGCATATACCCCATTAAGTCTGCCTGAGCTCCACTTTCAAATTTTGATGTTACCAATTTGCAGAGGTCAATAATATCTTTTTCTAAATGCAAGTTTTCTTATAATTGTACCTCAATAACTGACAGCTGACCCTGACAAAAAGACAAGAAAGACAAGTGTTTGTTGCAGGACAACATCAATATATGGCATTTTGTAGACAGGACTACTCTGGAAAGACTGCTATTTTTGGACGGTTAGCATCAAGTCAAGGTTTCAAATTGTACATTCAATTAGACTGGAGTTGACTAAGTGATCTGAAGTAGTATGCATTAGGAGCAATGTACAAGCATGGAGCTCATTAAATGGCAGTATCAATGTGATCACCTTTTAGTAACACAAAATCAATTTGCTGGTCTTTGAATGGTAGTGGTGGTCAGACTAAATGAAATTTAATGTGGATTGACTAAGTGATTTACAGTATCTAGATTTATAGTATCTCAGAATAAAGAAGGATGACTTTCAACTATTCCTGAAGCAAAGAGAGGAATACATGTACAATGGGCCAAGACAGTGTGAACGCTTGCCTTTTTGTTTGCTTCCAAGTTTTACAATCATTCTTTTTCTGAAGTCTGCAAAAAATGTTAGACTAATTGGAATCCTGTGAACTCCACAGATACTACAGGCTTGAATGCTGCATTGGCAAATTGGTATTCCATTTATATTCCCATCAAAGACTTTAAGGTTTATATTTCTGAATTTATGCCGACAGGTGCTATGCAAGCAGTGCTATTATATACTGGAAAGAGTCTTTGTAGCTTAATAAGGAAACCATGAAGATTCAAAGATAAGACAAGAAAAACAGTTTAAATTTATTACAAGCACATCAGAATTCTTCCTTTTTCAACTCTTTCCTTAATATGTGATACATGAATAAAAGAATAATGGTAAGGATCTTATCTGAATGGTGGCCACATGTGTCATATTCAGATATATTTTTCAATAATGTACTTTTTTTTTCTCCAGAGAGCTGTTGCCTCCTAGCATAGGATTTGCCAATAACCATCACAGCCATGTCCTATATTTCATATTTGCACTCCAAGTGTCTGGCTCTTTGATGAATTGGGAGGGTGGGGGGAATTTAGAGGACCAGTGGAAATTTGTTTGATATATTTATGCTGTATGTGATCTTTAGTATAAGTCAGCTTTCTGTACTTCACCAGCAGTTGGTACAATTCAGAATCAGAACAGATTATATACCAGAAATTGTAAATAATAAAAAACAAAACAATTGCTACCAAATAAAATAAAATACCTCCTTTAATGAAGAATACTTTTAAAAAGCTCCTGGGTTTTACAGACATTTTTAAAGCTTCCTTTAAACTTCAATCGATGCCAGAAGTGACTGCTATTCTGTAAGGCTGGGCTAGGGGGTGCTATAACCTTACAGCTGAATGAAATCTGGCCCTCAGAACTGAAAACAAGATGTTTTATCAGCCTCTTGTCAGAAAAGGTAAGATGTGTGCGTGTGTGTTTGGGTGCACAAGGACATAGGTTTCTGTCCACTTTGGTAAGGTTCGCCCCAAAAAGAAATTTTAGTAAGAATATTCTCAACTCTTGTTTTTTAAATAGAACATGTTGATGCTTCAAACCATTCTAAATTTTAAAACATGTAAATGCCATACCTTAGGAAAACTAGTGAGGTTATTATTTTTTTTAATAAACATATTTTTCTGCAAATTTTAAGCCAGGGGGTTCTAATTAATACTTGAGTTCAGGAGAAGTAATCATACCAATTAAGAATTTTGTATGTGTGCATCTCTCTCTCTCTCTCTATATATATATAGATATGTTTATACATACACACACGTATGTGTATATATGTATACATATGTATATATGTATATACATACATATATATATATATATATAATTAAACCAATTTTGTTTTAGGTCAACCTAAGAATATTGTATTTTTTAGAGCACAGAAGCCAATTCCATTATTTAACTTTTAATTTTCTAACATTCTCACAAGTTAGGAAATTAAAATGTTTTTGGTAAAGATCATGGTTAAGTTCGAAAACATTGCAGTTAATATTGAGTCACTATCATTGTTGCTTTTACTTCTCCAGAAGTACTGATAACATCTAGAAATTTTGATAGTTTCATTGGAACACTTGTTTAAATGGCCATTTCCCTAGTCAAGTAACAAATTAAAGGAAAAAAAAATTCAAGAAAAGTCTATATAACAAAATATCTTTATATATAATGTACTATTTTAAGACTCAGAGTTTATTGAGAAGCTTGGTCATGATGATTTCTTTATGGGTATATTTGAAGTTTCTTAATAAACTATTTTTAAAGGAATTTTGAAGAATGCAATCATCCACTCTTGAAATCCTCTTCAACTTCCAAATTTTAAAGGCAATCTTCTGAATTAAAGCATTGGTAAGAAATAAAGGATTTTTGAATTTGGTTGTGTTAATTTTAGAAAAGTGTGTTGAACCCCTGCAATGCCCAGCATTGTGACCATGAACAGGGAATGAATGAAAGTCAGGTATGCTCATCTGACCCTCTTACTGAAGGTGGAATGTGGACCCAAAATAGGTTTAATTTCATAAAGCTAGAGAAAAGCATCCCCCTAGTTACTTTATTTGGTTTATAAATAAGTGATATAGTCTTACACCAATTTCAAATGTAGAAAAGATGTGGATTGACTGACTATTGTCTGAAAAGTACATTTAGTACTTCTGAGAGGAATGCTGTTTTGTACATTATCAATAGTTTTCACATATGGGAAATGTTCCCTTGGCCCTAGGATTTGGGGGCAGGGCAAGTTATCTAATCAATTAGTTCAGCAAATAGTTAGAACCTATAATATGCCAGTCACCGGACATCAACTATAGAGATAAGCTGGTCCCTGCTACAGTGGAGCTCACATTTTAGATAGGGAAATTAAGAATTATAGAGAAAATTTATAATATATTTTCGTAGGGCTTCCCTGGTGGCGCAGTGGTTGAGAGTCCATCTGCCGATGCAGGGGACACGGGTTCGTGCCCCGGTCCGGGAGGATCCCACATGCCGCGGAGCGGCTGGGCCTGTGAGTCATGGCTGCTGAGCCTGCGCGTCCGGAGCCTGTGCTCGGCAACGGGCGAGGGCACAACAGCGAGAGGCCCGTGTACCGCCAAAAAAAAAAAAAAAAAAAAAACAGATAGTATAATATATTTTCGTGAGTAAAATGGGCTAAGTAGATGGTGTTAAGGCACTTCAGAGGATGATTACCTAACCTATATTCCTTAACATGTAGGCTGAATCATAAGGAAAAGAGATAAGAAATGTGGCTAAGCAGTACAGTTGGAACAACCTCAAGTTAACACTAAATTTCCAATTTAGTTCAGAAGCATCATCAGGCTATAGCATCCTCAGGAATGCTTAATGCTAAAGAGATAGGTTTTGACTGACCAGCTATAGGTAGGGGCCTTTATCTAAACATTTTTTGCACCTCTCATGATTCCCAAAATTGTTATAACATATAGAAATGCATCAATAAATATTTCAACTGATCATTTTTAACTGAAATAATGGTATGAAATGGTGTTTTCCTGTGATGAAATTAAACTTTTGAAAGAAAATCTCAAATATATAAAATCCTTTGACATCCCAGTCTGCTTAAAGCTTGCTTTTCCAAATCACAAATGCCCTTTTTGAAATGTATACTTATTTGTGTATGGTGTTTGTGAATGGGTGTGTGTATTTACTGAACTATGTGCATGTAAGTGATTTAGGAGGTCAGCAAAGGCGCCCTATCTCCCGTTCACTTTTTACAGCTATTCAGGCCTTGTCAGTCAGAATTTGATGGATGATTTCAGGAACTGAACTCTGACCCTCACTGAGAGAACATGCTCCTTGTCAAAAGCATCTCGAAGGATTCCCATTATCCTTTAATTTAAAAGACTCTTGGAAATTACTTATAATTTTTGCCTTAGGTGATGAAAACTTCATTTTCAGTTTATAATCAGTTAATAGCAAAATGATGTGTATGCCAAATAGCCACTCATGGCATAAATTTACTATCTTATTTAGGTAATATTAATATTATAGCCATAAAATACTAATTGCAATACAATTATTATAAAATAATTGACCATATTTACCAAATGGATATAATTTATTTATAGCACCGAACAACTCTTGGAGAAGACAAAGCAAATTGTGATAAAAAGAAACAAACTGTTCTTGTTGTTTTTCATACTGAATTGCTTTAAAGAACATACACAAATGCTATGTGTAATACATAAACCCCTTGAAGAAAATCTAACATACACAAGCACAAACTCAGTCAGCATTATCATGTAATTAACTGATTCCTTAAAAATAACTGAATGTTTTATTATTTCAGTCTCATATCAGTGCTGCTATTTGCTGCATTTTATTATATTGTAATGAAATAATCCTGGCAAATGAAATCCAACCCCCCAAGTATAACTTAGAGCTCCCGAAGATTCATCTAAGATTGTTGCCAGTACATCAGATATGCCTAATTCAACTAGACGTGTTTAATCAATGGGAAAATCATTAAACTTCAGAGAAAACTATGTTAAAAAATAATGTAAAACAATGCCTATGCTGCATCTACCTCAGTTTATATTATTCTTTGACTAAGATGTGTAGATCAGCTAACACTAAAATTGACATCTCTATATAAGCCCATTATGTGACATGATGAATTTTAAGAGCAAAATCAGCATTGTTCCTTATTTCACAGACTTTATCAGATATTAGAATGCTTTTATAGTTCTATGTCTGGGTGACCTGATTATGAAAGATTTATTTTCCTTATAAATTGCTTTTAAAGATAAATATAAGCCACTTGGGAAGAGATTTATTCTTCTCAAAAACAAAACAAAACAAAACAAAACTCTAGCTACAAGGAAAAGCTTGCAGTTGAAATAAAAGCTGTATTTAAATATTCAGCACTCAACAAAAGGCAGGACTAACTTAAGTCTCTATATAATTAGAAAACAAGGAATTCTACCAAAAAAAATTATTCATGAAGAAAGGGAAGGTTAAGAGAGGAGAAATACATAAATCTCACAAATAAAACCTCAGGAACAGAATTTAAGAAGGGACTGAAGCAATATGGTACCTGTTTCCACATATATTGTATTAAGTGCATATCATAATTTTAAAATGTCTTAAGGGGGTTAATTCAATATTTCATTTCCAAATAGTGGCCAAAATGAAAAACACTATTTTATTGTCCTGATGTCTCTTGGTACTTCATAAGTTCATCAGAGTCAACCACGTGAACTAAGAATGCAGCCTGCCATATCAGTAAACAAAGGATGTTGCAGCCATCAAGCCACCACATTATAGCCATCCCAACAGTGAGCCCTGAGGGAACTCAGGATGAACACAAGATGCCTGCCATCTAGCAGTCAACTGCTGCAGCCAACACTGATGGAGCACTCTGAGGAGACTCAGGATGAGAAAAAACAGGATACTGGCCCCAGATAGCTGAGGTGCACATCAAAGAAATGGTTTCAGTGAGCCCAGACTTTGCATCTTCCCATATGTAGAAAAACGCTAGTTTAACTTGAGATGTCTGGTTTCCTTTAATTAATGATAATCTCTTGATGTTCTGACTACCTGGCCTGTGTTGCAAAAACTCCTATATATCCTGCCCCCCATCCCTCCGCCTCTTCAGAACAATTTCTCAGCATTATCTGAGATGTTGCATCACGGGCTTGAAGTTCTTAGAATGTCCACTGAATAAAAGGTAACTTAACTTTTAGGTTGTACATTTTTTTTCAGTTGACACTCCTTTCACGCAACATTCTCTTTTCCACCCCTTTCTTTTAGCATGTAGCCATAACTTCCACTAGCTTTTTTTTTGAAAAATACTAATGGAGTGTTATTCAATTTCAACAGTGTAATATCAGTATACTGAGCCAGGGACATTAGAAAGTCAGAGAACGGTGTTCCTTGGGGGCGTGCATGCAAAGTATTCGTGGTCATAAGGGGCACCTCTGTTGGATTCTATAGATGATGATGCTTAGCTCCTAGCAGTTGCTAGATATAGAGTGAGCTAAGAATGTGACTTCTCAAGAGGAATCTAGTTTTTCCTATCCTGAATTCCTCCTGTATATTGCACCTAATATCTTAAGTTTGGGATTATTAATAAAGTTATTAACTCCATACATATTTATTGACTAGCCTCTATGTGAGAGGTCTTGTTCTAGGTGCTGATATGGTTGACAGATCACCCTTGCATTTGCTCCTGCTCAGTAGTTTATCCTGAGGATTACTTAGTTTCAATCCTGCCAGTTCTACTTGGAAAATGGTGAGATAGTAGAATTGGAGGCAGGACAAACTATGGATGAGATATAGGAAAAAAATATTTGCTGTCATTTCCTTTCATCTTTTCTCCCCACCCCCACCCTCAATATAGGAAATATAATCCAGATGTGAGATACCCTCTGAAATAATCATGTAATAGTTTTGTCCTTTTAATAAAAGAGAAAAGACAAACTATGATTAGTTTTTATTTGATTTTATTTTTTAATTTAAATTTTTTATCTTACAGTGGAGCATATTTGATTTACAATGTTATGTGAGTTTCAAGTGTTCAGCAAAGTGATTCAGTTATACATGTACATATATCGATTCTCTTTCAGATTCTTTTCCCATATAGTTTTTATTTGCTTTTAGGTAGGGACTCAAAGATCTGTATACCTCTTTCCTAGAAGCAGGCTACATTTAAAAAGGATAAAGTATAACATCATATGTTCTGTTGTTCAAGTTTTCTCCCGTTGAAGATTGTCCAGAAATCACAGTTCTTTGTTTGTTTGTTTTTTTTTTCTCTCAGAAAATAAAATTTTCCTTCAGTGCCCTGAATGAGGTAAAAAAAAAAAGTTACAACTGAATATCAAAATTAAATCTGTCTCAAATGAAAAAAGAAAGTTGCTTGTATGTCATCAACATCCACAATTTCTAGCCAAGAATGAATAATATACAAAACTTCCTGCTTGGAAGAGTTCACAGAATAAGCACTCAGACTTTGGCTGTGAGTATGGCAGGCTTCATAGGTATACGAACTATGCAGTCACAGGACTCTGAGTTTGGTTTAATGCTCTCCTGTAAACATTTTGAAATTCTTAATAATTAATGAACAAGGAGCCTTTCATTTTCATTTTGTACTGGGCCCTGCAACGTATGTAGGCAGTTGTCCCTGGGTTGAAACTTATTTGCATCAGCTAGGGTTCTTAGATGCTTGGAAACAGACAAAATTCCACCATCAGCAAAGGACTAGGATTAGAAAAAGTGTCTTCAGTAACTGGATAGTAATGATATTGTTTTATAAAGAGAATAAAAGCACAAGAACTTCTGGCTATTCTCTGTCTCTTGTTTTCCTGAATTATATTCTCATTCAGATTCACATAATCAAAATGAAGTCTGGCTTTTCATTTGGGCTGATCCTAAAATAACCTTTCCCTTACTGTTCAACTTTTCTGTTTGGGTGTTGTCTTCTGCTTTCTCTGAAAATAGGTGAATTTCAAAAGAGAGATCCACCTAACTCCTCTTAGCCTTGCATCCAGGAATAAATACTTTTTTAGGAGCATGGGCTCTGGAAGCAGAGTGCTTTGGTTGAAATACCCTTTGGGGTACTTAGAAACATTTTTAACAGTGTGACCTTGGGCAAGTTTATTGCATAATCTCTCCCTGAGTTTTCTCATTATTAAAGTAGGAAAAATAGTAGTTTATGGTATACATCTTATTTCTTGGTTATGAAGATTGAATGAGACAATGCATATCAAATGTTTAACATATTTTGGCCACTTATTAAGTTATCAATACATTTAAATTTTTTTTTTTTTTTTACCATTAAGGTCAACTTCAGTGTGAGTCATTTATATATGACTGTATTAGATTACCAGAAATAGCTGTATACCAAAAAATCTTGAAGTGTTGCATTGATAATTATTTTATTAATCATTTTTATTTCTCTTTTACCTCTAGTATTATATGTGTTACACTCTATTTCCTTTTTCTCCTCTATTTGAACCCTTTTAAAAAATCAAATTTCATAATATTTTTTAGGGACAATTCTTTTCCTAGTAGTTTCCCTTCTTTCAAGGTTCTACATTTTTCTTTCTCTTTTTCAAATCAAACATGCAAAATGAAGCTAAAATATGAGAAAGTATGCTTAATATTTTTGATATTCATAGCTTTAAACTAAATATAGCACTAGCTTCCATATATATTAAATCAATCTCCTGGTTATTTCTATGACTCATAAAAATACCATTTCATGAATTTTATTTTAGATCACAAAGATCTGATAATATTTTCCCTGCAAAATGAGATTTACATCCACTTTTCCGAGCAAACGAATATTGAAAATAGTGCAGGAGAGTATGGTTGGCAGAGATTCATGGAAAGAAGCTGTGCAGTTTTTCTCAGGGCCCCAAAAGGGGAAATATTAACAAGGAGCTATAAGGTAGCAGAGAAATCCAAATGAAGTTCATTTCCCACCAGTCCAAGAGATGAACATTTTTAGGAGGCACGGCAATCGATCAGTAGGCTTATTAAATATTAACACATCTTTCTCACTTTTTTCATTAGAGTTTTTTCAAAGTAACTAACAACGTGACTGTGACAAAGACTCAAACTCTTTCAAGGACCAAGACAGCCATAAGCAGTCATGGTTGACACTTTATTATAATGTGTGATGCTTTATCTCAGAAGTACCAGCAATGTTACTGGCATAGTGCTCCAAAGAGTAACCACATAACCACCCAGTCTCCCCGAATCGAGGCTCCCTGCACTCATGAGTATACACACATACTCACAGACATACACACTCCTTTATCAAAGCAGTAGTCACTATTAAGAATAAACAATTGTCACATCAGAAGCAAATTGTTGACTAAAGTCCCAAGACAGTCTTTGTGATAATTATTTCCAAGCTTTTTCTAGTCACTTGGCAACACCACCCTTCTGAGTGAGGTTGCAAAATTTACCCTGACTTACCTGCCAGACATTTTAAGCAACTACAGCTCTCAGTCTGGACCACAGCTTTCTGATGTTTTGAAAACAGTATCTTGCTTGACTTTCTAAGGTTTCGGGAAGCCTCATCTGTTGTGATCATTTTATAGTCAGAGTATAAATTTTAACTAAACAAATTTCTTAAAATAAAGCAACTGATTTCTATGGGAGGCTGGAATGCCTCCTTAAATACTTATGTAAAATATTCTACCCTTGTGTCCTTAATTCTCTTAGCTGAATGATAAATTTGTACTAATGAATAATTCAGCATCATTGCATCATCAGATGATTGAGAGAAGTATAGCTGAGACTGGGTTATAATAATACAGTTATAAAAATATTATTGGCTATAAATATATAATTATTGAGAAAAAATGTTTGCTGATGACAATTGAGCTTTCAAAATGTCACTTTGGGAATTACGTTCATGTGGAAATATGTTTCATCACTTCCCATTTCTCAAAGATCAAGTCCAAACTTCTTCTGGGGAGGGTTTCACAATGTGGCCCCGTTTTCCTTTCTCTTTCTCCTTTATATTGATCTTCCATGTCAATCAAACTGACATACTTGATAGACTGAATATATTTGTCTTTCACCTCTATTATTTTGTTTATCTTACTTTCCTTGCTTGGATTTCCCTTTCTTTTTTATGAAAGCTCCACCTATCCTCCAGCAGCATTACTGAGAGCCTACTATCTACAAGGCACTATGCTTGGTGATTTTTTATGTGGATCTACCAAATGAATCTCTGAAATAATGCTTTATTTTAAAAATTAAGAAACTAAATATTGGACATACTAAATTTATATCTTAAGGCACTGAGCTATGAAATGACAGAGAATGGATTTAAAACCCCAGTTCAGATTTTTGTTTTTTTAATTTCACAGTTGCCTTCAAGCCAGCTGAAATTCCATCTCCTCTATAAACCCTTCTCTACTAAACCTCAAGTAACTTCCAGACTCTTAAACAAAATTACTTGTATAATTGCTGTAATCATGTAACATTTCCTCGTTCGTTCTATGACCGCCTCTTCTCTACATGTATGCTTCTTGAATTCAAGGGTTCTGACAATTTTAACTCCCATAGTACTTTGCAAAGCTTATTTATTTATTTTTAGTTTTTGGTTTATCTAAATAAGGATAAAACAATAAGTGGCATTGTTTCACGTTATGAAAATTTTGCCACTTATCTAAGCCCTCTTCTGATAAAACCCACCATACAGAGAGAATTCTGCTATTATGTGAGGATCCAGATACTCATAAATATATGCCTCTATCTAAGGGACAAAGAAGGGCTTTCTTGATATTGAACCTCTGAGAATATGTAACTATTAAATTCAGCTGGCAGCATCCATTTGGTTGTGTTGAGTCACCACCAGCCTGTACAGGGGAACCCCCTGAAGGACTTGTCTAGTGTTAGAAAGTAGGCTGGAGGAGTAGATAGTACTTGGGAGAATGATAATCGATCCTCAAGATCCTTTTGGTCTGGGAAGTAGTACATATATCTTGCAGACTGCTAGCCCAGCAAGAGCAAAGAATGAATTGCTATTCTTCTGTTAAAATTATTTTTTTTCTCAGTTGAAAACTAGACCTCAGCCCAGCACTCAGGGCAACAGAGAAGGTTAGAGAAATCCTGGTGAGTCTATTAGAGCAAAGAGTATATTCAGACTCCAGCACTGGATTTATCTCAGTATCTTTTACCCTGCTCATGTTAACTTCACACAAAGAGAAATATGAAAAATAGCTAAATGATGTACAAAATTAAGCCAACTTCAGAAATATAATATCTTCAGGGGATTATACCTTCATAAAATTTCCTCTTTATCCCTCTAAAAAACAAGCATGCTTAAAATTCCACGTTATAATATTTCTTGTTTGTTTTTATAATGGACCCTTAATAGAAACAAATAAAATATCCAATAACAAATTTCTCAAGGATGATTTTGACAATTGGAAAACTTAAATATTTTCAGAATAAATGAATGATTGAATGCAATTAGCTTAAATATTAGTAGTTGAAAATCTATATTTAATCCCTTGGAGGTCATGATAAATTTAGAGATCATTTAAATTGAATTTAATTCAATTTACAAATTGGTACCTTCTTGTTTGGGGCTATAGTAAGGAGAGATTTTATAAATGGGCTGTTTTTGTCAGAGGAACCCCAATCAACTCTAGGAATATTCAGGTGATCTAAGTGAAAATTATGTAGCTCATAAAAGGAAGGGTTTCAAAAATGAGCTACAGAACACGGGCAAATGTGACAAGAGATCTAGTATTAATAATCAAATAGCAGTACTTGAGGAATAATAATTTAAGGACATTAGCATTGACATTTGTATAATTTTATGGCTTGGCATTACCTCTCAGGTCTAGAACTATATCTTGGTTAGGGTAAATGTCAAGTAAACTATTTCAACTTATTTTAGAGATGCATTTAAAATATTTAAGTCTGAATTCCATCTGCAACTTGTATTAAACACACTTAATGCTATTTGAGATCCATATGGTGAAAGCAAAGCATTGGTTAAAAAGAAGTAACTGGGAAAATGGTAGGTTTTGAGAAATTATGAAATCATAACTGTGGCAGCTGTGATGTTGGGGAAGGTAAACAAGCTGTGAAGAGGAAGACCCGGGAGAGAGTTCCAGATCCCACTGCTGCTCACTGGGGGCCTTTGGAAAACTTTAACCTTTCTGCATTTGAGCTTACTTATTAAACTGGGATAAAAATGATAACATTTAACACACTTTTTTTCGATGTGAGGAACTAACAGTCAGATAATATCTTGATAGTTCTTTGTAGTGGTTAAAGTGCCATGAAAGTATTAGTTATATGTTTCACATTCTTTATCATAAAAGACTGACTCTGAGGTAGATTAATAAATATCTTCTTCCCTTGTACATGGCCTGCTTCTTTTTATTAGATGACAAAAGGAAAATGATTCTACAGGCTGGCAAGATCTAAAGAAGCAGTCTCTTCCAAAAGTGCCATTAGTTTGTTAATTTATTATGTTTTATGTCAAATAAACCCTTCCTTTTTTTCCACCTGTGAAAATTAGGGCTCAATTTAAAATATCTCTAGTTGAAGTATATGTTATATCATTGGCATATGAAGCTAGAAGTTACTGATGGGAGATTCATTTCTGAGATTCAATCTGATAGTAACGAGTTAAATGGTAAAACAAAACAAAACAAAACTTCAATATCTAGGTGTACAGTGCCATGGAAGAGAAGCAGAATAAAAAAAGGGATGCATGAAAGCGCTGAAAAAATATGAAGCCACTTTAAGTAAAGTTCACCCCGTGGTCAAACATTGTTACAAATTCTCTGACAGGTCAAAGAGAGGAATTTAAAGAGTTGAGGAAACAAAACTGGAACCTCAACACACTTTAGTCAAGGCAGGAAACAAGTAAACTAAATGAGAAACTTCCTGAGTTAGAAAGTTGAAATAAGCCACTTGCCACTTTTGAGTCTAGATGAACAAAGGACAACACAGAAACTGATGAGTAAACAGGCCATGGTTAAAAGGGAAACTTTACCACTGATTCTGGTGTCAAGAGTATGTTTAAGATTTCCTTAGCAATCAAGGGTAGAAATTCTGTCTGGGCTAGTGGAGTGAGGAGAAAATCTCGGTGTGTGAGGAAAGAGATCAAAGTTAAACCTCAAAGCTTCCCAGTAAACCACAGACAAACTAGCAGTGGTGTGTTTCCAAGGCACCCTGATGGCACATTTCCAGAGGCAATGCAGAAAGTTGAAGGCATTATGTGTATATTCATCAGGAAATAGCTACACACCTGAATGATTATACAGTTTTCCCAAATAAGGAGAATACAAAGCCGTGAAATAAAAACGTATTATCTACTTAGGTAACTTCACCATGTACTATACATAGTTGTATTTTCTACATTCTGATTCAATTTGTACGTAAAATATCTTCAACTTGTGATAAAATTTAAGCAAACCGGATTTTAAAGTTAAGATGCAAAGGATTATTTTGAACATGTTTCTACTCGATATGTAGCAGTGAATATACATATGAATATAGAGATCATATGTTCAAACATTTAATACTAAATGCAGAGAAATATGAGGTTTCTTTTATGCTGTAGAATCCATACTCTGACTTATTTTTTTTCACAAATGAGAACACTTCTAAGCTGTTTTATAGGGAATTCTGTTTTTTTTTTTTTTTTTTAAATCTCATCTCTGCCACAGTGGAAATGCTTTTGTACAGAAAACTCAAGTGCTAATGTTTGAGTCTTTCACCAAAATAGGATTTCATGGAAGTGGTTAGCATTATGGGTAACATTTAATCCCCATTTTGTTTACATTTCAGGACTGCTAAATATTCCAATATTAATGTTAAAAATGATACCAGTAAATTGATAATTAATGGCTAGTAATTATATTTTCCCAAGAAACTGAAAAAAATGGTGCATAAAATTGAGGTAGATTATATTGATGTGTTACCTCATCAATACGAGAACTCTAACATATAAAGACACTAAGAATGTTTATAAAAAATTGACACAGTGCTTAGTATTCTAGAGATAACACACTTCTCTGATTCCTGAGATCACGTTTAATATGACTTGTATATAGAATCATTAGGGCTGATTTCAAATAAAATGACACATTTCTAATATAGTGCACTTTTTAATCTGTATCTAGCATTATTTTGGGGATATATTTCTCCCACACAATCTCTTGGGCACCTTCAACTGACTTGATCTCTACACTACTTGCTCTATTGACCATTGTCTCCTACTAGAAACATCTCTTCTTTTTGGCCTCTTGCCTACAATTAGCTCCTAACTGGCTTTCCCCTTCCTCTACCTGTCCTTTAAATGTTGGTATTCCTTTGATTTTATTCCCTCAAATTTTTTGTCTTATGCATTCTTCCTCAGAGATCTTAGCCTTCTGCCATAGCCTCAGTTACCATTTCTAAAGCTGCTGACTACTGAAACTTTATATGCAACTCTGACCATATTTTACATTCAAAAATTGTATTTTCAAATCTACCTGGTGACCAGATTCAATAAGTCAAAACTTATAGCAATAATTTGGACACAAATTTGATAATTTTTTGCATGTTTATAACATTTTTCTTAAGAACCATCACCATTCACTCTGTATTCCAAGCTGGAAACACAAAACAAAACAAAAAAACACCAATGTAATTCTAGACTTCCTTTTCTCTAACCCCTTAACCCAAACTTCTAAGTAGTTATTAAAGCTTGTTGATTTCAGCCCACAGACATTTCTGGAATTTGGCTTCTATTGTCCCATCACACAAGGCCTGTCTTAGGCAAGTCCCTTACATGCCTCACATGTCTTGCCTAGGCTATCAGAAATGGCCTCCCATCTAATTTTACAAGTGTTGCTAAGGTTATCTTCCTAAACTTACACATTTAACTGTATAACTTCTCTACTAAAAGACCTTTCATATGACTTGGTGTGCCCATAAGATAGAGTCCAAAGTCTAATGCACGTCAGGCAAAGCCCTCTAGAATCCAGGTTTTCCCAGGTTTCTGAGTCCATATCCTTCACTAACCCATAAACAGTTCCCTCCACACCCATTGACCTTTTGCACTCCTTTTCTTATCGTGTTATTTACTGCTTTATGCTTTTACATGTATACACAGACCTCATTTTATTGTGCTTCCCTTTATTGTGCTTCACAATAAATGTTGCATTTTTTACAAATTGAAGGTTTATGGCCACCCTGGGTTAAGCAATTCTATTAGCACCATTTTGCAACAGCATTTGCGCACTTCATGTCTCTGTGCCACACTTTGGTAATATAATGCTTCAAATTTTTTGTTATTCTTATATTTGTTATGGTGATCTGTGATCAGTGATCTTTGATGTTACTATTATACTTGTTTTGGTACACCAAGAGCTTTGCTCATATAAGACAGAAAGCTTAATCCATAAATGTTGTGTGTGTTTTGACTGCTCCACTGACCCACTGTTTTCCTGTCTCTCTCCCTCTCCTCAGGCCTCCCTATTCCCTGGGATACAACAATATTGAAATAAGGCCAATTAATAAACCCTCCGATGGCCTCTAAGTATGTTTTTTATTTTTTTTAATTGAAGTACAGTTGATTTACAATGTTGTGTTAATTTCTGCTGTACAGCAAAGTGATTCAGTTATACATACATATGTGTGTATATATATATATATATTCATTTTTTAGTATTTTTTCCATTATGGTTTATCATAGGATTTGAATATTGCTCTCTGTGCTATACAGTAGGACTTGTTGTCCCTAAGTGTTTAAGAGAAAGAAAAAAATTGCTTGTCTTTCACTTTAAACCAAAGCTAGAAATGATTAAGATTAGTGAGGAAGGCATGGTGACAGCCAAGATAAGCTGAAAGCTAGGCCTCTTGCACCAAACAGCTGTCAGTGGAAAGGAAAAGTTCTTGAAGGAAATTAAAGTGCTACTCCAGTGAACACAAGAATGTTGTAAAAGAGAAACAGTCTTATTGCTGATATGGAGAAAGATTTAGTGGTCTGGATACAAGATCAAACCAGCCCCAACAGTCAAAGTTTGATGCTGATCAAACCCCCTTAAGCCAAAACCTAATCCAGAGAAAGACAAACCCTCTTCAATTTCTGTGAAGGCTGAGAGAGATGAGGAATATGCAGAAGAAAAGTTTGAAGCTATTAGAGATTGGTTCTTTAAGAAAAGAAGCCATCTCCATAACATAAAAGTGCCACCGTGAAGCAGCACATGCTGATGTAGAGGCTGCAGGAAATTATCCAGAAGATTTAGCTCAGATAATGAAGGAAGGCAGCTACACTAAAGAACAAATTTTTCACTGTAGATGAAATAACCTTAAGTTGGAAAAAGATGGCCTCTAGGACTTTCATAGTTAGAGAAGAGAAGTCAATGTCTAGCTTCAAAGTTTCAAAGGACAAGCTGACTTTTATTAGGAGCTAAGGCACCTGGTGACTTTAAGTTGAAGCCAATGTTCATTTACCATTCAGAAAATCCTAGGCCCTTAAGACTTATGCTAAATCTATTCTGCCTGTGCTCTATAAGTGGGACAACAAAGTGTGGATGACAGCACATGTATTTATCACACTGGTTTACTAAATATTTTAGGCCCACTGTTGAGACCTACAGCTCAGGAAGAAAGATACCTTTCAAAACATTACTGCTCATTGACAATGCACCTGGTCACCCAAGAGCTCCAGCGGAGATGTGCAATGATATTAGTGTTATTTTTATGCCTATTAACACAGTTTCCATTCTGAAGCCCATGGACCAAAAAGTAATTTCGACTTTCAAGTCTTATGTAAGAAATATATTTCATAAGATTATGGCTTTCATAGATAGTGATTCCTCTGATGGATCTGGGCAAAGTCAATTGAAAACCTTCTGGAAAGGATTCACCATTCTAGATGTCACTAAGAACATTCATGATTCATGGGAAGAGTTCAAAATATCAACATTTACAGAAGTTTGGAAGAAGTTGATTCCAACCCTCATGCATGACTTTGAGGGGTTCAAGACTTCAGTGGAAGAAGTAATTGCTGATGTGGGAGAAATAGCAAAAGAACTAGAATTAGAAGTGGAGGCTGAAGATGTGAATGAATTGCTGCAATTTCATGAGGAGTTGCTTCTTATGGATAGCAAAAGCAAAGTGGTTTCTTCACCAGGAGTGGAAGCCACACCTGGTGAAGATGCTGTGTAGATTGTTGAAATGACAACAAAAGATTTAGAATATTATATAAACTTAGGTGATAAAGCAGTGGCAGGGTTTGAGAGGATTGACTCCGATTTTGAAAGAAGTTCTACTGTGGGTAGAATGTTATCAAATATCATCGTATGCTACAGAGAAATCATTTATGAAGGAAAAGTCAGGGGATGCCATAAACTTCATTGTTGTCTTATTTTAAGAAATTGTCACAGCCATCCCAGTCTTTAGCAACTATCACCCTGCAGTCAGCAACCATCAACATCAAGGCAAGACACTCCACCAGTGAAAAGATTATGACTCCTCGCTGAAGGTTCAGATGATGGTTAGTAATTTTAGTAATAAAGTATTTTTTAATTAAGGTACATACATTTTTTTCAGACATAATGCTATTTTACGCTAAATAGACTACAGTATAGTCTTACATGCACTGGGAAACCAAATAAATTGTGTTACTTGCTTTATTGAGATGCTCTGGAACCAAGCCCACAATATCTTCAAGGTATGCCTGTAGTTCTATCGGACCTGAACGACTTTTCTGTTTCTCACCACTGCTTACCCTTTAAATTTTTACTTTGTGAAGTCATAACAAATTCTCAAAGAGCGTTTGTTGTTTTCTCCTCCATATTTCTAAGTTACTATTCTTATCCCTCTTGAAGCATTTTTCTCACATAAGTGTAATGATTTATTCACAATTGTCTCTACCTATTTGAAAGGTGTATTGTAGTCATCTTTGCACCCTTCATTGCTGAGTATTGAATGATTTCTCTAAAGCTGCACAGTTAGTTAGTGTCTAGGCTGAGATTTAAACCCTGGTCTTCTAATCCTATATCCAGACCCATTCTCATTAAAATGGGTTGCCACCCAGTTCAAGATTCCCTCTTTCATTTTGGCTGTACTCTTAGTTCCCAAGTATTTTTTACTCTCTGACTGTTCTTGCTCTTTCAACCAACAAAACTTGATCTCTAATTCATCAGGATTATGTTCAGTGAGTTCATTGCAATGATGATATCTTGGAAAAGGCGAGGATGTCACAAAAATTCAAGTCTTTCTTCTTATGTAGGTGCCAAGATATAACTCACACCTTCTATTTCTGGTTAGAGTGTAGATGTATAAATAATTATGCATTTTATTTATCAGAGTAATGGGCCATTTTTGACCACCGCTGAGGCACAGACACTGCTGTGGCCACTTCCTTTTCCTACATATGTATTTTCTTCCATAATATGTGACTGAATGCTTTGGTTTAGTAGTTGGGTAATGTTGGGATTGTCAGCTGTTGGAGAAGGGATGACTAAGGGATGAATGGAAGGAATGGAGATGAAGGAGAGAATGGCATTATGTTTATGCTTTTTCTGGCCTCTTTTTTTTTTTTTTAACATCTTTATTGGAGTATAATAGCTTTACAATGGTGTGTTAGTTTCTGCTTTAAAACAAAGTGAATCAGTTATGCATTTACATATGTCCCCATATCTCTTCCCTCTTGCATCTCCCTCCCTCCCACCCTCCCTATCCCACTGCTCTAGGTGGTCACAAAACACCGAGCTGATCTCCCTGTGCTATGCGGCTGCTTCCCACTAGCTATCTATTTTACGTTTGGTAATGCATATATGTCCATGCCACTCTCTCACTTTGTCACAGCTCACCCTTCCCCCTCCCCATATCCTCAAGTCCATTCTCTAGTAGGTCTGCATCTTTATTCCCGTCTTGCCCCTAGGTTCTTCAGATAATTTTCTTTTTTCTTTTTTAGATTCCATATATATGTGTTAGCATACGGTATTTGTTTTTCTCTTTCAGACTTACTTCACTCTGTATGACAGTCTCTAGGTTCATCCACCTCACTACAAATAACTCAGTTTTGGAGCTTCCCTGGTGGCGCAGTGGTCGAGAATCTGCCTGCCGATTTAGGGGACACGGGTTCGTGCCCCGGTCTGGGAGGATCCCACATGCGGTGGAGCAGCTGGGCCCATGAGCCATGGCCGCTGGGCTGGCGCTTCCGGAGCCTGTGCTCCACAACGGAAGAGGCCACAACAGTGAGAGGCCCGCGTACCGCAAATAAAACAAAAAAAGAAAAACAAGAAAAAAACTCAGTTTCGTTTCTTTTCATGGCTGAGTAATATTCCATTGTACGTATGTACCACATCTTTTTTATCCATTCATCTGTTGATGGACACTTAGGTTGCTTCCATGTCCTGGCAATTGTAAACAGAACTGCAATGAAAATTTTGGCACATGACTCTTTTTGAATTATGGTTTTCTCAAGGTATATGCCCAGTAGTGGGATTGCTGGGTTGTATGGTAGTTCTATTTTTAGTTTATTAAGGAACCTCCATACTGTTCTCCATAGTGGCTGTATCAATTTACATTCCCACCAGGAGTGCAAGAGGGTTTGCTTTTCTCCACACCCTCTCCAGCATTTACAGTTTGTAGATTTTCTGATGATGGCCATTCTGACTAGTGTGGGATGATATCTAATTTTAATTTTGATTTGAATTTCTCTAATGATTAATGATATTGAGCATTCTTTCATGTGTATGTTGGCAATCTGTATATATTCTTTGGAGAAATGTCTATTTAGGTCTTCTTTCCATTTTTGGATTGGGTTGTTTGATTTTTGATATTGAGCTTCATCAGTTTCTTGTATGTTTTGCAGATTAATCCTTTGTCAGTTGCTTCATTTGCAAATATTTTCTCCCAATCTGAGAGCTGTCCTTTCTACTTGTTTATGGTTTCTGTTGCTGTGCAAAAGTTTTTTAAGATTCATTAGGTCCCATTTGTTTATTTTTGTTTTTATTTCCATTTCTCTAGGAGGTGGGTCAAAAAAGATCTTGCTGTGATTTATGTCACAGAGTGTTCTTCCTATGTTTTCCTCAAAGAGTTTGATGGGGTCTGGCCTTACATTTAGGTCTTAAATCCATTTTGAGTTTATTTTTGTGCACGGTGTTAGGGAATGTTCTAATTTCATTCTTTTGCATGTAGCTGTCCAGTTTTCCCAGCAACACATATCGAAGAGGTTGTCTTTTCTCCACTGTATATTCTTGCCTCCTTTATCAAAGATAAGGTGACCATATGTGTAGTCATATATGGCTTTTATTATCTTGAGGAAATTTCCGTCTATGCCTACTTTCTGGAGGGTTTTTATCATAAATTGGTGTTGAATTTTGTCGAAAGCTTTCTCTGCATCTATTGAGATGATCATATGATTTTTCTCCTTTGATTTGTTAATATGGTGTTTCACGATTGATTTGCATATATTGAAGAATACTTGCATTCCTGGGATGAATCCCACTTGATCATGGTGTATGATTCTTTTAATGGGCTGTTGGATTCTATTTGCTAGGATTTTGTTGAGGAGTTTTGTATCTATGTTCATCAACAATATTGGCCTGTAGTTTTCTTTCCTTGTGACATCTTTGTCTGGTTTTGGTATCAGAGTGTTGGTGGCCTCATAGAATGACTTTGGGAGTGTTCCTCCCTCTGCTATATTTTGGAAGAGTTTGAGAAGGATAGGTATTAGCTCTTCCCTAAATGTTTGATAGAATTCGCCTGTGAAGCCATCTGGTCCTGGGCTTTTGTTTGTTGGAAGATTTTTAATTACAGTTTCAATTTCAGTGTTTGTGATTGGTCTGTTCACATTTTCTATTTCTTTCTGGTTCAGTCAGGGAAGGTTGTGCATTCCTAAGAATTTGTCCATTTCTTCCAGGTTGTCCATTTTTTGGCATAGAGTTGCTTGTAGTAATCTCTTGTGATCCTTTGTATTTCTGCCGTGTTGGTTGTTACTTTTCCTTTTTCATTTCTAATTCTATTGATTTGAGTCTTCTCCCTTATTTTGTTGATAAGTCTTGCTAATCAATTTTGTTTATCTTCTCAAAGAAACAGCTTTTAGTTTTACTGATCTTTGCTATCATTTCCTTCATTTATTTTTCATTTATTTCTGAGCTGATCTTTATAATTTCTTTCCTTCTGCAAACTTTGAAGATTTTTGTTCTTCTTTCTCTAACTGCTTTAAGTGTAAGGTTAGGTGGTTTATTTGAGATGTTTCTTATTTCTTAAGGTAGGATTGTATTGCTATAAACTTCACTCTTAGAACTGCTTTAGCTGCAACCCATAAGTTTTGGGTCATCGTGTTTTCATTGTCATTTGTTTCTAGGTATTTTTTGATTTCCTCTTTGATTTCTTCAGTGATCTCTTGGTTATTAACTAGTATGTTGCTTAGCCTCCATGTGCTTGTATTTCTTACAGGTTTTTTCCTATAATTGATATCTAGTGTCATAGCATTTTGGTTCGAAAAGATATTTGATATGATTTCAATTTTCTTAAATTTACCAAGGCTTGATTTGTGACCCAAGATATGATCTATCCTGGAGAATGTTCCATGAGCACTTGAGAAGAGAGTGTATTCTGTTGTTTTTAGATGGAATGTCCTTTAAATATCAATTAACTTCATCTTGTTTAATGTATCATTTAAAGCTTGTGTTTTCTTATTTTTTTTCTTTTTGGTTGATCTGTCCATTGGTGAAAGTGGGGTGTTAAAGTCCCCTATGATGATTGTGTTACTGTCGATTTCTGTTTTAGGGCTGTTAGTATTTGCCTTATGTATTGAGGTGTTGCTATGTTGGGTGTATAAATATTTACAATTGTTATATCTTCTTCTTGGATTGATCCCTTGATCATTATGTAGTGTCCTTCTTTGTCTCTTGTTATAGTCTTTTTTTTTTTTTAAGATCTATTTTATCTGCTATAAAAGTTGCTACCCCTGCTTTCTTTTGATTTCCATTTGCATGAAATATCTTTTTCCATCCCCTCACCCTCAGTCTGTATGTGTCCCTAGGTCTGAAGTGGGTCTCTTGTAGACAGCATATTTATGGGTCTTGTTTTTGTATCCATTCAGACAGTCTATGTCTTTTGGTTAGAACATTTAAACCATTTATATTTAAGGTAATTATTGATATGTGTGTTTGTATTACCATTTTCTTAATTGTTTTGGGTTTATTATTGTAGGTCTTTTCCTTCTCTTGTGTTTCCTGCCTAGAGAAGTTACTTTAGCATTTGTTGTAAATCTGGATTTGTGGTGTTGGATTCTCTTAGCTTTTGCTTGTCTGTAAAACTTTTAATTTCTCCATCAAATCTGAGTGAGATCCTTGCTGGATAGAGTAATCTTGGTTGTAGCTTTTTCTCCTTCATCACTTTAAATATGTCCTGCCACTGCCTTCTGGTTTGCAGAGTTTCTTCTGAAAGATCAGCTGCTAACCTTATGGGGATTCCCTTATGTTTTATTTGTTGTTTTTCCCTTACTGCTTTTATTATTTGTTCTTTGTAGTTAATTTTTGATAGTTTGATTAATATGTATCTTGGCATGTTTCTCCTTGGATTTATCCTGTATGGGACTCTCTGTGCTTCCTGGACTTGATCAACTATCTCCTTTCCCATAATAGGGAAGTTTTCAAGTATAATCTCTTCAAATATTTTCTCAGTCTCTTTCTTTATCTCTTCTTCTTCTGAGACCCCTATAATTCAAATGTTGATCCATTTAATGTTGTCCCAGAAGTCTCTGAGAGTTCCTCAATTCTTTTCATTCTTTTTTCTTTATTCTGCTCTGCAGTAGTTATTTCAACAATTTTATCTTCCAAGTCACTTATCTGTTCTTCTGCATCAGTTATTCTGCTATTGATCCCTTCTAGAGAATTTTTAATTTCATTTATTGTGTTGTTCATCGCTGTTTGTTTGATCTTTAGGTCTTCAAGGTCCTTGTTAAACGTTTCTTGTATTTTCTTCATTCTATTTTCAAGATTTTGAATCATCTATACTATCATTATTATGAATTCTTTTTCAGGTAGACTGCCTATTTCCTCTTCATTTCTTAGGTCTGGTGGGGTTTTGCCCTGCTCCTTCATCTGCTTTTTGTTTGTCTGTCTTCTCATTTTTCTTACCTTACTGTGTTTTGCGTCTCCTTTTCACAGGCTGCAGGTTCATAGTTTCTGTTGTTTTGGGTGTCTCTCTCCAGGGACTATGGTTTGTTCAGTGGGTTGTGTAGGTTTCCTGGTGGAGGGGACTAGTGCATGTGTTCTGGTGGATGAGGCTGCATCTTGTCTTTCTGGAGGGCAGGTCCACGTCTGGTGGTGTGTCTTGGGGTGTCTGTCATCTTATTATGATTTTAGGCAGCCTCTGTGCTAATGGGGTTGTCTTCCTGTCTTGCTAGTTGTTTGGCATAAGGTGTTCTGCACTGTAGCTTGCTGGTCATTGAGTGTAGCTGGGTCTTTGTGTTGAGACGGAGATCTCTGGGAGATTTTTGCCATTTGATATTCATGGAGCTGGGAGGTGTCTGGTGGACCAATGTCCTGAACTTGGCTCTCCCACCTCAGTGGCACAGCCCTAACACCTAGTTGGAGCACCAAGAGCCTGTCTTCCACACAGCTCAGAATAAAAGTGAGAAAAAAAAAAAAAGAAACAAAGAAGATAAAATTAAATAATAAAAAAGAAGATAAAATAAAATAAAGTTATTAATATGAAAAATAATTGTTAAGAAAAAAAAATTTAATAAAGAAAAAAAAAAAAAAAAACACAGAGCCCAGGACAAATGGTAAAAGTAAAGCTATACAGACAAAATCACACACAGAAGCATGTATGTACACACTCACAGAAAGAGAGAAAGGGAAAAATGTATATATCATTGCTCCCAAAGTCCACCTCCTCAATTCGGGATGATTCATTGTCTATTTAGGTATTCCACAGATGCAGGGTACATCAAGTTGATTGTGGAGATTTAATCCATTGCTCCCGAGGCTGCTGGAGAGATTTCCCTTTCTCTTCTTTGTTCGCACAGCTCCTGGGGTTCAGCTTTGGTTTTGGTCCCACCTCTGCGTGTAGGTTGCCTGAGGGCATCTGTTACCCACACAGACAGGACAGGTTTAAAGGAGCAGCTAATTCGGGGGCTCTGGCTCACTCAGGCCATGGGAAGGGATGGGTACGGAGTGCAGGCCAAGCCTGCGGTGGCAGAGGCCAGGGTGATGTTGCATCAGCCTGAGGCACGCCGTGCGTTCTCCCGGGAAAGTTGTCCCTGGATCACGGGACCCTGGCAGTGGCGGGCTGCACAGGCTTCCTGGAGGGGAGGTGTGGATAGTGACCTGTGCTCGTACACAGGCTTCTTGGTGGCTGCAGCAGCGACCTTAACAACTCATGCCCATCTCTGGCGTCCGCGTTGGTAGCCACGGCTTGCGCCCATCCCTGGAGCTCCTTTAAGCGGTGCTCTTAATCCCCTCTCCTCGCACACCAAGAAACAAAGAGGCAAGAAAAAGTCTCTTGCCTCTTCGACAGCTCCAGATCTTTTTCCAGATTCCCTCCCGGCTAGCTGTGGCGCACTAGCTCCCTTCAGGCTGTGTTCACGCTGCCAACTCCAGTCCTGTCCCTGTGATCTGACTGAAGCCTGAGCCTCAGCTCCCAGCCCCCACCCGCCCCGGTGGGTGAGCAGACAAGCCTCTTGGGCTGGTGAGTGCTGGTTGGCACTGATCCCCTGTGCGGGAATCTCTCCACTTTGCTCTCTGCACCCCTGTTGCTGCGCTCTGCCCTGTGCTTCCAAAGCTTCCCCCTTCCCGACCTGCAGTCTCCACCTGCGAAGGGGCTTCCTAGTGTGTGGAAACCTTTCCTCCTTCACAGCTCCCTCTCATTGGTGCAGGTCTCATCCCTCTTCTTTTGTCTCTATTTTTTCTTTTGCCCTACCCAGGTATGTGGGGAGTTTCTTGCCTTTTGGGAGGTCTGAGGTCTTCTGCCAGCGTTCAGTAGGTGTTCTGTAGGAGTTTTCCATGTGTAGATGTATTTCGGATGTATTTTTGGGGAGGAAGGTCTCCACGTCTTACTCTTCCATCATCTTGAAGCTCCTCCTTAATTTTGTTTAAGACATATTGGATAGAGGCTAGAATGAGGTGGGTTTTTGTTTGGTTTTTTGTTTGTTTATTTTTTAAGTGTGGATTTATTTATATTCCTGGAATATGATACAAACCTAAAGATCTAGAAATATTTGGGTAAAATTTAAGTATATTATATCCTATTGTTACTAAGAATATTTATGTTGGAATAGATATTAGCCATATATGACTTTATACCTAGAAATAATATATATTTATCTAATATAAATTATATAATGTATGACATATAATATAATATTGTATACTATATGTATTCCTTTTAAATTTATAAGTATTTATGCATATTTACAATTTTAATCAAATAAAATTTAGAAATATGTACATTATATCCAGAAAGGTATTTGTAGGTATAGTAAATGAATTATCATCTTTTACTAACACCATGCATTATTTTTTCCCCTAGAAGATGGTCTTTGAATCAAATATATATGCATTGACAGTGATTTCTTTTAATTCTTGGTTTTTCAATTTCTTCATCTTTAAAATGAGAGAATGGAAATATTCTCTCTGGATTTGAACATCTCCTTCTCTATGAGAAAAATATCAACAAGTACTAAGACAATGGGAGAAAAATAAGAAACATACCTTTGTCTTTTACAAACCTTTGTGACATTTTAAGAATCCAAAGAGGATTGTGTGCCTTGCTAAACTTGAGATTGCAAGAATTGCAAATGCTTTTAGATTTGTTTTGGCATGACATACATTTCTTTTTAGCAACTTTGACTACCCACTGAAGTCTAGACTCAAATTCTTCAACATTCATATTCACTGCCTGAGGAAAAATGCATGAGTAGAAAAGGGAATGAGAATATGGCATTTAATTATTAAATCAATACATGTGCATGACTTGCAGAA
Organism: Neophocaena asiaeorientalis asiaeorientalis; assembly: GCF_003031525.2. Classification (NCBI taxonomy): domain Eukaryota; kingdom Metazoa; phylum Chordata; class Mammalia; order Artiodactyla; family Phocoenidae; genus Neophocaena; species Neophocaena asiaeorientalis. The sequence goes on from NW_020185328.1 coordinate 11,873,498, forward strand.
GCTAGGTACAATTTAAATCTGTTTAAAGGAAACCAGTCATCCATTCTCTGAATCTCTGAAAGTGTGCAAACATACCTTTTGCATTTGGAGGCTTTTGAAGACAACAGTTTAGTGTATAATTAATTAACTAACTAAAAATGAAAACATTTCATTTTTGTTGGGCACATTATTTGCCCTTTTTCTTTTGAACTTTTCAAACAGTATTGTAGTATGACAGACATTTTCTTTTTATGGAGTCACATAGTGGTTATAGATCTTACACAAACTCATGAAGGATGGGAGAAAAATATTAGTGGTTTTTCCTACCCTTCAGTGTGCAAAGCTGCTGTATTTGATTCTTCTTTGTCTCACCTTAAAAAGCTCATAATTTCCAATGAGATTTTTTAGCCACCAATAACAGCTATAATTAAAGATATCACTTTACTGTGAACCTAAAATTATGCTAGGCATTATGCTGTGTATTATATATCCATTGTCTCATTTCATATTCAAAACAACACTAAGAAGTCTGTATTATTAGGGTACCTCTTTTGCAGATGTGGAGAAATTGTCAAAGTAATTTTCTAAGGTTGCATATCCTGTAAATATTGTTGACAGACAACAAAAAAGTGGACATGAATGTTCATTGCACCATTATTCATAATAGCTAAAACTTTACTGACCTCAAAGCTCATTCTCATAATTACCAAGCATAGGGCCTTGGAGTGCTTACCACGCATGCATCCATACATCCATATTTTGATCTCTTCTAAGGTATGGTTAAATGGAAAGGAATGTAAATTTCAATCGTAGCTGCAGAAAATGGAAGAAGTGTTCTTAATACTACATTAAAGTTAATTCAAGAAAAATATTCTTAGATAATTTTCCAACAGAGTTTTTTTTTTCTTTAAATGCCAGAATCATCTTTTCACATGTCTAGTGGAATTTTCCTACTTTTTTTCCTTCCATGTCCATGGTTTCAAGAGTGAGAGTAATGTAAGAAAGCTTCAGTTGTGCTCAAAACTCTCGTTCTATGTGTATTGTTCTTTGGAACCTCCATGAAAGGCTAAAGAAGAATGAATGCAGAACGAGAATGCATTTCTGTTTGATTTTGATAAGAGTCCACTCTACTTGATCAATATACTTGAAAAACCCAGTTAACTTCTCAGGTAACATTAGCATTTTTGATAATGTTCATCTAGTTTCTATCTCCCATTGGGTTGAATGGAAACTATTCTGTAATATGGGCAAATATTATTTCAAAGCACATATTTGCTCAGGAATGATGAATAAATATACCATTAAGGGGGTATCTTTCTCTTTAAGCCAAATGAATGTAGAGTTGACTTAATGCAATGAAGAGAATAAATTACACTTATGTTCTGAGTGATTTTCTCAGAGAATCCCCAGGAGCTTTACAAAAATTAAAAATTCTTAACTGCAACATCAAACATCAGTTACTTTGGTTTAGATTTTAAAACAGAAATTGATTTAGCATTTTAGATCTCCAGTGGGGATTGCTTTTGCATTCATGAAAGCTGCTGTTAGAGGCAGATACACCACACAACCAGCAGCTGCTGATCTAGGCAAAGACTTTTATGTTTTCCAGGAAAAGACTTTTATGTTTTCCAGGAAATCACATAGATGCTTCCATAAAAACTGCAAGGCATTGACCAAACCAATCTGCGAGAGCTGAAGATGGGAATTTAAATACATGGTTATTAGTGCACAGAGCAGTTTATACCAGTGTTCTGGGGGTGTCTTTATCCATCCTACTTATTTTTTATTGCTACTACTTCTATAAAGCCACACGTGCCCAGAATACTTTGAAGATGGTGTGAAAAACAATAAAAGAATATAACAATTGCAAATTCAACCTTGTATTTGTAATGTCAAGTATCTCATCTACCCTAATCAGCTCAAAGTTAGATATGGAGCCAGATACAATAAAATATTTTAGAGGTCAGTTTCAGTATTCCTAATCTCACAGAAATAATTGCACCTGACAGTTTGAGTAGCTTTCGTGAATGCTAAAGATTTTGGGGGGTAGTTCATGAAAAATAGAAAATGTTCCCTGTCTATTCCTCAGTACAAAAATATCTTAACAAGAAATAGAAAAGAAGGCACTTAAGACACCAGAATAGGAAGAGAAAAGATAAAATAAAAGAACCAATAAACACCAAAGAGCTTGTTATTCACATTCAAATGAAGTCAATCTTTCAAGTCATTAGGAAGAGAAAAACAAAATGGTATGAATGTGGAAGATTTTTGGTGATGGAGTTGAATTTATTGATGTAGAATTAATATGGTATATATGCACACATTATCATCTTTTTCTAAATTTATATATATATATATATATAAATATACTTATAACGATGTCTTCAATTTCAACACACACACAAACGCACAGGAGAGAAAGAGGAAGATAGAGAAAAAGAGAGCAGAAACTTATAATATGTGGTGTAGAAAGTGTTATTTTATTTAGGCCTAATCATTCGTATAGGAACTAATTGGATTATAATTGCCCAAGAGAGGGACTCTAATGATTCCTAGTGTATATTCCAAAGCAAAACAAATAAAGTAAGTGATTAGTTAATGCTTGTTAAGTAAAATGGGGATAAAAATTGCTGCTTAAGTTCCTGCAAATCTAGTTATTTTTACACTAAGATGAAAATTTTGGAAATGAATAGTATTTTCAAAAAGTGGTGCTGGGACAACTGTATATTCACATGCAAAAGAATTAAGTCGTATATCTATCTTATGTTATATACAAAAATTTACTCAAAATACATTAAAAAAACCTAAATGTGAGAGCTAAAATTATCAAGTTCTTAAAAGAAAACATAGGTATAATTCTTCATGACCTTGGATTAGACAAGGAATTCTTAGATATGACACCAAAAGCACAAGTAACACAGGAAAAATATAAATTGGACATCATCAAATTAAATTTTAATTTAAATCAAAATTAAAATCTTGTGGTTCAAAAGACACCTTCAAGTAAGTGAAAAGGCAATACACAGAATGGGAGAAAAATTTTGAAAATAAAACATCTGATAAGGTATCTAGAATATACAAAGGATTGCAACTCAATAATAGAAAGGCAAATATCACAATATTTAAAAATGGAAAGCATCTGAATAGACATTTCTCAAAAGCAGGTATACAGATGACCAATAAGAAAAAAGGAGAAGGTGACAAACATTATTAGCCATCAGGGAAATGCAAATTAAAACCACAGTAAGATATCCCTTCACATTCAGGATGGATAAAATAAAAAAGACAGATGACAAGAAATGTTGTCGAAGATGTGGATAGATTCTAGCCCTCATACACTGCTGGTGGAAATGCAAAATGCTGCAGCTGCTTTGCAAAACTATCTAGAAGTTTCTGAGGTTAAACATAGAGTTACCATATAACCCAGCAACCGCACTTCTAGGTACATACACAAGAGAATGAGATGGTATGTCCACATAGAAATTTGGACACGAATGTTCATAGCACAAACATTCACAATAACCAAAAATGTGGTCAAAACCCAAATGTCTATCAACTGATGAATGGGTATATACGATATGCTATATCCACACAATAGAATATTATTTGGCAATAAAAATGAATGAAATATTGATACATGTTGCAACATGAATGAATCTTAAAATTTTAATGTCAGGTGAGAAAACCCATTACAAAAGACTGCATGTTGTATGATTCCTCTTATAAGACATTTTCAGATTAAGCAAATCTATAGAAACAAAAAGGAAATTAACATTTTTCTGATACTGGGGAGAAGTGGGGAGTGGCTGCTAGAGGATGCAGGGTTTCTTTCTGGAGTGATTAAAAGGTTCTAAGTTGATTACAGAGTGTGGTTGCACAACTCTGGGAATATACTAAAAACACTGAATTAGGCACTTTAAATGTATGGTATATGAATTATATCTCAATTATGCTGTTTAAAAATAAAACAATATAAATAAGTGTTGCAGATATTCCATCAACAGTTTGAATGGTCTCTTTTGTATGAGGAAAGCAAAATCAGATGTATAGTATGGAAAGATTATAAAAAGGTATTATTCTAGGAATAGAAATGTCATTATGACAGAATTGTTCTGAGAGAAGTATGCATATTTATCAAAAATAAACACACTCTAAAATGTTAATCCACCCCTTCTTATTAAACAGGTTTATAATAAAACAAAAACAAGAAAAAAAAGAAAACATTTTTGCACTGACACTGATCAACCTTAGCTAGTATTTCACAAACTTCTCATTCACCATCAGTGGGGCTGGTCACATTATTCAGAAGACAAAAAAATCTGTTACCACATGTAGAAAAAACAGTGCAAATGTCATGGTTCAAATGACTGGATCATGGGAGTTATCTTAAGATGCAATATACAGCATACTGGGAAACCTGATGGAATTCAGGGGTCAAAGAGCAAAACCAGTTAGAAGAACACAGCAATAAAACAGATGACTGGTAAAAATTGTATAAAGTTGTAGGAAGCACAAAAACAGCAATTATAAAAGTAAGTTGTAGAGCACCACCCCCTTGACAGACCAACAGACACACACACACACACACACACACACACACACACACACAAAGTGTAGCTGCTACTGGCAAGCTATAAAATACAATGAAGAAACATATTTTCCAGCACACTTATATGCATGAAAGACAGTAACACTATCCCATCTGCGGTATGTTATGTCATATTGCGATGTCATAGTTATTCTGGATTTGGAGAGGACTCCCTCCGCAGTTGCCTCCACAACCTGCCCCATAACACATTCTCCTGAGACAGAAGAGGTACAGGAGAACTCAAATAACATTCTCCTTTGTATACAGCAATATAGTGAAAAAGAAACAACACATTGAGAAAAGTAGAAATGGACATGTTAATAGATGATAAAGGACCACAAGAATCAGAAGGTAAGTTTATATAAGCATCAAGTATAATATAATGTAATGGGCTATGATATATTGTAATATATTGATTGCATCTGGCAACTGTGGACACTTTTATAGTTTTCAAAGCATTTCCACCTTCTCATTAGATTCAGTCTCAACCTAGAGAGCAAAGCTGAACATTTTACAAACAGAGCAAGGAAGGCTGAGAGAGGTTAAATTATGGGAGTAGGAGTGCATACTTATGAGGGAGGATACCAGCTTGAAGCTAAAGCCATAGGAGGAAAACAGAGAGATGAAATATTTTCCTAGAGCTTTTTTGCATCAGTATAAATTTGGCATCAATTCAAATAGGAATACAAACACAATCTTGCTCCAGTTCAAATCGTGTGTGTGTGTGTTTGTGTGTGTGTGTTTACTACATCATGATACATAATTCATGATTAGTAAAAAACAAAATATATAGACCTCCGAATTCCACCTATACATTTTTCCAACTTCATTAGTGGTTCCACAGCCCAAGACACCAGCCATCATCCCTTATAATCAAAGCCTCCTTTGAACTCTTTCCTTCACCCATGCTGCCTCCCATTTATTTCAGTCTCTTTCTCAAACAGCAGAGTGTTTCCTTCAGTGTGTGAATCAATTAGCATCTCTGTTTAAAATCACCCACCACCTTCCCATCTAACTTGGAGTCAAATCCAAAGTTTTTAAAGTGACCTAAAGTTTTAACGATCAGAGTCCCTGATAATGTTGTGACCTCAGTTCCTCTCACTGGCCAGATATGGTCCCCTCCAGTCAACTAGTACTGGCCTCTGCCGTGTTCCTCTAATACATCCAGACTACTCCAACTCAGGACCTTTATAATAATCATTCCCTGTACCAAGAATTCTCTCCCTCCTTATATCCATTTGGTTTCTCTCTCACTTCATCCCAAATGCTTTCCTGAGTGTCATACCTAAATACTAGACTAACAAAAACATCTCTCCTCTTTTTTCTCTACCTGTTGTTAATTATATTATTTATAATCATCTGAAATGATATATCATTACTTGATCTAGTATCAATCTCCTCCACTAGAATATGAGCTCCATGATGGCAGGGCCTTGGTCTGTTTTGTTCACTACCTTAACCTCAACAACTATTAAGTTTTGAACAAAGTACAAATTAAATGAATATTTTTATTGACATAAATGGACCTATAACACTATATTATTTTCTGGTGTACAACATAAGACACGTGAAATGATCATCACCATAAGTTTAGTTAATATCCATCACCACACACAGTTACAGATTTTTTTCTTGTGATGAGAACTTTTAAGATCTCTCTTAGCAACTTTCAAATATGTAATAGAATATTATTAACTATAGTCACAATGCTATACCTTGCATCTCTATGATTTTTTATTGTATAACAGGACATTTGTACCTTTTGATCACCTTCACCCATTTCCTCTGCCCCTCACTCCCCCCATTGGCCACTCCCAATCTGTTCTCCGTATCTATGAGCTTGGTTTTTGTTTTGTTTTTTCTAGATTCCACATAAAAGTGAGATTTTATGGTATTTGCCTTTCAACTTATTTCACTTAGTGTAATGACCTCAAGGCCCATCCATATTGTTGAAAATGGCAAGATTTCCTTCCTTTTTATGGCCAATAATACTCTCTTGTGTATGTATATAAATGAACATTTCTTGAATGAATGAATTATAAGTATAGCAGTGATATTATGTCTGTTATTCTATCCCTCATGATAACACTTACTGATAGATACATTCAGTCTCATTTTACAAGTAGACAAATGGAAGCTCAGAAAAGTTAAGTTGCATGACCAACAACCTATAGTTAACAAACCTGTATAGCTCCGTTTTTGCTCAGATTTGATTCCTATATCCTTGCTACCTGTTTTAAGGTTATTTAAGCCCTGAGGTTCCCTGGTCGTTCCCCATAGGCTGCCCTTATCATTAAGGGAAGGCCTGCTAGGGTTCCAGGTCCCATGGCCCCCATTTCAATCACGTGGCTGATGCATGTTTGTTTTATATATTGGGGTTTCATGTAAGATTTCATTTGGCATACTTTTTAAAGATGCTTGTTCAATGAACTGCTAAAAAAGACTGTGTTGTAAATCACATTATATAATGTGTAGTATATAAACATATATGAATGAATGATTTAGTAGATAATTGTCATATTTATTTAGTACCTATGATGAGGTAAAGAATAATTCTGTTGTATTTTTTCCCCCAGGGAATATTTGTTTTGCAAAACACTGCTCTTGGTGCTACAGGATGTGCAAAATTGAATAAAACATGCTTCCTTTCTTGAGTGCTTATATATGAAATAAAAATGTAAAAAGAAGCATTAGATATAGCATTTACATTTTGTGATACGTCTCAGAACAATTTAATTTGAAATCCGGATGTGGAACTCTTAACGTCCTAGAGCACAGTCCTTTGAGGATTTTCAAAGGTGAAATATCTATGTATAATCAGTAAATGAAGGCTAATATTTATATTCAGAGATCCACATTCTGTCACTTAGAACCTGCTGATTCATACTCCACAGATACTTGTGAGAAGCTTATCTTTTTTTCTTCCCTCTCTCTTCTTTCTTTCTTTCTTTTTTTAAAGGTTTTTATTGCATTTGTTACAATACTCCTTCTGTTTTATGTGTTGGATTTTTGGCCGCAAGGCATGTGGGATCTTAGCTCCCAACCAGGGATCGAACCCACACCCACTGCTGTGGAAGGTGAAGTCTTAACCACTGGACTGCCATGAAAGTCCCCTTTCTTCCTTCTTCCCTCTCTCCCTTCCTTCCTTCCTTCTTTCCTTCCTTCCTTTTTTTTTTATAGCGTTCAGTATATTAGAAGGATTAAATTGAAAGTGGAGAGAAGACAAATTAAATGCCTACATAATGCCATACAAGTAACATATGACAGCTGATAACCTGATAGTGAGAAAACTGAAAAAAACCTTGACAAACTAGCAAAAGTACCATAAAACATAGTTTCTTCTAATCATATTGTGTAACAAAATTCATATACATCTCTACTTGCATATAGGGAGTCAACAGTTAAATGAATATGGTTTACTAAGTGTAGAAACTTAAAACAGGAAATCTCAAGACAACAATTTTTCTTACAAATACGGATGTGATGTGCCATAATTTTGTGGGCATGTGTGAGTGTGTATATTCTACTAATAAATTAAACCTTTCAAAGTAAATATTTCAAATCTATCAAATAGTTTATTTGATAAATTAAGTAGTTTATTATAAAGAGATAAACTGTAGAGCACTTCAATATTATTATTTAATGTTTTATTGTGTTGCTTTTATTTTCATGTTTTCTGGGTAGTGCTATAAAATAATGGCCTAGTTAAGGTAATTAATGTTGAATTACAGTGGAAATCCAATTGAATTACTTGTGACATTCACATTAATACTAAATGAGTTCACTGGGATTAATGCTGTTAAATAGTTACCAGAGGAATTAATATTGATTAGACAATTATTTTAAACTGTTACTGTTTATTTCAATTTATACCGACTTATTTTTTCTTGAGTAAACCTTTCTTTATTGGCAGCTGTGTAATCACTCAGGAAGCCAGAATTGGAAGCACAAAGTTGTGTTTTGTTTTCTTACATTTAAAATGGCAAAATGTGAAACCTTCTCTTACTCTACCCACTTTGGTAGTGGTTCCCAACATCCATGGTTTAGAACAAGTTCTAAACCATTGCTTAGAACTTGCCCCAGATGCTGTATGCCCCTGAATCTTCTGTGTGGTTGCTTAAGTCTTGTTCTTTAAGGCCTGTCTTAAGTCCCATCACCTACATGATGCTTTCTCTAGCTCCTCAGCTAAACTTAACATCATCCAGCACTTTACAAGTGCCAGAGCACTTGCATATAATTTGAGATTTGGAATAGAATATCCTAATAGCTGTTCACATTTTCATATGCACTTATATAAATACATCACACATAAATATTTTCACCAATAGGCGTTTTTACAGAGATGGTATACTAATATACCAATTGTAAAACGATCTGTAATTATACTACATCCACATGTTCAGATCAGTCTTCTTAGATTGTGGAAAATAATAGTAATTACTTTTGCTCTTATCAAGACCTGAGTGGAGCTGTACCATGAGAGTTTGGAGAGTGACAATCGATGCAGGCTCCATGCTCTGGATCTCTGAACAGAAAACTGGAGGCCCAAGAGCATATCTTTGAACCTTAAAAGGTTTTGTGAAAATGTATAATAAATAAGGTTCTCAGGTAGTTACAGGGGTGTTTTTCAGATATTTTGGAAAATAAAATAAAATAAATTACTGGGAATGCAACTGTAAAACATGGGATATTTTTATTCAGAAACATCTGGTTATCATACGTTAGCAGAAATTTCTCTTTTTAATAAAATCTGTGAGTGAGTTTTGTCAATGTTGATATCAGGAAAATGTTTCCTCAACAAGAGAAGAACGTTCAGGAAAGGATTACCTGCTTTATTAGTCAAGGTTCTCCAGAAAAACAAAAACAAACAAACAAACAAGTAAATTATATATATGTGTGTGTGTGTGTGTGTGTGTGTGTGTATAGATACAGAGAGAGAGAGAGAGGAAGAGAGAGAGAGAGAGAGAGAGAGAGAAATTATTTTAAGGAACTGGTTCATATGATTTAGGGAATAACAAAGTCCAAAAAACTTTGGCTCATGCCTGCAGGCAGGAGTTTATGCTGTAGTCTCCAGCAGAAATTCTTTTTCTCCAGGAAATTTCAGTGTTTAGTCTAAAGACCTTCAACTGATTAAGTGACACCCATTCATGTTATCAAGGATCATCACCTTTACTTAAAGTCAATTGATTGTAGATCCTAACCACATCTACATTGTGTCTTCACAGCAACATCTGGAGCAGTGTTTAATTGAATAACTAAATACTGTAGCTAGCCAAGTTGACACAAAAAACTAATCATCACGTATGCAATGGGAATACATGTTTCGTGTAGAAGACTCTTCCTTTTTCTTTATTTTTGTTAATATAATTAATGAGTTTTAGATTATTTTCCAGTGCTTTCTTTTCTTTTTTTAACATCTTTATTGGAGTATAATTGCTTTACAATGGTATGTTAGTTTCTGCTTTATAGCAACGAGAATCAGCTATACATACACATATATCCCCATGTCTCTTCCCTCTTGCATCTCCCTCCCTCCCACCTTCCTTATCCCATCCCTCTAGGTGGTCAAAAAGCACCAAGCTGATCTCCCTGTGCTATGTGGCTGCTTCCCACCAGCTATCTACTTTATGTTTGGTAGTGTATATATGTCCATCCCACTCTCTCACTTTGTCCCAGCTTAACCTTCCCCCTCCCAGTATCCTCAAGTCCATTCTCTAGTAGGCCTGTGTCTTTATTCCCATACTGCCCCTATGCTCTTCATAACCACTTTTTTTTTAGATTCCATATATATGTGTTAGCATACAGTATTTGTTTTTTTCTCTTTCTGACTTCATTCTGTATGACAGACTCTGGGTCCATCCACCTCACTACAAATAACTCAATTTCGTTTATCTTATGTCTGAGTAATATTCCATTATATATATACACCACATCTTCTTTATCCATTCATCTGTTGATGGACACTTAGGTTGTTTCCATGTCCTGGCTATTGTAAACAGAGCTGCAATGAACATTGTGATACATGACTCTTTTTGAATTATGGCTTTCTCAGGGTATATGCCTAGTAGTGGGATTGATGGGTCATATGGTAGTTCTATTTTTAGTTTTTTAAGGAACCTCCATAGTGTTCTCCATAGTGGCTGTATCAATTTACATTCTCACCAACAGTGCAAGAGAGTTCCCTTTTCTCCACACCCTCTCCAGCATTTATTCTTTGTAGATTTTTTGATTATGGCCATTCTGACTGGTGTGAGGTTATACCTCATTGTAGTTTTGATTTGCATTTCTCTAATGATTAATGATGTTGAGCATTCTTTCATGTGTTTGTTGGCAATCTGTATATCTTTTTTGGAGAGATGTCTATTTAGGTCTTCTGACCATTTTTGGATTGTTTTTTTGTTTGTTTGTTTGTTTTTCTTTATTGAGCTGCTTGTAAATTTTTCAGATTAATCCTTTGTCAGTTGCTTCATTTGCAAATTTTTTCTCCCATTCTGAGGGTTGCCTTTTCATCTTATGGTTTCCTTTGCTGTGCAAACATTTTTAAGTCTCATTAGATCCCATTTGTTTATTTTTATTTCCATTTCTCTAGGAGGAGGGTCAAAAAGTATCATGCTGTGAGGTAGGTCATAGAGTGTTCTGCCTATGTTTTCCTCTAAGAGTTTTATAGTGTCTGGCCTTACATTTAGGTCTTTAATCCATTTTGAGTTTTTTTTATTGTGCATGGTGTTAGGAGTATTCTAATTTCATTATTTTACTTGTAGCTGTCCAGTTTAGACAGCACCACTTACTGAAGAGGCTGTCTTTTCTCCATTGTATATTCTTGCCTCCTTTATCAAAGATAAGGTGATCATATGTGCCTGGGTTTATCTCTGGGCTTTCTATCCTATTCCATTGATCTAAATTTCTGCTTTTACCATACTTTCTTCATTACTGTAGCTTTGTAGTATAGCCTGAAGTCAGGGAGCTTGATTCCTCCAGCTCCGATTTTCTTTCTCAAGATTGCTTTGGCTATTCGGGGTCTTTTGTGTTTCCATACAAATTGCAAAATTCTTTGCTCTAGTTCTGTGAAAATTTCCAGTAGTAGCTTGATAGGGATGGCATTGAATCTTTAGATTGCTTTGGGTAGTATAGTCATTTTCACAATGTTGATTCTCCCAATCCAAGGACATGGTTTCTCTTTCAATCTGTTTATATCACCTTTAATTTCTTTCATCAGTGTTTTATAGTCTTTGACATACAGGTCTTTTGTCTCCTTAGGTAGGTTTATTCCTAGGTATTTTATTCTTTTGGTTGCAATTATAAATGGAGCTGTTTCCTTAATTTCTCTTTCAGATTTTTCATCATTAGTGTATAGGAATGCAAGAGATTTCTGTGCATTAAGTTTGTTTCCTGCTACTTTACCAAATTCATTGATTAGCTCTAGTAGTTTTCTGGTAGCATCTTTAGGATTCTCTATGTATAGTGTCATGCCATCTGCAAACAGTGACAGATTTACTTCTTTTCTGATTTGGATTCCTTTAACTTCTTTTACTTCTCTGACTACTGTGGCTAAGACTTCCAAATCAATGTTGAATAATAGTGGTGAGAGTGGGCAATCTGGTCTTGTTCCTGTTCTTAGTGGAAATGGTTTCAGTTTTTCACCATTGAGGACGATGTTGGCTGTGGGTTTGTCATATATGGCCTTTATTATGTTGAGGTATGTTCCCTCTATGACTACTTTTAGGATTTTTATCATAAATGGGTGTTGAATTTTGTCAAAAGCTTTTTCTGCATCTATTGAGATTATCATATGGTTTTTTCTCCTTCAATTTGTTTATGTGGTTTATCACATTGATTGATTTGCGTATATTGAAGAGTCCTTGCATCCCTGGGATAAATCCCACTTGATCATGGTGTATGATCCTTTTAATGTGCTGTTGGATTCTGTTTGGTAGTATTTTGTTGAGCATTTTTGCATCTATATTCATCAGTGATATTGGTCTGTAGTTTTCTTTCTCTGTGACTTCTTTGTTTTTAATACCAGGGTGAGGGTGACATTGTAGAATGAGTTTGAGACTGTTCCTCTCTCTGCTATATTTTGAAAGAGTTTGAGAAGGATAGGTGTTAGCTCTTCTCTCAGTGTTTGACAGAATTTGCCTGTGAAGCCATCTTGTCCTGGGGTTTTGTTTGTTGGAAGATTTTTAATCACAGTTTCAATATCAGTGCTTGTGATTGGTCTGTTTATATTTTCTATTTCTCCCTGGTTCAGTGTCAGGAGGTTATGGTTTTCTAAGAATTTGTCCATTTCTTCCAGGTAGTCCATTTTATTGGCATATAGTTGCTTGTAGTATTCTCTCATGAGGCTCTGTATTTCTGCAGTGTCAGTTGTTACTTCCCCTTTTTCACTGCTGGTTCTATTGATTTGAGTCTTCTCCCTTTTTTCCTTTATGAGTCTGGCTAATGTTTTATCCATTTTGTTTATCTTCTCAAAGAACCAGCTTTTAGTTTTATTGATCTTTGCTATTGTTTCCACCTTAATGTAGGATTGTATAGCTATAAACTTCACTAAGAAATGCTTTAGCTGCATCTGATAGGTTTTGGGTTGTCATGTTTTAATTGTCATTTGTTTCTAGGTATTTTTTGAGTTCCTCTTTGATTTCTTCAGTGATCACTTCGTTATTAAGTGATGTAGTGTTTAGCCTCCATATGTTTGTATTTTTTACAGATCTTTTCCTGTAATTGATATCTAGTCTCATGGCGTTGTGGTCAGAAAAGATACTTGATACAATTTCAATTTTCTTAAATTTACCAAGGCTTGATTTGTGACCCAAGATATGATCTATCCTGGAGAATGTTCCATGAGCAGTTGAGAAGAAAGTGTATTCTGTTGTTTTTGGATGGAATGTCTTTAAATATCAATTAAGTCCACTTGTTTAATGTATCATTTAAAGCTTGTGTTTCCTTATTTATTTTTATTTTGGATGATCTGTCCATGGGTGAAAGTGGGGTGTTAAAGTCCCCTACTATGATTGTGTTATTGTAGGTTTCCCCTTTTAAGGCTGTTAGCATTTGCTTTATGTATTGAGGTGCTCCTATGTTGGGTGCATAAATATTTATAATTGTTATATCTTCTTGGATTGGTCCCTTGATCATTATGTAGTGTCTTTCTTTGTCTTTTGTAAGAGTCTTTGTTTTAAAGTCTATTTTGTCTGATATGAGAATTGCTATGCCAGCTTTCTTTTGATTTCCATTTTCATGGAATATCTTTTACTTTCCCCTCACTTTCAGTCTGTATGTGTCCCTAGGTCTGAAGTGGGTCTCTTGTATACAGTATATATACAATCTTGTTTTTGTGTCCCTTCAGCCAGTCTATGTCTTTTGGTGGGAGCATTTAATCCATTTACATTTAAGGTAATTATCCATATGTATGTTCCTATTACAATTTCCTAATTGTTTTGTATTTGTTATTACACGTCTTTTCCTTCTCTTGTGTTTTCTTCCTAGAGAAGTTCCTTTAGCATTTGTTGTAAAGACGGATTGGTGGTGCTGAATTCTCTTAGTTTTGCTTGTCTGTAAAGGTTTTAATTTCTCCATTGAATCTGAATGAGATCCTTGTTGGGTAGAGTAATCTTGGTTGTAGGTTTTTCCCTTTTGTCACTTTAATTATGTCCTGCCACTCCTTTCTGGCTTGCAGAATTTCTGCTGAAAGATCAGCTGTTAACCTGATAGGGATTCCCTGTATGTTATTTGTTGTTTTTCCCTTGCTGATTTTAATATGTTTTCTTTGTATTTAATTTTTGATAGTTTGATTAATACGTGTCTTGGCGTGTTTTTCCTTGGATTTATCCTGTATGGGACTCTTTGCGCTTCCTGGACCTGATTAACTATTTTCTTTCCAATATTAGGGAAGTTTTCAACTATAATCTCTTCAAATATTTTCTCAGTCCCTTTCTTTTTCTCTTCTTCTTCTGGGACCATTATAATTCAAATGCATTTACTATTGTCCTAGAGGTCTCTGAGACTGTCCTCAATTCTTTTCATTCTTTTTTCTTTATTCTGCTCTGCAGTAGTTATTTCCTCTATTTTATCTTCCAGGTCACTTATCTGTTCTTCTGCCTCAGTTATTCTGCTATTGATTCCTTCTAGAGAATTTTTAATTTTATTTATTGTGTTGTTCATCATTGTTTGTTTGCTCTTTAGTTCTTCTCAGTCCTTGTTAGATGTTTCTTGTATTTTCTCCATTCTATTTCCAACATTTTGGATCATCATTACTATCACTTATCTGAATTGTTTTTCAGGTAGATTGCCTATTTCCTCTTAATTTGTTTGTTCTGGTGGGTTTTTACCTTGTTCCCTCATCTGCTGTGTATTTCCGTGTCTTCTCATTTTGCTTAACTTACTGTGTTTGGGGTCTCGTTTTCGCAGGCTACAGGTTCGTAGTTCCCATTGTTTTTGGTGTCTGCCCCCAGTGGCTAAGTTTGGTTCAGTGTGTTGTATAGACTTCCTGGTAGAGGGGACTAGTGCCTGTGTTCTGGAGGATGAGGCTGGATCTTGTCTTTCTTGTCAGCAGACCACGTCTGGTCATGTGTTTTGGGGTATCTGTGACCTTATTATTAATTTAGGCAGCCTCTCTGATAATGGGTGGGGTTGTGTTCCTGTCTTGCTAGTTGTTTGGCCTATGGTGTCCAGCAAGTGTAGCTTGCTGGTCGTTGAGTGGAGCTGTGCCTTGGCATTGGGATGGAGATCTCTGGGTGATTTTTACTCTTTGATATTACATGGAGCTGGGAGGTCTCTGGTGGACCAATATCCTGAACTCGGCTCTCCCACCTCAGAGGCCCAGGCCTGACACTCGGTCAGAGTATCAAGACCATATCATCCACACAGCTCAGAATAAAAGTGAGAAAAAGAAACAAAGCAAGAGAAAAGAATATGTATATATATATATAAAGATATTGAAATGAAAAATAAAAGATAAAATTAAATTAAAAATAAAATAAAATTTTAAAAAAAGTAATAAAAAGAGAGAAAGAAAGAAAGAAATAAGAAAGCAACCAAACCAAAAAAAAAAAATCCACCAATGATAAACAGAACCCTAGGACAAATGGTAAACACAAAGCTATACAGACAAAATCACACAGAAGCATCCATATACACACTCACAAAAAGAGAAAAAGAAAAAAAAGTATATATATATATATATCATTGCTCCCAAAGTCCACCACCTCAGTTTGGGATGATTCATTTCCTATTTGGGTATTCCAGAGTTTCTGGGTACATCAAATTGATTGTGGAGATTTATTCTGCCGCTCCTGAGGATGCTGGGAGAGATTTCTCTTTCTCTTCTTTGTTCCCACAGCTCCCGGGTTTCAGTTTTGGATTTGGCTCCGCCTCTGCGTATAGGTCGCCTGAGAGCGTCTGTTCCTGCTCAGACAGGACAGGGTTAAAGGAGCAGCTGATTTGGGGGCTCTGGCTTACTCAGGCCAAGGGGAGGGAGGGGTACGGATGTGGGGCAAGCCTGCAGCATGATACTGCACCAGCCTGAAGCACACCTTGTGTTGTCTTGGGGAAGCTGTCCCTGGATCACAGGACCCTGGCAGTGGCAGGCTGCACAGACTCCCAGGGGGGGTAGGTGAGGAGAATGACCTGTGCTTGCACACAGGCTTCTTGGTGGCGGGAGTAGAAGCCTTAGCATCTCATGCCCGTCTCTGGGGTCCGTGCTGATAGCCATGGCTCATGCCCGGTTTTGGAGCTTGTTTAAGTGGCACTCTTAATCCCCTCTCATCACGTACCCTGAAACAATGGTCTCTTGCATCTTAGGCAGCTCCAGACTTTTTCCCAGAACCCCTCCTGGGTAGCCGTGGTGCACTAGCCCCCTTCAGGCTGTGTTCACACAGCCAATGCCAGTCCTCTCCCTGGGATCCGACTGAAGCCCTTGCCTCAGCTCCCAGCCCCCGCCCGCCCTGGCAGGTGAGCAGACAGGCCTCTGGTGATGGTGAGTGCTGGTCGGCACAGATCCTCTGTGTGGGAATCTCTTTGCTTTGCCCTCCACACCCCTGTTGCTGCACTCTCCTCCATGGCTCCAGAGCTTCCCCCCTCCCTACCTGCAGTCTCCACCTGTGAAAGGACTTCCTAGTGTGTGGAAACCTTTCCTCCTTCACAGCTCCCTCCCACTGGTGCAGGTCCCGTCCCTATCCTTTTGTCTCTGTTTATTCTTTTTTCTTTTGCCCTACACAGGTACGTGGGGGAGTTTCTTGCCTTTTGGGAGGTCTGAGGTCTTCTGCCAGCATTCAGTAGGTGTTCTGTAGGAGTTGTTCCACATCAGTAGATGTATTTCTGGTGTATCTGTGGGGAGGAAGGTAATCTCCACGTATTACTCTTCTGCCATCTTGAACACCCAAAATCGCTCTTTTTTTAAATTAGGTCTTGATTGTGACAACTTTGCTTTTGCCAACTGGGATACTTTTTATTAGCCACAGATATCCCTATCTATCTATCTATCTAAACTTCCAAAAGAGTTCTTTGTCTTTCTTAACACCCTCCTTTCTCCCTATGTTCAGAAATGCCTTGATATTTCTGCTGTCAGTAGTGATCTCATTTGTTACAACTATTGTAAAGTAAAGAGAAATCAGTTTAACTTCTTTACATCACTAACATCGTGAGAAGAACTGATGATAATGGATGATAGATATAATGATCAAATAATGAATAATTTGTATCAGAAAAAAATGACATTCTGATGTTATGAACATAAAAATAGTTTTCAATGCCTAAGATAATTAATACTGACAATTAATTGCTCCCTTTTAAAATCATATTTGGGGCTTCAGATATTTTCTTACAAAAGCTTGAGAGCAGAGTACTTTGCTTGTTAAAATATATTTTCAGGTCTTGTTCCATATATAGATTGATTTGCACTTTTTTTTTTTTTTTTTTTTTGCGGTCCGTGGCCCTCTCACTGTTGTGGCCTCTCCCGTTGCAGAGCACAGGCTCCGGACGCGCAGGCTTAGTGACCATGGCTCATGGGCCCAGCCGCTCTGCATCATGTGGGATCCTCCCGACTGGGGCACGAACCCGTGTCCCCTGCATGGGCAGGCGGACTCTCAACCACTGTGCCACCAGGGAAGCCCTGATTTGCATTTTTTATTGATTCTCTTTTCCTCCAGGCTTTAAAAGATTTACTGAAATTAAGTTTGTTTCCCAACTTCAGGAATTTGTCTGAAAAATGTTTATATACTCATCATTCTCAAAGGAAAATATTCAGTCACTCACACAAATGATCTGTTTGTATCCATGTAAAATTCTTCAATTTAGCTTCAAAAAATGCTTAATGTATTTCCATAGGTACCAAGGTTTATTGAATTTTTCTAGCCAGGAGTATATTTAAACTGAAAGTAGTTTGTCTTGGTGTCACAATAAAAAAACATTTCCCTCATCTTTGCATGATCATGATGCAGTGAAGAAAAAGATTAGAAAAGAAAGGGAACTATAAGTGGCAAATCCCCAAAAGGGATGCCTCCTAGCCTTACACAATAGTAAAAATACCCACAGAAAGAGACCATTCAAAGACTATGCTCAATTTACAACTAATCAAAGTAAGCAGCAATGGAAAGTGGAGATATCTTTAAGATTTGGGTTATGTCATAAGTACTGGTTATAAAATATATAAAATCAGTATCAGTCTAGTCCAAAAGAGAAAAATATTTACAACTTTTTTAAAAAGAATAAACCGAAGAACATTGAAGTAAGCCTGCTCCCTTTGAAAGTAGGATTCTTATCTCCAAAGCATAACTACTTTTGCTACAAATCTTATAATATCTTCCACGACACATGTACAATAACTGATCTTAAAAGATACATAGCATTATGTGGCTGTATCTCTAGGAAAAATCCAGCTCTTTAGTTAAAATGTAGTTTGAGGCTTATTAGGTGATATTTATGGCGTATCTTGTTGGGGGGAATTATCATTATTTCCATTAGTGATTAGTGTATCAGAAGCTAAACCTTTTATGCCTTAAGGAGTTCATTCGATTACCATTAGCTTATTATTATTTCATCCTTTTCTTTTAGTATTATCAGACTGCTTTCATGACATCAAATTAATGCATTGGCTGCTATTGCTAAATTTTCCCGTTATTGCTTAGATTAGAATTTCTCCTAAAATAGCTTGATGAGTATGTGAAAAAGAAAGTTTCTATTCATTTTCTTACTATTCTTTTCTTCAAAAATAGGTGAATGAGAATTTATACCTTCTGTTTATTTCTTGGTTAAGTAGGCAAATCCATAATTTAAATCCATATTTAAATTATGCAATGTATACAATATTGCTAATGCCACCATCACCACATTCAATTTTGGGGGAAGGGACAAATCATTATGTCACTTTTGCATACAAGGTAGTCTCTGCCATTATGTCCATCAAGAGTTCTCTTATATATATGGTGAGATTGTATTCTTTATACAAAATTGACTTTCAATTTTGGAAATACTTTGTTCTGGAGTATTTGATTTTATTATTAATGGTTGTTAGCGTTTCAAATTTTTATTATTAGAGCTAAATAGCAGGTCTGTATCCAAAAGGATCAGTAATATCACCCTCAAAAAAACCATTAAATGAAATTTGTGATGTTAAGTCAGCTTGTATGAGGATATCATGGTTGATATTTCCAGTTCATTCTTTCTTTGAATAGATGGGAAAAACAGCTTTTGTATACTTAGTTGTGCTTCTTATATAGTTTATGTAGAGATATTTTTAAAATATTATCCATTTTCCAAAAATGTACAGTTGTTGACATGTATTACACACATAATTATGTTTCAAGTAAAATCCATTCTTGTAAACATAGCTTAAGAAGCCTGTTTTAACTAGCCCCTGCTTCTACCTTTGGTCTTATGTTCACTCCATACCCCTCATTTGGCTTTTTGTTGTCCAGCTGCATGGAATCACTTGCAGAAGTCCCAGGTTCTCCCTGCTTCCTGGTGTCTGTGTATATCATTCTTTCTGCTGTTAAATTAATTAAACAAGGAGGGCATTAGACTGAGGGGGTTCTAATGCCTCAAAAGCCCACATAAGCAAACTAAATCATAAGCTTGTAAATGCCTCAAGGTTAGGAAATCAAAGCCTAGGGACAGCTAATCACAAACAGCCAACTAGGCTTTCCCGAACAAGGCAACCGCGTAAGCTAGAGCCAGTCAAATCATTTCCTTGCTTTGCTTGTGTCTGCTCTATGAAAGCCTTTCCCCTAGCTCCAGTTCTGGGGTACTCCAACTACTTCCAATTTGTCACTACCTGATTCAAAGCAACTTTTGCTCAAATTCTTAAAATGTTTAATGTGCCTCAGTTTACCTTTTAATACTGCCTATAACATTCTTTTCCCTCTTTCTCTGACAAGTTAATTCCTTTTTATTCTGAGGTGTAAGTATAGAAGTAACTTCCTCAGAAAAACATCCTTTGTCTTCCCAAGATGAAATTAATATATCACCTTAGTCTTCCTGGAGCACTTTGGACTCATCTATGTTATGGCACTTATCACATGGTAATAGAGCTCCCTGTTGTTGAGTGTCATTATTGCTCACTGCTCTATACTTAGCATCTAGCTTAGGACCACTGGCGTTGGGGACAGGAAGTCATTGTTGACTGAATGCAAGAATGAATGTACGATCTTTGCTTTGTAGAGATGTACAAGCTCTACTTATGAGCAGATAATGGTCTTTTGCTCTTTAAAACAAAAAAGAATGTCCTCCTAACTTCCATCCCGCCCCTTTATTGTGGTGTTTTATCTAAAAGTGTTTTGAAGACATGACTATGGGAGGTCTCACCCTAATCTATGTTGATCACTGATTAAAGAATGCACTTAATGAAATGTGTTCAGAAACACAGAGTAATATTTTTGGAAAGGTTTTTCTCCTCTGCTTTCATCCAATTAATGAAGCATATGTATCCATGGGTACCCCTGCTGTTAAGTGGTTAGCTTTCTCCTTTAGCTTTAATTAAGTATCTTCAGTTAAAAGGAGACTTTCTTAAAATTTGTTTTTAATCACAAGCAAGTGAAAAATATCCATATTCCCTTGAGGTATTTCTCCAAGTTTTCCAAGTATATTTAAACAAAACAAGTAGTGAAAGCCTCACCTCATGTTCTCACACCCACAGATTTGACTTCCTGGAATACTTGCTGGGGTATTTTGTCATGATTGATCAGGAACAACCTGACTGGACAAGTAAAGAGTTTCACATGAAAACATTTACTACATAAAGTAAAACTTCTATACACATTGAATTTAGCTAAAATACTGTAAGCAGAAGTGAATCTTCAGAAGAGGCACTTCAGATTAGAGACTGGAAGCAATCTACAAAGAATTTCATGAACTATTTTTGAAAGTTACCTTTTATTGCCTGCTTATGTTTTTTGTTCTTTATAAACATGGAGAGCCTATAGTTCTTTCTTAAAAAAAAAATCAAACTACTGTGGCATTGCGCTATTGTTTGCAAACTTGGAACTTTGATCTTCTGTGAAACTAAAGCTATTTTTGATGAATCAATAGTGTCAAGTATTAAAGTGAACAACAATCTATTTACACTGTATCTTAACCCTACTCAGGTAGAATTAAAAGTTTGAATATTACATTTTAAGATCACTAACAATTGTGTATAGTATTAATATAATGAATTAGTTTCTAGGTTTTTTAAAAAAATATATAGTTTGAAATGAAACCATAATCAAATTTTAATTATACATTTATCTTGGATGTACCCAATACATATTTAAATCATATAAAATTATACAACACAATGTCTAAGATGAATTTGGCTATAACTTTAAATGAAAATAAATGAAAAATACCCAGATGTGGTTTCTAAATAGTCCATGTGTTCTCTGCACTAGCAGTGCCAGTATCATTCAGGAATTTATAATAGCATATTCCTTAAATTAAATACTCCATGTTGTAACTCACTAATCTAAAATTTATTATTCTACACTCAGATGAATTTTTGGATCATTTATAACTGATCTCTTCTGAGAAGCTGTTATACATGTTGATGATCTCTGTACCTCAGATATCATTTTTGTAATGTTCTCTTCCTTTCTCTGCTAATTGTCTTGAAATATTAGTATAAGGCTGCTTTCTCAATTTCCTTATGATGCTCTTCTCATTTTGGGGTCCAGTTTGGGTTTTTGTTTTTCATCATCTTTAACCTTTTTTAAATATTTGGCCCTGTGGTTCACCCATCTCCCTGAACTCCTTTGATTCAATAACACGACTCTCATGATTTTCTTATTCTGCTTCACTGGTTCCTCTGTTCCTATTCTCCTGACAATCACTGGGATTGTCAGAAGTTTTATTCTACTCTTTTCTGCACATTTCCTCTCCTCTCATGGCTTCAGTTTCTTTCTACAACTGGTTTATCTTCTATTGATAACACTTTCTCCGTGTTTTTCTTGTGCGTTTTACAGATGAATTGCAAATGCTTGCTTGCAATCTCCACATAAGACCAGCATGTTCTTATTATGCCTCATTCCCCTTTTTCCATATCAAAAGACTCCTGTCCTCTTCAGCAGGATAATTATAGCACTATCTTCACAGCCACCCAGCTTTGAAACTTCAAAGTTGTTTTTTTCCTAACCTCAAGACTAAAGATATTCTTTCACATTGTTATTCCCTTATTCATTTCCTTTTACTCTTCGGTATTTCCATCTTTACTCTACTAAACTATTGTGGGAGCCCCTAAATATTCTACATGCTGCACGTCCATCCATCCCTCAGATCATCCTCCATTCTGTCACCAGCTATCTTTCCAAAATATTGGTTTGGTCATATAATCCAACAGTACCCAAAAAAGCATTCCCTAGTGCCATATTGTCCCCCCAAATGTGCAAACTTCTAGCAAGGGCTGAAGAAACCTGGTTTCAAACTCCTGTTTCTTAGTTATCTTCCTATTATGTTAGCTATATCAAACTTCCCAAATTCCCTATGCTTGCTATTCTTGTGTTCACTGCATTCCCTCAATCTGGAATTCAGTTACCTTCTTCATTGCCTAGCAAGACCTTCTTGTCCTAACCTCTTGTATTAACTCCTATGTTTCCTTTATCAAGATTTCTTCAAACCTTATTCTCTCCTTTCAGTAAATTTCTAAAGTCAGAATTAAACTTTCCTTCCTCTGGACTCACATAGGAGGTTGCTTAAACTTCTTTTGTCATCCTGAGTTACAGTACAGTTAACTGATAAAACCATTTGTTTATTATGAAAGAGGCCTCTAGAGAGGTGAGATTTTCACGAGTCCTCAGTGGGACTGAGAACAATGTGATTTCAAAGTCAATTGAATGAAAGAGTTGTGTATTCTGTTGATTTATTCCATTTGAATTAGCTCACCATCTAGTCAAGCAAATGTAGGAAATCATGTCAGCTCACAGAAAGAGGGACTGAAAAGTGTAAGATAGGTTGTCTGGGCCCCAGCTACATTCCTGGATTCAGGATAGAACTGAAGTCTCAGAAGAGCATTAGAATGCTTATCATAAACTGATTCAGAGACTGGGCCACAAAGACCTGGCTAAAGCAATGAGGTTCAGAGGGAAGCTGAGGACACCCTCTGCAATTGACAACTAGCTGAGAGCGATAACACTAATCTCAAGCCCATGCTAACACTTATGAGTGGTGAGGATATCAAAAGACTTAGCCCTCTTCTCTAAACACACTCTATCTTGTCTATAACCCTCAAAGGATGCTTCAATTACCTATTACTATGCAATAAACTGTAAATAGGTAATTGAACATAAATTAACTGTCACTCAAAATTTAGTGACAAAACAAAGCAACCATTTTCTATCTCTCATGATTCTGTGGTTTGACATGAATGAACCAGATGGATGGTTATTCTGCTCCATGTGGTATTAGCTTGGATGACAGCCATCAGGAGGCTCGACTGGCCTGAAGTATCCAACAGGGATCAATCTTGTGACTGGTAGTTGTTGCTGGAACACTGTTTGGAGCTCAGCTGAGTCTATCAACAAGAGTGCCTCAGTCCACTCTACATGGCTTTTTCATGGAGTGAGGCTTTCTCCAGCAGGATAGCTGGTCCCCAAGATGAAGTGCTTTAGAAAGCCAAAGCAGAATTTGTAGATTTAAGCTCAGCTTCAAACATGCATGATGTCATTTCTGCTCCTTTCTCTTGAGCAAAGCAAGTTAGAGCAAGGCTAGCCCAGGTCCAAAAGGAACAGAAATAGACTTTATCTCTTTTTTTTTTTTTAACATCTTTATTGGGGTTTAATTGCTTTACAATGTGTGTTAGTTTCTGCTTTATAACAAAGTGAATCAGTTATACATATACATATGTTCCCATATGTCTTCCCTCTTGCGTCTCCCTCCCTCCCACCCTCCCTATCCCACGACTCCAGGCTGTCACAAAGCACCGAGCCAATATCCCTGTGCCATGCGGCTGCTTCCCACTAGCTATCTACCTTACTACGTTTGTTAGTGTGTATATGTCCATGACTCTCTCTCGCCCTGCCACAGCTATTTTTCCCCGAACTCCCTCCGGGCCAGCCGTGGTGCACTAACCCCTTCAGGCCCTGTTCAAGCCGCCAACCCCAGTCCTCTCCCTGCGCTCCGTCCAAAACCGAAACCCGAGCCTCAGCTCGCAGCCCCGCCCACCCTGGCAGGTGAGCAGACAAGCCTCTCGGGCTGGTGAGTGCCGGTCGGCACTGATCCTCTGTGCGGGAATCTCCCTGCTTTGCCCTCCGCACCCGTTGCTGTGCACTCCTCCGCAGCTCCTCAGCTCCCCACTCCGCCTCCCGCAGTCTCTGCCCGCGAAGGGGCTTCCTAGTGTGTGGAAACTTTTCCTCCTTCACAGCTCCCTCCCACTGGTGCAGGTGCCGTCCCTATTCTTTTGTCTTTGTTTTTTCTTTTGCCCTACCCAGGTACGTGGGGAGTTTCTTGCCTTTTGGGAGGTCTGAGGTCTTCTGCCAGACTTCAGTAGGTGTTCTGTAGGAGTTGTTCCACGTGTAGATGTATTTCTGGTGTATCTGTGGGGAGGAAGGTGATCTCCGCGTCTTACTCTTCCGCCATCTTCCTCTGCAGTCTCGATTTTATCTCTTAATGTAAGATATGACAAAAAATGTACACCCATCACTAATCCACCATATGTATATAGTAAAGAACTCTATACTATAGATACAATTTGACAAAAAAAAAAAAAAAAGAAAAAAAAGAAGGTTCGGGACTACCATCTAAGCATTATATACCCATATTTTCACTGTGCATTAAAGTTAGATAATATAAACATTTTGGGGGAACCACATGACACTGCTGAATCATTGAACAGATTGTCAAGTAAAATTGTCTTGCTCTTCTTTTATATACATCTGTTGTCATAAGCACACTATACTTATTTTTATTTTTGAATGTATGTTGAATCAATAACTTGTGCTTCTTAAAATCATTTGATATAACTTTTTGGCATAACTAATTATCATTGAGTTGATGTCTAGTAAGAGACATGGATATATTCTCACTAACTGTAATATTTAATATACATAAAATTTATTAGCTATATTTATAGAATGAATTTTCTTTTGTAATAGATATAAATCTCAGACAACTATTAAATTCTTACTTACTGAAATATAAGTTTTTAAAATATGAGGTAACCCAAAACAAAAGTAAAATTTACATCTAAAAGTTTCTAGATGATATCATCTTTTTTATTATTACCTTATTATTACTTTAAAAAAATCTTATGTCTAACCTAATGATTTGCTTAAACAGTCATTTTAGAGGATAAAGCACATACCAATCTGAAAACATTTGTAAAACATATTTCTATGGAATGGAGAAATTTCTTAAAAGATAATAAAGAGCTTCACATTTCAACCAATAAACCATTGGAAATTTCTTCAAAACACACATTTTGATATAAATTTAATTTTTCTTTCTCATTTATGAATCTCTGAATTAATATGGAAACTGAAATCATGAGTACAGTTGTCAAGCTATGAAAAGACTTCTTTAAATTATTTCCCTACAGGATATGTCGAAGGAGACATTCTTACCATGAAGTTGTCAGACAAGGAGAAGCAACTTTCTCCCCTTTCCTTTTTATGTGCTTTCATCACAAGCCATACCTAAATGATTCTTGTAACTCTAGATTTAAATGAGCATTGGAGCTGTGTTCATTTCTGCAGTACCAATGGTTATTTAACTGAGAGAGAAATCATTTTCTCAGTGGCTCAAATTCTTTACTGCTATTTTGGACTTAGATATTGTTAATGTAGTAGAACATGTGAACTGATAATAAAGATCTATTTTCTGAAATAAATAAAAATAAAATTGGAGTTTTGAAGTAAATGTTCTTGGAAAATTTTAGCTTGTATGCATGTATGCATTGTTCTTTAGGTAAAATAATAACCTTAGTAAACTCAAGTGAATGAAAGAATCCTTATAAAATAATGTGGAATTAATTGCAGTTTTGGACTATTTCCTTATTTAAAACCACCCAAGTGACAAGAAATAATGATAGTCCCAAAATAAACTATGCTCTTACCTGCCTTTATGATTTAAAAAAAACAATCAATTCACTTTTTCTTTATATGTGTGTATAAATATGTGTGTGTCTATAGGTATAAGGATTACTAAATAAATAGCTAATAGATGATAAATAGATGATAGGTAGACACTTTCCCCTTAAATTGTCTTATCTTTTTATATCCTCAATGGTCTTTAGTAACCTAGCTTAGTATTTGATAGCACTTCCATCTCTGTGATTTACTGTAAATCATTCATGTCGAATCCCAAATGTTAAACTACCAGGGCTATTTGGCACAAAAGATTGGCATTATCCAAAACAGGGAAAAGTTAGATTTTATTATAACTATTATGACTAGCCATGAGCAATAAAAAAATAAATTTGATTAGTATTACAAAAATACAATCCCCGTGGTTTATTTTGGCTTGTCTCTATGGCAAAACATCTCAGGCAATTAACTTGAGTTTCACAGATACAGGTATGCCACACTATGAAATAATTCTTTGCCCTATTCACAATAATCTAGTAGATGCTGCTTCAATTCTAAGAATAAAGTAGTTATTAAATATGCTCAAATGAAACTTAAAATATGTTGAAGTCTATAAATATGACCACTCTTTCCCCTTACAAAAAGGATTCTGCTTGCCATATCCTCTGCTTTTCTAAAATCAACAAAATTCCTGCAATACCTAAATCTCCATCTTCTGCTTTCATGTAAAGATTCTGTACCTACCTTATTTTCCATTCACAGAAACTGAATTTTCAACCTGTATTATTTTGGAATCTAGGCATTTCATTTGTCAATTCTAAACTCTTTTTCTTGGCCAACCTGTAACATTTTAATAAATGCTTGGAGATGCCAAAAGGTTATTTGGTTAGTGCTAGTATGTGTTATATTATTAGGTGAACCAAAATCATTAGTTAATTCTAACGTAATATTTAGTCAAATATATGGAAAGAAAATGTTCACGTTAGTAATTTTGGAAAACTTGTTTAAAATATAACTGGTGAAAATCCCTGTTATGCAAAATTGTGATGACTAACCGAATCATTATGTGTCTAGGGAAGATGGAACAGATTGACTTATTCTATTTATTCTCCAATATTGAAGACACTTTTGGTCATGTGCACGTGCACACACACACACACACACACACACACACTAGCACACAATACAGCTTTCAAGATTTCGTCTTTTGTCTGATAGGTAGATAAGTGTCTTGTAAAAAAAATGGTAAAGAGTATATAAATATACAACTACCTCCAAGTACTCTAAATTTGTCATCTTGTAGAAAAAAATTCATCAATATTTGTCATTCTTAAGTTTTTTCAGATATGTACTTTAGATCAATATATCCAGAGTTAGCACTACTCATTCCTCATCACTAGAAGTGCATTATAACTTCAAGGAATATGTTACTAGCACTTTGACTCACCAACATCTTCATCACTTTACATGGCAGAACAGGCAGATAACAAAAAATCATCTCTACACACATTTTTACTGAATAAACACTTTTGCAGCTACTTCTAGATTTATATGCAATTCACTAGTCCCAAGTAGGACATTAAAAGCATATGAGATAATTTTAACTTGATTTTTTAAAACTGTCCAATGATCATTTTTTACTATCTTTATTATATAGTCCTAACTAACAGTTTGTATTTGTATAAGACTTAGGGAACAGACCATTTTGTACATTGGATTAAATTAACTAAATAGGGAAATTAAGAACATTTAATTTCAATGTTAAAATGTTACATAAGCACATCTTTTTAATCATTATGCAATTACATAGACTTCTGTTTCCCAAATCGAATTCTGAGCTGGTCTGTAGATTCCAGTTAATCTTGCTTAATTCGAATTGAATCAAACTGGACTTGTTTGGATGGGCAGTTGTCCTAGGGCAGTCTAAGAGTGACATAGGCGAGGTCAAATGGAAAGTTCAGCAAGATAGTGTGTGCCTAGCAAGCAGTAGCCTGAGGATTGGAGTCCAGAATTCATAAGGGTTCACTAAAGACAAGAAGCAATGCTGTATTTTGAATTTAAATGCTCTGTGCTCTGTGACAACAAGTGTATGATACACTATGATGGAATTCTGAGAAAGAACACTGAGATCAGAATTAGGAAATAAAAAGCAGAAGAACATTCGGGGAAAAATCCAATTGAATTGACTCTTTTAGGGAAGAAAAAGTTCTCTACCCTCTAAGAGGCTATGACTGAGTCTAAACATTGAAATGATTAAACAGATTAACAGGAGTAAAGGATACACATTTGATAAAATTGTTACACGGGAGCCTTCTCAAGAGGTTGAAGACACAAAGAACTGACCAGAGCACAAAGCATTTATAACTTTTAGACAAAGAAACAAGACAAAGAGGTTTGGACAACGGGCAGTCAATTGTAGAGAAATAACTAGGAAGTAAGAGTTAGTTTAACAAGATTGGTTTGTACAGATTTCTCAGCCTCAATTTCCTGTCTCTGGTAATAAGAACGTCTTCCTTCCTCCTGGTATAGGGAGGGCATCTTTCACATGGATTTTTATCTCCTGCTTTTAGGTAGAAAAAGGAAGGTCAGAGTGCCCTTCAGGCACCTGCAGTTTCTCAATTGCCTTTAACTCAAAATAATCAATATGCGAAAGTGACATATTTTGGAGTTGAACTCCTTCACTATTCAAGTTCCATTTTCAGGGTTCTCAGACTAACTGAATGTCAAAAGCAAGAAATGTATAGCTTGCAAGTATTTAGTATTTAAGTAGACTTAACACAGGAAAATAGAATATGAGATAGCCAGCTGAAGTGGAAACTGCTGGATCCTGACCCAATTAGATACCCTTGGAAAATGCACCCCCAACTTCTGCATGCTCCCTTCCTAAGGACTGCAATCTGCAGTCATTTTCAAAGACTGTCCTTTTGGTACCGGAGCCACTTGTCTCAGGAAGGTGCCTGGTAGTTTTTGTTCCCACAGAGCATGCAGTAGCCAATGAGGTACTGTTGCCATAGTTCAAAGGCCCAGCTGTGTTACCAGGATATGCAATAAAATACAATGTAATTTACACTCCAAAGCTTTCTGAATGCATGACTTCACCTTGCTAGGTTTCTTGGCCTGAAGCTATCCTGATTTTCCCATTCCTGTTCTGGTTTCTCTTGAGAACTCTTGTACACAAATTCTACTCTCAATATTCTCATCTGGGGAAACCAGACTAAACCACCTGTTAAACAATCAGGACTATACCAGAAATTCATTTATAATTATAGCCATAATCCAAGGACAAATGTTAACTGATCACTATACAGATGATGCTCTCCATGTAGTTATGGCTTCCATTAAGTGTGGGTAGGTGTTTCTCAAAATGTAGTCTGAGAATCATCTATGAAAGCATTATTTTGGATGACAATTAATATGCAGGTTTTTAGGCCCTACCATGTAATGTTGAATAAGAGTTACTGAAGCTGGGACAGGTAAGTTGGCACCTTTAAGGAAATCCTCAAGGTGATGCTTATGCACATAGAAGTTTAAGAAACTCTGATTTAAGTCATGTATGAAAAGTCATGTATGAAAAGTCATGTATGAAAAAAAGGTTTATTTCCTAGCTCCCAGACTGTTGGAGCTGCTATTTGTGGCATAGTCTAGGCTGGCTATGGAAGAGAAACCAGACAGATCTGATGTTATCTGAAAGAATACACACTGTCTGCCAGGAATGAGTCAAATTTCTTAGAGATAATAAACTTACATAAGACTCTTTTTAAGGATGAGGAATCCAAGATCTAGAGAGGTTAAGTGATTTGCCAAATAGAATGAAAATGCTATCTTTAGATGGAACAAAAAGTCTCAGGTATCCTAATTCCCAAACCCTGTGCTCCTCTTATCAATGCTACTTCCTGTGACTGTTCATGTTACCACTTACAGCAAAATAATTATAATAAAATAACAAAAACAGTAATGTTTGCAGCCAGGTAAAGTTTTGCCTGAGAATATCTGTGTGCACTAACCGTGCACCCACTGGCACATCTGCTTTAATGAGAAAAGATGATTAATTTCATGCATATTCCTAGACTTTTCCCTTTCATTATGCCATATCTATCATATAAGGCTTGTTCTGATGGCTGCAGAAGCTAGATACAGAGGAGCTGCATATGGGAATATTTTCATATAAATATAGCTTTGTCTAGAATGTATTAAAAAGTCTAGTGGCTTAAGTTAATTAAGCAATAGAATTGCTAACATATAAAAACAAAATATCAAACACTTGGCATCATGTAAGCAAAACAAGCATAGCTACCTAAATTTTTCACTGTTTAACCAGTTGATTTATTATCATGTAGACAGAGCCTGTGTGTTTATCCAATTGTATACATGACCACATTCTAATGAAAAACATGAATGTCTGGGGGATTATATCTTATTTTCGAATACCAATGCTTTGATTTCTCATTAACATGCATAATCAAGTGTTGAGCATAAAGTTTTAAATTTGTACATTTATTCATTTCAATGTTTTAATCTAAGAAAGAAATAGAAAATCAAAACAAAATAAAAGTGGATTTTTTTATACTGGTTTTGTAAAATGTTCACTAGACTTACTGGGGAAAAGCGAATTGGCTGGTAGTTTTGATTTGTTGTTGTAATATAGTTATAATTTTATTTAACATGAAGTTAGCATTTACAATGTTTAATCATTACAGTTTTAGATGACATTTTTTCAGTTAAAGCTATGTTCTCTTTCACATAGAGAAATATGTTTTTTTGTGTGTGTATGAATTACTCTTTTGAGGTTGGGCTATAGTAGACACTGAGCTGCTTCTATTGAAATGGCCACATTTAAAATAAATAATTCACAAGTTTCTGTTTTCCTTAGTTCTTAAAGTACCTCGTTGGATAAGGGATGGTTAGTGGGCTTAGGGTGTTTTTTCCTCTTTTTAATGGCAAGAGCACCAAACCACATAATAACTGCAAAACACAGCTATTAGATTTCATATTCTGATTCCCAAGGTGTAATCCAGAAGCTTTAGAATATGTCAAGAAAGTGTCTATCTATCTCTGATAAAGCACGGCTTGGTCTGATATAAATTTATTAAGGTGTGTAGCTATATGAAGTCTCATCATGAAGTAAGTAGCTCTATAAAGTGGCCTTGAAACCTTATGGTAGCTCTGGCCAATCTATACAAATCCTCTCTCCATTCCATAGGCTGCAGTCTTATACTGTTAGTCCAGGGGATAGGAATTTATCTTTGTTTATACTCTGCAAACTGTTCATTGTCTGACATCAATTTTGCTTTAGGTCTTAAGGCTTGTGGCTCAAACATGAAGAAGGAAATAAATAGGGCTCATTATATGCTTCCTGCTCTCCCTCTTTTCTTCCTAGCTATTATTCACCTTCATTTTGGATGTATATACACTTTGGATATTTATTTATTTACTTTTAAAATGCATATTTTATTTATTTATTTATTTTTTGCCGTACGCAGCCCTCTCACTGCTGTGGCCTCTCCCATTGCGGAACACAGGCTCCGGACGCGCAGGCTCAGCGGCCATGGCTCACGGGCCCAGCCGCTCCGCGGCACGTGGGATCTTCCCAGACCGGGGCACGAACCCGTGTCCCCTGCATCGGCAGGCGGACGCTCAACTACTGCGCCACCAGGGAAGCCCTAAAATGCATATTCTTTTAACATTATTATGTGAAAAGCCACAATTGGCTTTGCTTGCCTCTTTTCTTTTACTGGATGACTTTAATTTCAATGCTACATCCAGAGAGTTTTCTCGTTATTCTTTTTGGGTATAACATGACAGTTTGGTACAGTGGAAAGATCCAACATTAATGCCAGATGGTCTGTTTTGGATTGAAGCTCTGTGTGGACTATGGGAAAGCATCTTGCATTCTTCCCTCAGGTGCTTCACCTATAAAATAAGGATCGTTATAAAGGTACTCCATATGGCAGATTGGATAATGGCCCTCAAATTGTCTATGCCCTAATCCCTGGAACCTGTAATTATGTTACTTTACATGGCAAAAGGGACTTTGTAGATGGATTTAAGACTTAAAATAGGACCTTAAAATAGGGACATTATTCTGGATTATCTGGGAGGGCCCAATGGCATGGGTTCCCAAAGTTGAAGAGGAAGGCAGAATGGTCAAAGATCTGCTAAAACAAGAGGCAGCAGGGAGTCAAAGTATGAGAGAGAAGTGGCTTTGGAGACAGAGGGAGGGAACTTAAGGTGGAGTAATGCAGGCAGCCCCTAGATGCTGGTAACAGAGTTCAGCTGACAGCCAGCAAGGGAATAGGGAACTCAGTCACAGAACGAAAAGGAACTGAATTATCTCAGCAATTGAATGAGCAGGAGCCTCCAGAAAGGAATACAGCCCGCCCATACGTTACAGAACTATAGTACATTTGTGGTGCTTTAAGCCACTGAATTTGTGGTTGTTTGTTACAACAGCAATAGAACTAATGCTATATTGTTAGAACAAACATTAACGGTATGTGAAAATATTTTTCAAACTTCAAAGTATGGATTCAATTGAATAAACATTTGTTAAGAGGTACTGAACACTCTGACATGTGCTGGAGATACAAAGAAAAGCAAGATATCATCTCTGGTCTCAAAGAACAAATATTTTGGCAGAAGATACAAGCACATAAACAGATAAATCAAGGCCACTCTGTGTCAAATGAGTTATGTTTGAGGTGTAGCATAAGGAGCAATGAGGGCATAAACGAGGAAGCTTGGTTTCTATAGTTATGTATTATTTTGCATTTTTCATTCTCAGTGTAAAGGGTCTTTAGATTTTTCAACAAAGCAGAAAACTGCTTTCTACATTTTTCCCTCTAAAATTGTATAAAAATATATTTATGTATGAAATTCCTTTATGAAACACCTGTGAGTCCTGGATAATGGCCCCAATTTAATTGGTTATGAAATGGTTTTGCTACTTTCAATTCAAAAACTGTAAACAGTTTTAAACTCTTGAGGTCAAGGGATGGAAGAAAGTGTGCTCTATCTATTTGGGTCTTCAAGGATAAAGTTTTATTTTTCATTGTCATTTGTTGAAAGTTAAATTATTACTAGATATTAGACTTGCTTTCTGCACCCCAAATACCTAGGAGATCATTTATTCTTGTGATATTTAATTGTATGTGTTAATTTTGCTAAGCTATTGTGCCCAGGTATTTGGGCAAACACCATTATAGATAGTGCTGTGAAGGTGTTTTTAAGATGGGATTACCATTTAAGTCAGTAGGTTTTGTTTTTGTTTTTGTTTTTGTTTTTGTTTTCCGGTAGGTATGTGGGCCTCTCACTGTTGTGGCCTCTCCCTTTGCAGAGTACAGGCTCCGGACGTGAGGGCTCAGCGGCCATGGCTCACGGGCCCAGCCACTCCGCGGCATATTGGATCTTCCCAGACCGGGACACGAACCCGCGTCCCCTGCATCGGCAGGTGGACGCTGAACCACAGCGCCACCAGGGAAGCCCAGTCAGTAGGTTTTGAGTAAAACAGATTTACTGCCACAGTGTGGGTAGGCCTCATCTGGTCAGTTGAAAGCCTTAAGAGAAAAAGACTGAGGGTCCCCTGAGGAAGAAAAAATTCTGACTCTGGACTGCCTTTGGGATTAAGATTACAACATCAACTGTTTCCTAGGTCTGCAGTTTGCCAGACTGCTATGCAGATTTTGGACTTGCTCACCTCCACTATCACATAAGCCAATTCTCCCAAATAAATCTCTCTTTATATGTGTACACACACATCCTATTTGTTCTGTTTCTCTGCAGAACCCTAACTAATACAGTTCTCATAATTGATTACAAATTATTCTGTAGAGCGGTCACTCTTCTTCTATCTTCATAATATGACACAGTCTTTTGGGATCGATACATCTATTTATAGATGTATATATATATCAATGATATATATTTACATATATTATATATATTTATTTGTATAGAAGTCTGTATAAGTAAAACAGGAAAAAGCCTTTTCTAATCAATAATAAACATACGTAAATAGTAAAGTTTTATCAGTTGTAATAGATTACTATTAAACAATTTAGAAGATGGCGTATTAATGCTTTCTTCTGTGAAGTAAAAATTATTGAAATGTAGGTGGGGAACTAGAATCTCCTAAAAGATACATATGATGGGACTGAGAGGGAAGCCCCAGGAGCGTGGGCTGCAGCTGGCACCGCTGCAGAGCTGATCGAATCCCCAGCCCGGGCAGTAGCCAGGTGGCTGACAGAGTCTTGGTGCTCCAACTGGGTGTCAGGCCTGAGCCTCTGAGTGGGAGAGCAGAGTTCAGGACATTGGCCCACCAGAGACCTCCTGGCCCCATGTCATATCAAATAGTGAAAGCTCTCCCAGAGATCCCCATCTAAACACTAAGACCAAGCTCCACTCAACAACCAGGAAGCTACAGTGCTGGACACCCTATGCCAAACAACTAGCAAGACAAGAACACAACCCCTGACCATTAGCAAAGAGGATGCCTAAAATCATGATAAGTTCATAGACACCCCAAAATACACCACCGGACATGGTCCTGCCCACCAGAAACACAAGATCCAGCTGCATCCACCAGAACACAGGCACCAGTCCCCTCCACCAGCAAACCTACACAACCCCCTGAGCCACCTTTAGCCACAGGGGGAAGACACCAAAAGCAATGGTAACCACGAGCCTGCAGCCTGTGAAAAGGAGAACCCAAAGACAGTAAGTTAAGCAAAATGAGAAGACAGAGAAATACACAGCAGATGATGGAGCAAGATAAAAAACCATGAGATCAAACAAATGAAGAGGAAATCAGCAGTCTACCTGAAAAAGATTTAAGAGAAATGATAGTAAAGGTGATCTAAAATCTTGGAAATAGAATGGAAAAAATACAAAAAAGAAAAACCGTTTAACAAGGATCTAGAAGAATTAAAGAGCAAACAAACAGTGATGAACAACACAATAAATGAAATTTAAAGTTCTCTAGAAGGAATCAATAGCAGAATAACTGAGGCAGAAGTACAGATAAATGACCTGGAAGGTAAAATAGTGGAAATAACTACTGCAGAGCACAATAAAGAAAAAAGAATGAAAAGAATTGAGGACAGTCTCAGAGATGTCGGGGACAACATTAAACACACCAACATTCAAATTATAAGGGTCCCAGAAGACGAAGAGAAAAAGAAACGTTCTGAGAAAATATTTGAAGAGATTATACTTGAAAACTTATGTAATATGGAAAAGGAAATAGTCAAGCAAGTTGAGGAAGTGCAGAGAGTCCCATGCAGGATATATCCAAGGAGAAACATGCCAAGACACATATTAATCAAACTATTAAAAATTAAATACAAAGAAAAAATATTAAAAGCAACAAGGGAAAAGCAACAAATAACATACAAGGGAATCCCCATACATTAACAGCTGATCTTTCAGCAGAAACTCTGCAACCCAGAAGGGAGTGGAAGGATATAATTAAAGTGACAAAATGGAAAAATCTACAACCAAGATTACTCTACCCAACAAGGATCTCATTCAGATTCATCATAGAATTTAAAATCTTTACAGACAAGCAAAAGCAAAGAGAATTCTGCACACCAAACCAGCTTTACAACAAATCCTTAATGAACTTCTCTAGGCAGGAAACACAAGAGAAGGAAAATACCTACAATAAGAAACCCAAAACAATTAAGAATATGGTAATAGGAGCATACATATCGATAACTACCTTAAATGTAAATGGATTAAATGTTCCAACCAAAAGACAGAGTGGCTGAATGGATACAAAAACAAGACCCATATATATTCTGGCTACAAGAGACCCATTTCAGAAATAGGGACACACACAGATTGAAAGTGAAGGGATGGAAAAGGATATTCCATGCAAATGGAAATCAGAAGAAAGCTGGAGTAGCAATTCTCATATCAGACAAAATAGACTTTAGAATAAAGCCTATTACAAGAGACAAAGAAGGACACTACATAATGATCATGGGATCAATCCAAGAGGATATAACAATTGTAAGTATTTATACACCCAACATAGGAGCACCTCAATACTTAAGGCAAATGCTAACAGCCATAAAAGGGGAAATCAACAGCAACACAATCAGAGTAGGGGACTTTAACACCCTATTTTCAACAATGGACAGATCATCCAAAATGAAAATATATGAGGAAACACAGCTTTAAATGATACAGTAAACAAGATGGACTTAATTGATATTTAAAGGACATTCCATCCAAAAACAACAGAAAACTTTCTTCTCAACTCCTCATGGAACATGCTTCAGGATAGGTCATATCTTGGGTCACAAGCTTTGATAATTCAAGCCTTGGTAAATTTAAGAAAATTGAAATCATTTCAAGTATCTTTTCTGACCAGAACACTATGAGATTGGATAACAATTACAGGAAAAAATCTGTAAAAAATACAAACACATGGCAGCTAAACAATACACTACTAAATAACCAAGAGGTCACTGAAGAAATCAAAGAGGAAATCAAAAAATACTTAGAAACAAATGACAATGAAAACACAATGACCCAAAACCTATGGGATGCCACAAAAGTAGTTGTAAGATGAAAGTTTATGGCAATACAGTCCTACCTCAAGAAACAAGAAACATCTCAAATAAACAACCTAACTTTACACCTAAAGAAATTAGAGAAAGAAGAGCAAAAAACAAAACAAAACAAAACAAAAAAAAACCCAAAGTTAGCAGAAGGAAGGAAATCATAAAGATCATATCATAAATAAATGAAAAATAAATGAAGGAAACAATAGCAAAGATCAATAAAACTAAAAGCTGTTTCTTTGAGAAGATAAAATTGATAAACCGCTAGCCAGTCTCACCAAGAAAAAAAGGGAGAAGCCTCAAATCAATAGAATTAACAATGTAAAAGGAGAAGAAACAACTGCCACTGCAGAATTACAAAAGATCATGGGAGATTACTACAAGCAACTCTATGACAATAAAATGGAAAACCTGGAAGAAATGGACAAGTTCTTAGAAATGCACAACCTCCTGAGAATGAACCAGGAAGAAACAGAAAATATAAACAAACCAGTCACAAGCATTGAAATTGAAACTGTGGTTAAAAATCTTCCAACAGGTCTTCCCTGGTGGTGCAGTGGTTGAGAGTCCGCCTGCCGATGCAGGGGATGCGGGTTCATGCCCTGGTCCAGGAAGATTCCACATGCCACAGAGTGGCTGGGCATGTGAGCCATGGCCACTGAGCCTGCACGTCCAGAGCCTGTGCTCTGAAACGGGAGAGGCCACAACAGTGAGAGGCTCACATACCAAAAAACAAAATAAAACAAAAAAAAAAAACTTCCAACAAACCAAAGCCCAGGATCAGATGGATTCACAGGCAAATTCTATCAAACATTTAGAGAAGAGCTAATAACTATCCTTTTCAAACTCTTCCACAATATAGCAGAGGGAGGAACCCTCCCAAACTCATTCTACAAGGCCAACATCATGCTGATACCAAAACCAGACAAAAATATCACAAAAAAAGAAAACTACAGACCAATATCACTCATGAACATAGATGCAAAAATCCTCAACCAGTCTTGAGAAAGAAAAACAAGCTTTTTTCTGGGAGGAATCAGGCTCCCAGACTTCAGACTGTACTACAAAGCTACAGTAATCAAGAAAGTATGGTACTGGCTCAAAAACAGAAAGATAGATCAATGGAACAGGTTAGAAAGCCCAGAGGTAAACCCACACACATATGGTCACCTGAGCTTTGATAAAGGAGGGAAGAATATACAATGGAGAAAAGATAGCCTCTTCAATAAGTGGTGCTGGGTAAACTGGACAGCTACATGTAAAAGAATGAAATTAGAACACTCCTTAACACCATACACAAAAAAACCCTCAAAATGGATTAAAGACCTAAATGTAAGGCCAGATACTATAAAACTCTTAGAGAGAAACATAGGCAGAACACTCTATGACATACATCACAGCAAGATCCTTTTTGACCCACCTCCTAGAGAAATGGAAATAAGAACAAAAAATAAACAAATGGGACCTAATGAAACTTAGAAGCTTTTGCACAGTAAAGGAAACCATAAACAAGCCAAAAAGCCAACCCTCAGAATGGGAGAAAATGTTTGCAAATGAAGCAACTGACAAAGGATTGATCTCCAAAATATACAGGCAGCTCATGCAGCTTAATATCCAAAAAACAAACAACCTAATATAAAAAATGGGGCCTCCCTGGTGGCGCAGTGGTTGGGAATCTGCCTGCCAATGCAGTGGACACGAGTTCGTGCCCCAGTCCGGGAAGATCCCACATGCCGCAGAGCGGCTAGGCCTGTGAGCCATGGCCGCTGAGCCTGCACATCCGGAGCCTGTGCTCTGCAACAGGGAGAGGCCACAACAGTGAGTGGCCTGTGTACCACAAAAAAAAAAGAGCACACACACACAAAAAATGGGCAGAAGACCTAATGACGCATTTCTCCAAAGGAGATATACAGATTGCCAACAAACACTTGAAAGGATGCTCAACATCACTAATCATTAGAGAAATGCAAATCAATACTATAATGAGATATCACCTCACACTGGTCAGAATGGCCAACATCAAAAAATCTACAAACAATAAATGCTGGAGAGGGTGTGGAGAAAAGGGAACCCTCTTGCACTGTTGGTGGGAATGTAAATTGATACAGCCACTATGGAGAACAGTGTGGAGGTTCCTTAAAAAACTAAAAGTAGAACTACCATACAACCAAGCAATCCCAGTACTGGGAATATACCCTGAGAAACCATAATTCAAAAAGAGTCATATACAACTATGTTCATTGCAGCTCTATTTACAATAGCCAGGACATGGAAGCAACTGAAGTGTCCATCAACAGATGAATGGATAAAGAAGATGTGGCACATAAATACAATGGAATATTGCTCAGTCATAAAAAGAAATGAAATTGAGTTATTTGTTGTGAGGTGGATGGACCTAGAGTCTGTCATACAGAGTGAAGTAAGTCAGAAAGAGAAAAACAAATACCGTATGCTAACACATGTATATGGAATCTAAAAAAAAATAAAAAGGTTCTGAAGAACCTAGGGGCAGGACAGGAATAAATACGCAGACGTAGAGAATGGACTTGAGGACACGGGCAGGGTGAAGGGTAAGCTGGGACGAAGTCCCGGGACGAAGTGGGAGAGTGGCATAGACATATATACATTACCGAATGTGAAATAGATCGCTAGTGAGAAGCAGCCGCATAGCACAGGGAGATCAGCTCAGTGCTTTGTGTCCATCTGGAGGGGTGGCATGGGGAGGGTTGCGGGGAGACGCAGGAGGGAGGAGATGTGGGGATGTATGTTTATGTATGTCTGATTCGCTTTGTTGTACAACAGAGACTGTTGCACCATTGTAAAGAAATTGTACTCCAATAAGGATGTTAAAAAAAATTCATTAAAAACAACAACAAAAAGATACATATGATGGATCGCAAGTAATTTGGAAAAAAATGAAACCTTATGAGTCTTATTAAATATATATTCCACTTCTGAAATTCCTATTACTACCAAGTTAGTCCCATGAAATTAATGTCATTTAGTTAGCGCTCATTATTACTAGTGTTATGCTTACAGCCTGATCTATTATAAGCATACATCATTTTATTGCACTTCACAGATATTGCATTTTTTACATATTGAAGGTTTGTGGCAACCCTGCATCATGCAAGTCTATCACCCACCATTTTTCCAAATGGTGGAAGAACCCACTTCGTGTCTGTGCTACATTTTGGTAATTGTAGCAATATTTCAAACCCTCCACCAAGAAAACAATTACGACTTGCTGACGACTCAGATGATGGTCAGCATTTTATAGCAGTCAAGTATTTTTTAATTATTGTATGTACATTGGTGTTTTAGACATAAGGCTATTGCACCCTTAATATACTACAGTATAGTGTAAAGATAACTTTTATATACATCGGAAAACCAAAAAATTTGTTTGACTTGCTTTATTGTGATATTCACCTTGTTGCGGTGATCTGGAACCAAACAGACCCATAACTCTGAAGTATGCCTGTATTTTATTTTATTTAACCTATAACGTATAATTATAAGCTTTTTTCCCCTTATTTCTGAATTGGAAAGCTAATTCATAAAGTACATGGTCATATAGTTCGTTGAGAGGGAGAGCCAAAACCCATCATATGTATGCCTGATTTAAACGTTCTGTTTTTAACTAATGATTTTTTTCAGGATAATTTATACTTTAGAGGTGAAATAACCCACTCATCTAAGTTATCTGGTTAGCTTGGCGTATAGTTACATTCAATCAATTATCATTGACTGAATACCATGTGCTCAATGGACAGATATATCACAATTCTCTGGCAGAAAATGCCATAAACTTTAAATGGTAGATTTTGATATTACCAAAAGAAAAAAAAAGGAGTCCTGAACTGGTATTCTGCATATCTTTCTTTCTTTGTAACCAGTTGTTCCATGTAAATAAAATTGACAGTATGAGTATGTAGTATTTCACTTTGAGTTCTCTATCAGTCAGGATAGGCTAGATCACACTGCAATAACAGCCTTCACATCCCAGTGGGTTGAAAGATGAAAGTTTAGTTTCTGCTTCTGTCTTATGTCCATCAATAATCTTCAGGAAGGCTCTGCTCATCACAGTCACTCAGGGACTCAAGCCAACAGAGCATTTGTCATCTCTAATGTTGCCAGCCAACATGGTAGAAGGAGAAAAAAAAATCTACATGGTCTCACACTGATAATTTAATTCTTCAAATTGGAATTAAAAGCTATCACTTCCACTCATAATTCATTGCACAGAACTTTTCACTTGACCACACACCACCACAAGGAGACCAGCTAGTGCAATCCTACCACGTTTCAGGAAAGTCAAGAGAGGGAAATATTCCGTGAACAGCATAATGTGTAGCACAGGTTTTATTTTCAGTTCTAGAGAGATGGTTTGCAGAAGACAATTTCATCACAGAAGAAACAATTTAAAGCAGTGTTTCCCAAACTGTGTTCTCAGCAATATCTATAAGGAATATTTCTAAGATGTTTAAAGTTTTCTTTTTAAAAAATGCTTGTGAGTTCAAATTAATTGGGGAAATTATACATGCTAGGTGTAATATATTAAGAATTCTGATAAATCCTTTGATACAAAATCTCTTTAATTTTTTTTTAATCCCAATAGAGCTCACAGTTATCTGTTTCCTTTTCATGAAGTATATATTAGCATTTTGTGAAACACTAGTGTTCCTCAGGACAGTTTTATGAATCTTAGTTAAGAGTAAGAGAACACTGGGTGATTTACTGTAAGTCTGTTATTGACACTTTTTACACAGATCACTGTCTAATCATGTTCAATATTCTTCATGAGAGCACATTCTCTGGGAATAGAGTACAGGAATTTAGTAGGACTAGGTCTTTCTTAATTCTCCTTCCTTTTTTTGGTTGGGGTAGGGTCTGATTTCATATTGAAATTTCTAACTTTTAACAAAGCCATGGGAAATCTGGGAAAATTTAGCAGCATCTTTGTGAATAGTATATAAACTTTCGTGAATAGTATACACTCTTTTATTTGGAATGATTATTTGAATAAGGTTGTTAAACTTTTATAAGAATAGTATTAGGGCTTCCCTGGTGGCGCAGTGGTTGAAAGTCCACCTGCTGATGCAGGGGACACGGGTTCGTGCCCCGGTCTGGGAAGATCCCACATGCCGCGGAGCGGCTGGGCCCGTGAGCCATGGCCGCTGAACCTGCGCGTCCGGAGCCTGTGCTCCACAATGGGAGAGGCCGCGGCAGCGAGAGGCCCGCGTACCACAAAAAAAAAAAAAAAAAAAAAAAAAAAAAAGAATACTATTAAAAAAAAATTATAGAAACATTTTGTTAATTGATTTAATTTATCTATACTAATTATTAAAGTGGGCACTAAATATTCAACATTCGAAATAAGTGTGTAAATGAAAATAAAGGCCAGCTTGCTTAAAAAAATCCGGAGATCCTGAAAGTAAAGATTTTTTGCATGAAGTGAGTAAAGATCACATATATACGTGTTTTTTTCCACATAAATCCTCTATTTTCACTTATCAGCACTATCAAGAATATGGCTTTAGCTAGTTCTCCATTAAAGTTATTTTTCTTTTTCTCTTCACTTGGTTTAGTCCTTACAGAACTTCAGCTTTTAACTGAAGTCATTTTGTGATAGATAACTTTGCCCTCATTCCAAACTAGGTTATGTCCTACTCATATATGCTATCCATCTATCCTTTATAATACTTCTCACATTTTAAAATTACTGTTTATTTGTAGTATGATTTTTATAACTGGAGGTCTCTCCCAGCCCCACAACCTCTCAAGATTGTAAAAATCCAAGGCAGGACCATAACAGTTTTGACTCTGTTCTATCTCCCTCGCTTGTTACAGAGACAAGTTCACAGGAAGCCTTCTATAAACATTTGATGAATG
This sequence comes from Neophocaena asiaeorientalis asiaeorientalis, assembly GCF_003031525.2. NCBI lineage: Eukaryota > Metazoa > Chordata > Mammalia > Artiodactyla > Phocoenidae > Neophocaena > Neophocaena asiaeorientalis. The sequence goes on from NW_020185328.1 coordinate 11,916,007, forward strand.
AAAGAATGAAAGCCTTGATATATGATAATTATGTGCTTGCATGTGTACCTTAGACTTTAAGCTCCTAGATGCAGGCCTTATGATGCAGGCTCCACCTTTTTTTTTTCCTTCATAATGAAATAATTTAGCATATAGACATGCATAAATGTTTTGAAGGGATTTTAAAAGAAAAGGAAAAAAGAATGAATGGATGGATAAATGACTACTCCTATCCATTCATTCCACTTGGGTTCAACATTAACAGAGCAGATTTGCAAATAATATTTTTGTTTTATATTGACAATTTACAAATAGATGCAATTTATATTGCAATTTACAAATAGATGTGAACTTTATGAGTGGAAGAGTTCTGTTTTTTCCTGGATTTATCAAGGGTATAATGCTCATTACTTAAAGATAACTGAGCAAATACTGAATATAATAAAGGCAGTTAAAACATTTGAAGGACTTGTGCATTCATTTGCTTTTAGATCCATTCACCAAGAATTATCAGAATGAATGTGAATGAGTGATAGTTTGTTTTTTATTTTTTGGAAAAAGCTTTGATGGATAAAAATTACTCTTTTGAAGTCAATGACCAATAGTTAAATAGCTACTGTTATTTGTTAGGTCATAGCAAATTAGACCAAATCAAACATAGATTTACTACAGATTCTAAAACTGTCTAGTCGAGTTTCTTGGGGATAGAGAGGCTTGAAAACAGAGATTGTAAAGAGAAAATAAAACAGGCTTGAGAAATAGGACGTTAGTGCATATCACTTACAATGCTGAGGGGGGAAATGTTGGTATACTGAGTTTAGTACGTGAAAAATGTTTCAGGAGAAATAACAATTTTTGGAGGGTAAAAGAGATTTTGTAAAATAGCCAACTCGTTGACAATGATTGTGTCAATTGGCTCTAAATTGCAATAAAGCCTAATATTAGTCAGGTTTATTGTTAAGCTGAGCCTTTTTTCACTTAAATGGGTAATTTAGCTATGAATCTGTTTTTCCTTTTGCGTAGAGATGTTTATTTTCAAATTTAATATAGCAATAATGAATCAAAAGAAAAGTATAACTTTAAGAGACTCATCTTTTAATCTAGATTTATAGAAGAATATATATGATTCTTGATATTCTTTAATATTGTAGAACAAAATCTTTGTATGAACACTGTCCAACAGACATTAGCTTGATTTTGAAATCCTTAATTTCCAAGCATTTTGGTAATTGTATTGTGCATAACCTCTTATAGTTCAGGTCAGTTTTGTAGATGCCAAATCAAGAAAATTTAATATCTAAAGTAAGCAGTAGAAGAATATAGCTGTATCTTTTCCTTAGCTAAGAAGTTATTAACAATGAAATGTCTTTTCTTATAAAATCTCTCATTAATTTCTTAAAGTAGATGTTTTGGTTTATGATGCTAAACTTGATTTTCTTTTTTATTAAAAATAATCTATATATTCAAGTTATAAATTCTAGAATTTTAAATTAGATTAAGTTTGCTGACTAAAGGAAAGTTTATATGATAGTGTTTTCTGTAACTTCAAAAACATCACATCTTCAGTCTGAAGAGAATGAGCACAGAAAGTTTCTCCAAGCTTCCTAGTTAAGCATGATAAAGAATGACATCATTTTTCCTATAATGAGCTATGTATAATGTAATTCAAGAGTGCATTTCTATATTCATGATAAAGAAGTGAAATACTGAATTTTTCAGATGTATCTAAGTATACCAAAATAGCTTCCCTTCATTTGGACCTTGCCTCTTATTGAGACATATTTTGCCAGTGGTATATCTTAAGCATTAAGGTACAAAAGATTCAACCCTAAGCTTCCAAAGAAGATTAATTCTGAAAAGGTCAAGGAATAATATAATGCTTAGGAACTTACATTTTAGACACTGCATTAGTAGATAGAATTTGATGAGGAATAAAAAATTTGTAAATGAACAAAAATGGAAGCAAACACCACATTTATGGCCTCTCTCCTAATGCTTGCAGTTGGATGCTTATGTCCATGCTTCACCCACTTCCTCAAAATGTGTATGGAGGGCTTCCCTGGTGGCGCAGTGGTTGAGAGTCCGCCTGCCGATTCAGGGGACGAGGGTTCGTGCCCCGGTCCGGGAAGATCCCAC
>NW_020185328.1:11918149-11936915 GCF_003031525.2 Neophocaena asiaeorientalis asiaeorientalis
AAAAAAAAAAAAAAAAAAAAAAAAAAAAAAAGTGTATGGAATCCCATACCTGAAAAAGAATTTCTATTCAGGAGGTAGCTCTGGTCCTTGGGAATTTAAACGCTGTTCACAGCATGAGTTAGAGGAAAGGAGGAAAACAAACAAAAGCAAGCAAACTGGTTAGTTTACCAGGTGAGTTAAAGGGTGATGTTACATAAGAGAAAATATATTATAATGTGGCATTCATAACTTTCCTGCCGTTCTGCTAGCAAAGGGGCATTTGGATTTCACCCAGTCAGCTCTCTCCCCTTTCTAGACTGCTCATTCCCCAACCTCCAAACCCTCCCCATCATCTTTCCCTGAAGCACATGAGAAAGATACAAAATCTCAGATGTGACTTCTGGGTTGATGATAAATGCAGTGTTGCTCTGGGTCATCTCACATGGCCACGGACACAAATGCGATTCAGAAACCAGAGTCATCAAGGCTTTCTTACAGTCCAACCCAGATCATAAGGTTTGGAGATTATGTGCAGTTTTGGACCAAAGTCACAGATAGAAAAGAGTAAATTTGTCTGAATTTGTATCTGGTCTTTCTAGACTCCCTAGAAATCTGGTATAATCTCTCAATGATTTAGGAATTTTAGGTTCTAATAATTTTTATTTATATCGAAGTATGATTAATTTATTTTATAAATATCTTTATGTTTTCTTCTTTAAAACAAGATTAAATTAAACCACACATTAAGCTGGGAGAGAGGTGTATTTTCATATTAAGCTCTACACAGGGTAAAACTCTCTTTGGATTGATTGTGATATTAGGAGAAGTCAAACAAAGATTATTACATTTATTCCAATTTAAGCTTTTTATTCATTTTCCAATAATTGCACTTCAGAAGCCTCAAAGATGTGCTCTCAAATTTTAAGAACCTTGGGGAAATTAGCCAATTTTATACTAATAAATTAATGGTACAGTTGAAATAACCTTTTTCCAAGGTAACATAAAATGTTGTAGTAATGTTCTACTTTCTTAGGTACAATGTAAGTTTTTAGTTGACCTGGAATAAAATCTGTTCATTTTCCTTTCAGAAAGAGCAATGTTATTTAAATCTGTGAATGACATTCTATTTGGTACCCACAGTAGCAAAGGTCTTGGTGTGTTGTTCACATTCTTTTTTAAAAAACAGTTAAAATTACCATTTATTGACAGAGTATTATTTGGCACATGTTATTCATTTGTTTTAAAAAAATTAATGACAGACACTGTATTGAGATTATGTTAGTTAAAAAAGATAAGTTTCTGCCTTCAAAGTCCAGTGAAATTATTATTATTTTATTTGTTTTTCTTCAAGTTTTACTGAGATATACTTGACACTGCATAAGTTTAAAGTGAACAGTATAAGGATGACTTAAATACATCATAAAATGATTACCACAATAAGTTTAGTGAACATCTATCATCTCATATAGATACAGAATATAAGAAAAAAAAGTTCTAGTGGAAATATTTTTAATTCTAATCATATTTCAAGTTATATATTATTATTGCCATGTTTATAAGTATTGAGTTTGTATCCAAATAAAATCTATAAATGCTTTACACCTGAACTTCTGAGAAACTAGATCTCTCCCTCCTGAATTTTGTTATAGGCACAGGGCTTCCTTTAATTGATTTAATTGTTTTAACTTCTGAAAAACTCTCAAATTTACAGAATAGTAGCAAGAATTACTTCTCGAATAGCATTTTGAATCTACCCTAAATATCAAGGTCTTATTAGATTTCTCTTTTGGCAACTGGCATGTATTGAGGGATGGGGTGGGGGGGGGGCGGGGATGATGTGGGTGATATTAAATCCAACGATTTAAACTCTGCTACAGAAAACTATGGCATCAACTTCTATTCCCTATAATATAAAAGTTTTGTTTTAAGTTACAACTTAATTTTCTTCCTTACTTCTCTATTATTTCATGTGTGCTTTATTGCAACACATTATAATTTATAACATCTTCAAGTGATGCTCATGAAATAGCCAAGAAGTCTGTCTTCAAGAGTTTCTATTTTATTTCTATTTCATTTGTTGATAGAATATGATTAATATAACTTACATAAAATAAGTAAAAGGACACAATAATTTGGTAGAAACTTTTTTTTTTTTTTTTGCGGTACGCGGGCCTCTCACTGTTGTGGCCTCTCCCGTTGCAGAGCACAGGCTCTGGACGCACAGGCTCAGCGGCCATGGCTCACGGGCCTAGCCACTCCACGGCATGTGGGAACTTCCCGGACTGGGGCACGAACCCGTGTCCCCTGCATCAGCAGGCAGACTCTCAACAACTGCGCCACCAGGGAAGCCCTGGAAGAAATTCTTTTTAATCCAAAAAACTACAATAAATGTGAAAGTGATCAGAAATTCTAAGGTATAGATTTTTTCAAATTTATTTTTAATATCCATTGTACTGTGTTTAGCACATAATTGGAAATCGTTAAATATTGAAGAAATGAACAAATGAAGATGCACAGCAAAAAGAAACCTAATCTAAACTTAGAGGGAGCAATTATTCCATCATTGAACTTTTATTATAGGAGTGCGTGAAATACCAGGGGGATATAAAATATGCCCCCAAAAGATATGAAATATGGCACTACTTTTCAGGAAGTTTATAATGTAGTTAAAGTAATAAACCTTGCCAGTCACTGTTTGGTTCCTAGCCTTCTTTTCTCCATAAGCTAGAATCATATTTTCAAATTCAATAGCAGATGAACAATATGAGCTATGTATTGTGGGTTGGCCAAAAGGTTCGTTCATTTTTTTCCATAAGATGGCTCTAGTAGCACTTAGTTGGCTTTAGCTTCATTCGAAACAATTTTGTTAGATTGTATTGTGACAGCTGTCACATCAGAGTGCTTTTTTTTTAACATCAAAATTGGTGAATTTTTGTGTAGCCATTTTAATATTGAAGATGGAAGAAAAAAACATTTTCAGCATATTTTGCTTTATTATTTCAAGAAAGGTAAAAAAGCAACTGAAACACAAAAAATGCTTTGTGCAGTATATGGAGAAGGTGCTGTTACTGATCGAACGTGTCGTAAGTGGTTTGTGAAGTTTCATGCTGAAGATTTCTCTCTGGACGATGCTCTATGGTCAGGTAGACAAGTTGAAGTTGATAGCAATCAAATCGAGACACTAACTGAGAACAATCAACGTTATACCACGCGGGAGATAGCCGACATACTCAAAACATCCAAATCAAGCGTTGAAAATCATTTGCACCAGCTTGGTTATGTTAATCGCTTTGATGTTTGAGTTCCACATAAATTAAGCGAATAAAACCTTCTTGATCGTATTTCCGCATGTGATTCTCTAATTAAACGTAATGAAAATGTTCTGTTTTTAAAACAAATTTTGACGGGCGATGAAAAGTGGATACTGTACAATAATGTAGAATGGAAGAGATGGTGGGGCAAGTGAAATGAACCACCAACAACCACACCAAAGGCCAATCTTCATCCAAAGAAGGTGATGTTGTGTATATGGTGGGATTGAAAGGGAGTCCTCTAGTAAGAGCTCCTTCCGGAAAACCAAACGATTAATTCCAACAAGTATTGCTCCCAATTAGACCAACTGAAAGCAGCACTTGATGAAAAACATCCAGAATGAGTCAACAGAAAACCCATAATCTTCTGTCAGGATAATGCAAGACCTCATGTTTCTTTGATGACCAGGCAAAAACAGTTACAGTTTGGCTGAGAAGTTCTGATTCATGCCCCCATATTCACCAGACATTGCACCTTCGGATTTCCATTTATTTTGGTATTTACAAAATTCTCTTAATGGAAAAAATTTCTATTCCCTAGAAGACTAAAAGGTACCTGGAACAGTTCTTTGCTTAAAAAGATTAAAAGTTTTGGGAAGATGGAATTATGAAATTGCCTGAAAAATGGCAGAAGATAGTGGAACAAAATGGTCAATACATTTTTCAATAAATTTCTTGGTGAAAATGAAAAATTTGTCTTTTATTTTTATTTAAAAACCAAAGTCACTTTTTGGCCAACCCGATAAGTAACCTAAAGCGAAGAAAGAACAGAACTTGGTGATTTTTCTTGTTTTCCTTCATTAATAATTTATTAATTATCTAGTGGGACATAATCTTTGGCATCATATAGGAGATCAAATATAGTTAATAACTTCATGTGATGTGGAATACTAAAAGCTTAGAAATAGGCTATACATATCACAAATATTTTCATCTGTTTGGATTGAGTATGACTTCATTTCAGACTCATCTGACTATATGGTAAAAAATAATCTATGGGGGTGTTGTGAGTTAAATTGTATCCCCTCCCCCCCACAAAATATGTTCAAGTCCTAACCTCCAGTACCTGTGAATATGACATTATTTGGGAAAAGGATGTTTGCAGATGTAATTAAGATGAAGTCACACTGGATTAGGGTGGGCCCTAAATCCAATGACTGTTGTTCTTACAAAAATATGGAAATGTGGGTACAGATACATGCCTAGAGGTAAGGGGGCCATATGAAGATGGAGGTGGAGACTGAAGCCATGCTGCCACTAGCCAGGTAACACGAAGGATTGCCAGCAACTATTAGAGTCTAGGATGAGGCAAGGAAAGATCCTCCTCTAGAGTCTTCAGAGATAGCACAGCCCTATCTAAAGCTTGATTTCAGATAAATGGCCCCTAGAACTGTTAGAGAATACATTTGTGTTGTGTTAAGTCACACGGTTTGTGATATTTTATTACAGCAGCTCTAGTAATTTAATACAAAGATTTAAGACAAGAAAAAGGAAGACATACAGGAAGGAAAGAAACATATACAAAAGGTAAGATAATTGGAAGCATGCCAGATATTTAAGCAAATTGTTCATTAGAGAGAAATGGATTTGTAAATAAATTAATCTGTGATAACATAAGACTGTGTGAAGGAACATGTCATTTAACGCCTCAGCAAAGCTCAGGGAACTTTCCAATTTCAGACCTCCTTTCGGTTCCATCCTCTCCTCTCATTTTGAAATTTAACTCATACCAGTGAAAGGACACAGAGGAGTTTCTTATAATTTAGACTTAAATTAATTTCTTGATTTATATCCATCCTCCACCATTTACTAGCTGGATGAACTTGGGAAAGTCACAATATTAGTTTGCTACAATGGCCATAACAATGTACCACAGACTTATGGCATAAACAACAGAAATTTAGTTCCTCACATCTGTGGAGGCTAGAGGTCCTAGATCAAGGTATGGCAGGGTTAATTTCTTCTAAGGCTTCTTTTCTTGACTTGTAGATGCCCTTCTTCTTCCAGTGTTTTCATACAATTTTCCCTGTGTGTGTATCTGTGTCCTGATTGCCCCTTCTTATAAGGACACCAGTCATAATGGATTAAGGCTCACTCATCTGACCGCATTTAATATTAATTACCTTTTTAAAGGTAATTTCCTATCTCCAAATATAAGCACATTCTGAGGTGCTAGAGGGTAGAACTTCAGTGTATGAATTTGGAGGGGGGACAAAATTCAACCAACAATAGCTACGTTATGCCTCAGTTTTCTCATCTATACAAAAGTGAGTCCTAAAAATATTAATCTCCTAGATATGTTATGAGGATTAAGTGAAATATACAAACAAACACATACAACAAGGCCTGGCAAAATTTAAGCACTAGATATATGTTAAGTATTGTTAGTATTATTAATGTAAGTTAATCTATTTCAATCAAGATTTACATTCAATTAAAGCCATTTCCTGCTCCACAGTTCAAATTCCCTCTGCATCTTAGATAAAGATGAATTTAGAATGAGATATATATAAATTAAAATGAAAGAGACTGATTTAAGGGATACTCTATTTGGTTTCTAGCTTTGTGTGTCAAACATTGTGGGATTTAGCCATAATAATTAGAAAAAGAAGTAGAGGGAATTAGGATCTTTTGAGAACTGAGGCCAGTAGTTTCTGGGGTCAAAAAGTATTCTGATTTACAGCAGGTAGTCAAATATGTAGTTCTCAGACATATGTGTAGAACATGTGCATTTTAATGATGGGAAAATGGAGGTTTCTTTAAGTCTCATAACTAGTAGAGTTGTGTGATTATTATGGATTTTTATTAATTTAAATTTACTTATTATTCCCCACTTTTATATTTTTTAATCCAGGTGGACAGAATTGATCATAATCCTTGCTTAAAGACACACAGTGTTTATTAGTTTATGTGCTGTTCTCTTTTATTTCATTTATTTATTTACATTGATACTATGATAAATACTCATAAACTATTGCTCAACTCTACAATTAAATATTCAATCATACTCTACATAGTTTACTATGACTTGCATTTCTCACTCAACATTAAGTTACTAAGACTTATATATGTTGACATATGGTAGTTCTAGCTAATTTTTATGGCCATGTAATACACCTTTGTGTGAATATATAATAATCTCTTTGTCCTTTTCCTCCTGATGGGCACTTGGTTTGTTCTGCTATTAAGAACATTGTATAAGTGTACTTATGCATGTCTCCTGCCAAAGACATCACTGCTAAATCATTGGGAAAGTGATGCTCAGCTTTATAAGATTTGTCAATTATTTTTTGATGTGATTGTAACAATTTGTGTTATAATAAAATGTGTGGCTGTGTATATATATAATATATATATACACGTACACACACATATATGTGCCTTATGTGTATTTTTCTCTCCAATATCAGATTAGACTTATTTATTTTGACCAATTAACTATGTGTTACATGGTTCTTCTTTGTGGCCTTTACTCACGTTTCTCAATGCAAGGTCATCTTTGAACTTGTTTTTTTTTTTTTTGGCCTTTTTTATTTCCCCTCTGGTGATATGCTCAAATTTTGTTTCTGGGTGTATGTCTTTTGCCTATTGATTATATGAATTCTTTTTAAAGTATTCACACTAATCTTTTGACACTAATTTTTGTTAAATTACATTCTCCTTTGGGACTTGTCTTTCCCTTTATTTCTGGAGTCTTAATAAACACAGGATCTTAATTTTAAAATAGTTGAACTTATCAATCCTTTTTTTAATGGTTAACATTTTTTCTAAATTGTTTAATAAATTTTCTTTATCTCATGGTTTTAAAGATATCTATCTCTGTATTTTTTAAAGTTTTGAAATTGCTCTTTAGTCATTCATGTTTGTAATCCATCTATAGATTTCTTTGTCTATGGTGTTAGGTATAGATATTATATTTTATTGCTTCTGTCAATAACAAATTTATATGTGTACATATATATGTATATATGTCTGTTTCAAAGAATACTCTTCTGTCCCATTAATGAAATAGTTGAGCCTTGCAATAATGTCACATTATTTAATACACATTTACAAAAAATCTTTAACATTTGGTTTGGATGTTCAGTTCTCTTCCTACTATCCTAGAAACAATGTGATATTTGTATAATTCTAAGTATCTGTGTTATAATTAGGGTAATACAATTCTAAAGCTTTATGATTCAAGAGGTCTGGATTCTGTTCCAACTTAATCTCCTGGTTCCTAAGTTTTAAAAACTATAAGACAACTTTATAATATTTCTTCTATCTAAATGCTCTCTTGCGTTTAATATTATTTGGTAATTTTCAAAGTACTCTTCTATATAATGCATGACAACAGTATAGTAAAACATCTATAGTAAGCTTTATTAAAAAATATTTTCTTTTATAGTAAATGAAGAAATTAAGTGACAGTATATTTGAATTGTTCAAGGCCATGCTAGTGGTAGTCATGAATCGAGAATTCAGGTATGCTTTCTCTCAATTCTTCATTCTTTCCAGAAAAAACATACATGTTCCAACTAAATGATCCCCATTATTACTGAGAAGGTAAAAATAGTTGGGAAGTGATATAAATATACACCAAATGTACTATAAAAATATATGAGATTGTATATTTTTACTTTCATATTCATCTCAGTAAGAAGTAAAGAATAATAATGTACTGCTCATTTGGAAATGAACCAAATTTCCCATCCTAAAAGATTCCACAGGAAGTTCTTAGTTTATATATGCTACCCAGTTGCTAATTCATAGGTCAAATATTGAAGATAATGATGATGATAATGATGATGACATGAGCAAGGCAAAGGCTTAAAGGGAACAAATGTTGACATTAAGAAAGGAAGATAGATAATGGAAGAAATAATTTTGTCATAAATAGAAAATAGTTTTAGACATGTAAGTAGATCTAAACAGCAGACATGAAATTGATATGCAGAGGATTGATCTTAAGGCAAGATTTAAACATGATTTTCTTATAAATGCTAGAGAAAGTCACTGAGGATCTTACTTAAAATTAAATTAGAGAAGGTATCTCAAGAAAATATACAATAACTTAAAAAAAGAGAGTCACGTGGGTAGAAAAGGATCTTATTTAACTGGACAAGAGGGATTAATGCAGAATTTAGACTACATCAGCATTCTATATTGCCTGACTTTAGGCTCATATCCAAGATATCTTAATTTTTTTACATATAGCAAAATATCAATTAGTTTAATATTTTAAAACATTGTTTTTAATTCTAACTTACTTAGAAATTGTGAGAGCTTTGTAATTGATGCTGTTATAATCTATAATAGAGGGGCAGCCTATTGGCAATATATGTTAATTTAACTTTACAAATGACTTGTTCCTGAGCTTATTAATAGAACTGCAACTTGGCTCTAATTTTCTTTATGCCTGTGAAACAGGTTTACAATCCTGTAGCTAATGCAACTAATTAATTAACTAGTTGATATACATATGAATCAAATGAAAAGTCACAAGTAAGGTAAATATATAGATCTTAATTTATCCATGTATTCATTCATTTTCATCTGCTTCCATTCATTCACTGAGCAAATATTTTGTTGTGTACTTACTATGTGTTAGTATTAGGATATAGCAGAACAAAACACAAAAATCCCTGACCTTGTGGAGCTGATTTTTTATACAAAGCAGATAATAAACTGCATTAAAAAAATAAAATTTATAATACTTTACATGGCAATAAATACCATATATAGAAAAATAATGATCTGGAAGGCTTTAGTAAAATAGAAATATTTGAGTATAACCATAAAATCAGTAATGGAGAGAAGCATGAGGATATATGGGGTAGGAACATTTGGGATGGAGAAGTTCAGTAGAAAACAACAAGAGCAAAAGATATGAAAATGATGTGCTTGAAATGTTCAAAGAGATTGACATCTTACTAGAATAGTCTCACATATCCAATGAATATGTGTTGAATCAATAAAAGATAAGGTCAAATTGGTCCATGAATTCTCAGGAACTTTTGGAATATTTATGTGTTGAAGGTAGCAATTAAATTGAAATGAACTTGGAAAAGAACAGAAAGTAGAGAAGTATATACACACACATATATATATACATGTATATACACACACACACATGCACACATAGGTATATATGACTTTCCCATGGCTGCTGGATTAAGCAATGGGAATTTGTTCTTCTGCAGTTCTATAGGCCAGAAGTCCAAAATAAGTGTTACTGGGATAAAATCAAGGTGTCAGTAGGATCTCACTCCCTTCAGAGGATTGTTTTAGGTATCAGCTTGACTGGGCCATGGGGTGCACAAATTAAACATTATTTCTGAATGTGTCTCATAAGGTATTTCTGAATGAGATTAGCATTTGAATCTTTGGACTCAGTAAAGTAGATTGCTTTCCCCAGTGTGGGTGGGTATCAACCTAGCCACTGAGGACCTGATTAGAAATAAAAGTGGAAGCGGGAAGATTTGTCCTCTTTCTGCCTGCCTGTTGAGCTAAGAAATAAATGTTCTTCTGCTCTTGGACTGATATTTACAATATTCCTTCCTCTGGGTCTCAGGCCTATGGAGTTGAATTGGAACTACACCACCGGCTTTGCTGGTTTCCAGCCTGCAGACAGCAGTCTGTGGAACTTCTCAGTCTCCATAAGCATGTGAACACATTCTCCATAATAAATCTCCTTTTATACTATGAATGAATGAATGAATAAATGAATGAATACTGTTGGTTCTGTTTTTCTGGAAAACCCTGACTAAATAAAGCTGTCATATTCAAATCTTTCTCTGTCCATCCTCATATCATCTTAACCAATGTAAGTGGTCAGATCTCTCTCTGTCTCCCTATTATGAGGATACATGTAACTGTAATTAGAACACTCCCTACTAATCCAAGGTAATTCCTCATTTTAAGATACTTAACTTAATCATATCTGCAAAGATCCTGTTTTCATATAAGGTAACATTAACAGGTTCCAGGGAGTATGGTCTTGACATTCTCGGGAGAACAATTGTCAGCCTACCACATATATACATATATCATATATGTACACATATATAATCTCAAAGATCCCAGTAAACCAAACCAAACCAAACAAAAAGAGCCAGCCATTTGCCCTTATTTGTACCTCCCTACCTGTGCTAAATACATTGATGAATCAGTTGATTAAGAAGTTGTTGAGCCATTCTGTTCAGTTTTTCTTCCATTAGAATTTTATAAGCTGCTTGCTTATATTATAGCCCTATTTTTTGTTTCTTTTCCTTAAAAAAAAACCCTGTAAAGTAGAATGAGAAGAAAAAAAATTCTTCAGAAATCCTCAGCATCAAATTCTGTGATTGTATACCATTTTGAGTTTATTGTTGTTCAGCTACTATGGTGGAAAACATGGCTTGCACATAGTAGATTGTCAACATGTATGTTTTCATGGTGAAAGCTGATCTGGAGCTAGAAACATGCAAAGTAATTTGTAACGTAAACACATATAAACACACACACACATGTGAAACATTATTAGGAACTAGCAAGTAGTTACATTAAAAAGGGAATAGATTGTGAATTAATGTAAATAGTAAAGTTAGTGCATTTGTGAAATTAATCCCAAAAAAAACTGTTATATATTTTTGAATCAAATTATGCTTTATATAGTTTAAATAATAATTCTAGAAAAAAATAGATATTAAATTATAAACAATCTAGTGGGGTCATTTTGTATACATGCATTTATAACATTAAACAAAATGAAGTTTTAAGAACTATTTCATTGTTAGTTATTTAAGTCCATTTATCTTTTTTTTCCATGACAAAGTCTCATTTGTAAATTTTTTAGACCTTGTGAGGTTGACTTAAAATCAGAATACCTATTTTGTCACCTCAACTTTTCATCTCACAAATAGGAAAAACTACAAAATCATGTACTACAGTGCAACTTCTGTGAAAAATCATCTTAGACAGGTACTATAATTATATGGGGAACATGAACAAAAGGGGAGAATGTTAAAGAAAACTGAGGTACTCAAAACAAGTGTTGTTCTCACTAATCAACTTTCAAAATAACATACTTTACAAGATGCTCTAAAAAGACAGTGCCTTTTAGTTTTGAATTTATGGAGGCTAAAAATTTGAACAAAAGCTTGTTGACATGATTTTTATAATCTGCCAACTGTTCGTATTAGTTGAAGACAAAAGACTTTTGAGAATTGCTCAAGCTATGAATCCAAGGTATAAAATTTCTTTTCAAAAGCATATTACAGGAATAACATTTCCTTTTCTGAGTTAAAATATTTGGCTTTGCCCAAAAGGTGAGTGCTGTTCTTGAATGTACCATCTGAAAATGAGAGTATATTTAGTACTGCAATAAGTGGTTTAGTGACCTCAGAGGAAATTAGCCACTGACAGTGCTGAGAAATAATTGTTCTACAACATATTTTCAAACATAAACTTGTCTGATATGATGATTAAATGAAATAGGATTAACATATAACTTTAAACATAATTTATTTTTAAATTTGTGAATCATAGATGGTCATCACACAGGGAAGATACTAGGCTTCAGTCTCAGTTTTAGGCCAATATCGACTTAACACTCAACCTTTTAACATTCAGCCAAATTATATATTCAAGATACTTCTATTTTCAGTCATATTGTAAATGTGTGAGTGTGTATGTGTGTGTGTGTGCTGAACAAACTGCTAAAAAAATTCTTCAAAATTTCTTCTCCTCATGATTCCATTCTATCAGCATACAAACATGTTTTTATATCACTGTGAATGGGAAGGTGGACTGGGTTGGACATTTTTTTGTGTTCAAATACTAGTACATTCTTCAGCTTATCTCAAATAACCTCTTCACCATCTACAACTTGTCTAGTATTCATTAGTCTTCTCACATTCATCTCTTTTCTTTGCTGCCTTCAAATAAAAATTAAAAAATAATGTCCCTACCAGTTTACCAAGATGGCACTTGCCAAGTCACCAACACTTCTGTCTTATCAAATACAAAGGTCAATTTTCTGTCTTACGTTCCTTGAATTGTCAGCACCCTATCTATGACAAGTCAAGGATTCCAGTTCTCTTGAATCAATTTTTTCAAACTTCCTTTCAGTCCTTGTTCTTGCTTAGCTTTCCTTCAACTCTGTTTGATTTTACAATCTTTTTTTTTTGTTGTTAACTTTATGTTACTTTTTGGGCATACTTCTAAAATTTTGTGCACCAGAGCTGTATCCTGAAAAGCCTCCTCTAGTTATTTATTCTTTCTAGTTGATCTCATCCAGTTCCAAGAAGTTAAATACTAGTTAGGCATTAACGGCTTCTAGAACATCTCCTACCCTCATCTCTCCTGTACCTCAACTCCAGGGAACTCAAATATCTATCTACTTGACTTCACTGTTTAGATGCCTAAAAGTCTACTCGCAATTAACATTCCCCAAAGAGAATATTGATTCATTCTGCTGACTGTCTTGCCCCCAAATCTCTCATTTCAGTACATGGCATCACCATCAGCACAGTTGCTCAAGCCAAAGATTTAGGAGTGTTCCTTGAACCTTCTCTTCTACCACATATATAGACACTATACCAGCAATTTCTGCCAACACTACCCTCAAAGTATATTCTCAATATATCCACTTTCCTCCATCTCACTTTTTAATTTAAGCCATTATCATCTTTCACTGGAACCACTGAAACAGTCCATTGTTTGTGCCCTTTCTTTCATTCCATTCTTCACACAACAGCCAAAGTGATCATTTTAGTAAGTAAATTAAAGTTGTTTTAGTTCAGGTCCTACCAGAAGTAGACGCTAGACAAAGATTCATATGTGAGAATCTTATTTTGGAAGTAAAACAATATTTGGGATGGGAGTGTAGAAGTGAAAAGAGGAAGCAAGACAGCTAATAAAAGATGTTATTAAGCCAGATACCTCCCTAGCTTCTTAAAGCTTAATTTCCCCAAGAAACTGTAGATGATGGCATTTGGAGTTATCCTGCCAGAAGGGTGAGGGAGCAGGGTAGTTATACACAGCAGTCATTGTCTGAGGGTGACTTCTCTGTACTTTTGCCTTCTTGTGTGAGAGCAGACCAGCCTTCTAAAGCTTCACAGAAAGCCCCAGGCAAAGACATACAGATACAGGCAATAGAAAGTCAGCTGAAGAATAGCTAAATGGTCAGGCCCAATGGATAAGGACAGGGTACATAAGCCAAAATTTCCCTTCCTAAAACCCTGCAAAACCTTCTTACTTTATTTAGGAAAAAAATCCCAGCTCTCGTGGTCTCATGGCTGACTTGCTTTTTCTTCTGTCAGCCAAGATCACCCACAGCAGAGCTTTCCTAAAGCAGTTTTTCTGTACTGGTTCTCCTTCCAAACCTTCACCTGGAGTCTTCCTCATTCAGGACTCAGCTCCCTTAACATTGTATCAGTGAAGTATCTCCTATCCACCCTAGTGAACTAGAGTAACCACCAGTTCCACACTGGCACACCTTTATTTTATTCTATTTATTTTATTTTTCTTAGTTTTTAATCATTATCTCATTATATATTTATATTATTTAGCATTTATTCTTTCCCTGAGGAAAATGTAGACTCCATGAGAAAAAGGAACTAAGTCTAATTCAGCATTATATCCCAAGTAATTTGAACAATGCCTGGTACAGAGAAGGTACTATAAAAAATTATGGAATAATTATTTTGGTTATTTAACTTAAAGTTAAATTCATTTTCCAAATGATTTTTTTAAAAAAATATATTGTTTCCCAAGGACACACTATGTATTTGGAATTTGGGAACACAGCATCTGTGTTCAAATAACAGTTCCAGGATTTATGAACTGTGGACCTTGGACAAGTTACTTGGCCTGTCTCTTGTAGGACTTACTTAACTGTGTTGTTATATTACATGATATAGATTATGTATCATTAAAATTATTAGAATAGTGTCTGGAAGTTAGTAAGTACTTTTGCTTTTCAATAAACAGTTGAGTCATATCCAAATATAACTTTTAGATTAAGAACTGAATAAAAACCTTGTTTTATGTTTTGAAGTAGAATGAGTACATTATTAACTTTGGAACCAAAATACAGGTTGTTCTATTTTGTAGCATTATGACTGAATTACTTCCCTTCTTGGAACTTCTTTCCTCGTCTCTAATGAGGATAATAATGCCTATCATTTAGAGTTGTCATAAAAATTAAATAAGGTGTATGTCAAATACTTGGCATATAGAATTTTGTCTTTCAGTATTAATATCCTTTGCTCTACTCTCACTGCCATTAGTTATTTGTGTGATTTTAGAGAATCACTTACTCACCTCAGGCTCATGTGAAATAATCAGTGTTTTCCAAATACATCATGGGGGATAGATTCTTCAAAAATTTAATATGTCTTTCTAATAAAAACCAACAGGGACATGGAGGCCTAACAAGTGTGAAAATATTTCTTGTGACACATATTTGAAAAGTCCTAATACACATTTATGTATTGTAATCTCTTACATATCTTACAGTAAAGAAAACTGATTAATTTTGTTGAGGATAATTTTATCAAACATTATTTCATAATAAAACATCTTTTTTCTCATAGAAGACCTATTAAGATCTTCAGAGGCACTGGAACTTTCTGCAAAATATCATCTAAAACCTTCCTGTTTTAATTTCTGAAATTCTGTGACTTTCTTTTTTCTATTATGGCTACAAATTTTACATCACTTTCAATAGCTTCATCCCAACATTTTCTACATTTTGGACGTGATTCATTTTAGCTACGTTTTTTTCTAACTGCTGCCACAGACCTTGTTTATTGCATTGTACCCTTAACCTACTTTCCATACCCTATTATGCTATAGTCATCTGTATCTCTGTTTTCAAACAATATCAACTTCTCATTTTAAATATTATACAAGTCAAAATATGCAGGGAATATAGGCAGTTCTGTAACTGACATCCAAAGGGTGGGAGGAAGGGAAGCAACAATTTCTTAATCATCCCGTAGTGGCATAAAAGAGTTATGAAGAAAAAACAGGATTCAAAATTTCAGAGATGAAAATGTCAAATGAGTTAAAACATTTTTTTTCAGTTTTTCTCAGAAATTATTTTCTCCTTGTTACCAGTATTCTAGGGGCATGCAAGTCCTCCTACAGTATGTTATATTAAGATCTACTCAATCTGGTAATTAAATTATGCCAAATTTTGCAGTGGTCCATTTTATATTAAAATATCATCATTAAATACCTCTCACAGTAGACAAAGAAGAATTTTTCTTGCCAGAATGTTGCAGAAAATTAGAAGATTTTTATACAGATTTTTAATATATTTATATATATATATTTAGATTTTTATATATATTTCAAATATTAGAATATTTGTTATATATATTTATTATATTCTAAATATAATTTAGAAATAAAACATAATTAAATAGGATTCTAATCCAGAAAATAAGTCTTAAAATCAAGTATAAATCTAATCTTACAAAATCTGAGTCTTATCTGCTTTTTAAATATCTTCATGGCTTTAATCCTTCGTGGTCTTTATAACCCTTGATTTCCTTACCGATAAGAATTTTCTTAACAGTTGAGGAGAGGGCAAAATACCAATACATTGAAATAAAGAATGAACAGATGCTCCTAGTGGTCACTCTAATGTCTTGTGACTTATTTTGAAAGAGGGGTAGATTGGCAGTTTGGGATTGACATATAAACAATGCTATATTTAAAATAGATAACAAACAAGAACCTACTCTATAGTAAGGGAACTGTGCTCAATATTTTGTAATAACCTAAACAGGAAAATAATTTGGAAAAGAATAGATTTATGTATATGTATAACTGAGTCACTTTGCTGTACAACTGAAACTAACACAACATTGTTAATCAACTATCCTCCAATATAAAATAAAAAGAAAAAAAAAATAAAGAGAACTCATGCTAATTTTTATGGAACCAAATCTTTCTAATCTTCTTAAATCTTTCTCCATCAATCACTTCCTCTCTTCTACTTACAATCTTTTCTTTTTTACTAAAATCGACTTTTATTCTCTACTTAAGTCATTCTCATGAACCCCTATTCTTTTATTGGAGTATAGCTGCTTTACACTGCTGTGTCAGTTTCTGCTGTACAGCAAAGTGAGTCAGCAATATTTGTACATATACCCCCTCCTTTTTTGGATTTCCTTCCCATTTAGGTCACCACAGAACACTGAATAGAGTTCCCTGTGCTATACAGTAGGTTCTCATTAGTTATCTATTTTATCCATAGTAGTGTATATATGTCAATCCCAATCTCCCAAATCATCCCACCACCCCCCTTTCCCCCTTGGTATCCATACATTTGTTTTCTACATCTGTGTCTTTATTTCTGCTTTGCAAATAAGATCATCTTTACCATTTTTCTAGGTTCCACATATATGCATTAATATATGATATTTGTTTTTCTCTTTCTGACTTACTTCACTTTGTATGACAGTCCCTAGGTCCATCCATGTATCTGTAAATGACACAATTTTGTTCCTTTTTATGGCTGAGTAATATTCCATTGTATATATGTACCACAACTTCTTTATCCATTTCTCTGTTGGTGGACATTTAGGTTGCTTCCATGTCCTGGCTATTGTAAATAGTGCTGCAATGAACACTGGGGTGCCTGTATCTTTTTGAATTATAGTTTCTCTGGGTATATATGCCTAGTAGTGGGATTGCTGTGTCATATGGTAGTTCTATTTTTAGTTTTTTAAGGAACCTCCATACTGTTCTCCATAGTGTCTGTATCAATTTACATTCCTACCAATAGTGTAAGAGGGTTTCCTTTTCTCCACTCCCTCTCCAGCATTTATTGTTTGTAGATTGTTTGATGATGGCCATTCTGACCAGTGTGAGATGATACCTTATTGTAATTTTGATTTGGATTTCTCTAGTAATTAGTGATGTTGTGTATCTTTTCATGGGTTTGTTGGCCAACTGTATGTCTTCTTTGGAGAAATGTCTATTTAGGTCTTCTGCCCATTTTTTCATTGGGTTGACATAAATCACAGCAAGATCTTTTTGGACTCACCTCCTAGAGTAATGAAAATAAAAACAAAAATAAACAAATGGGACCTAATTAAACTTAGAAGTTTTTGTACAGCAAAGGAAAACATAAACAAAATGAAAAGA
The DNA here is from genome assembly GCF_003031525.2 of Neophocaena asiaeorientalis asiaeorientalis. Taxonomy (NCBI): domain Eukaryota; kingdom Metazoa; phylum Chordata; class Mammalia; order Artiodactyla; family Phocoenidae; genus Neophocaena; species Neophocaena asiaeorientalis. Next base: position 11,935,567 of record NW_020185328.1, read on the forward strand.
CAACCCTCAGAATGGGAGAAAATATTTGCAACTGACAAAGGATTAATCTCCAAAATATACAAAAGCTCATGCAGCTCAATATCAAAAAAATAACCCCCATTTTATACTGCATTTCTTTCTCTTCAGCTGTGGAAAGAATCTAATGGTTAGATATACTTATATTCATTTTGTAAGAATTTTATTTTCAATTTTTAGCTTAATTCTTAGAAGTAGATATAGTAATTAACCACATTATGAAATAAAATTTAAGGGGGCTCAGGCAGGATAAGAATATGTGTAAACAAGGTTTGCTTCATAGATATCCAATCTGGGCAGTCACACAGGTTCATGTGCTCAAGAAGGGCTTTGTGCTTAGTTTAATGGTCTGCTGTCACTGCCCTGGAATTCTTAATAATTTTATCTTTGAACTTGTGTTTTGTGAATGAAATCTAATAGGATGAAAGAGAGATCATTTGAGCAGAGAAGATACACACACTAGGTGTGCACACTATCCAGTTTGTCTCCCCATTTGCATATAATGGTTCCAATGTCCCGCCAAGATCTCAGAATTCTGGTGGATCCATGATGCATGGGGGTTCAGTAAGACTCAAAACAAGTACAAATTAAGAGTATTAAGTACATGTGGGGAAACACAGCCACCGAGAAGTCACACTTTGCATCTGAACAAAAATTTGCTTCAAATGCAGGAAGAAACCAGTGCCATTCTAAGAAATATACATGACAAATGAGCTCTGTCATATTCTTTCTTACACGTGTTACTTCTCTGTTAGCCAAACACTTATGCTGATATTGATGACAGAGAAGGAAAGAGAAAAAGCAATATTTCCTTTTCCTTTTAGTTCTTTCTTATTCAATAGTAAGTCACTGGCAGAGAATTTGATTGAATATGCATTATGCACATATCAATAAGTTGAGTTCATTTTGTGCAGGTTTCCACTATTTTACTAAGAATGAAATACACATGCATGTCTAAGCAACAAAATACAAAGTGTGTAATTTTGGTGATTCAACAAATTAGTTAAGTACTTTTATATGTGCATTTAAAATTGACATTGCACATATAAAGATAAAGGTTAAAACTCATGCTATAAATTAAAAATTTTTTGTTTTCCTTTACTTAGATCAATATTAAGTAACAAGCTAAAAGTTGGACCTAATGTTAATGATATAAATTTATATTTATATTATTTACATTTATTTATACAAATGATATTCAATTTATATTTATAATACTGATATTATTGCTAATAATAGAATTAATAAACTAGCTTAATATATATAATTAAATTATTATATTTAGAAGTAATTGAAATAGTTCATCTCTATTTATGCCACCAACTCAATATATA
>NW_020185328.1:11936999-12016650 GCF_003031525.2 Neophocaena asiaeorientalis asiaeorientalis
TATATATATATATACACATATGTATATATATACATACATCTAAATGATGTATAAATAATACATGATAGCATACTATACGCTTTTCTTTTTCACTATTTTTTAACGTAACAATAATTTCATAATAGTAAATGAAATTATTTCTAATTATTTTTTATAGCTTCACAGTACTCCCTTCTGTAGAGGACATTTGTTCAACCAGATGGATGTTTGAATTATTTCCAAAATTTGTTACACAAATAGTTTGTAAAAAAAACAGATTGTGGTCAATTTTTTAATAGTTTTACCAATTTATCTTCAGGATAGACTTCTAGAAATGGGATTGCTCAGTTAAAGGGTAGAAATACATGTAATTTTGCTAAACATTATCAAACACTGCCCCCCTCCAATAGAGGCCGGACCATTTTGCATTCCCACTAGCAATGTATGATATTGCTTGTGAATAAAATATGCCATCAAATTACTAATTAATGCCTTGTCCAAGAAAATTGGGCAAAAGACATGAACAGATAATTTATAGAAAAGGAAAACTAAAAGGAGAAATAAATATTTAAAGAGCTAATCAATAACAAACAGAAATTTAGGTTATTACTACAAATTAGTACTTTTATATATTTATCATATTAACAAAAATGTAAAATCCTCATCATAACAAGTATGGCAAAGTTTTGAAGCTATTAACATATATGTAGACATGTTCAATTTACTTGGAGAACTATTGGCTTTATGTAGTCAAGTGACTGTCTCCAGCTTTAAACCCAGCAATTTCATTTCTAGGCATATATTCCAGAGAAACTTTCTTATGTGTATACCAGGAGACATGTATAATAACATTTAATACATCATTGTCTGTAATAGCAAGAATTTGTTAATAATTAAAATGTGTATCTACTGGAAAATAAATAATTGTAGAGTGACATGATTAAATATCACCTAGTAATATAATCAATGGACTAGAATTTTAAATATCAGTGGATATTATAAAATCTTGTGTGCAAAAATAAATGTTATAGAACAATACTTACAATTCATGTGAAGTTTAATAACATGGAGATAACATATGATATACATTTTTATATATAAAGTACACAGGTTATATGTGGTACAAGTATATAAGAACATATAGAAAGTTTATAATTATACTTCTGAAATCATATAACTCTAACGAGTATATAAAATACAAAATGCATATATTAAATGCTAAAAGTAGAAAAGTACTTACAGTAAATATATAAACATAAAAACAGAATGATTAACAATAAATTTAGGATAGACAGCTTTAGGGAAGAAAGGTGATATTTTCTCTAAAAACCCTAACGTGGTAAAACATAAAATTTTATGCTAGGAGATGGGTATATTAGTGTTTGTTATACATTTAACTATACTTTTTAAGTATGAAATACTCCATTGTGGCAGAAATAAATCTACTTGCATGCACACATATATAATTATATAATCAGTAGGTAGATATCAGATGTCCAATATCAGACATATAAGGCTTTATTTCTTGGGAAATTTAATTACTTTAATTACTGGGAAATTAGAAGGAACTTTTAAAATTCAACTTTGAAAAATAACTTCATTTTTTTCAACAGTTCAAGACCTTGAATCAACAGAATTCAACTAAACTGAATCCTCAACTAGCCAAAAATTATTTGGTTTATCTTGAACTTTCGAAGGATCTCATAAAATATAAGAAAATGTGTGTATGTGTGTGTGGTGTGGTGTGTTTCATGAAAATTTTAGCTTTCTGGCTCAATCCTGGAGTCACTCAGTCAAATTTTATTAATCTTTACATCTGTGTCTCCAAGACAATACAATGTTACAATGAGAATTTAGTTTCAGAATGAGACCCCTCCAGGCACTACCACATTCTCAATTATCACAGAGATTCAATTATCTTCACCTATGTTTTACTTATTAAAGTAGTAAACGAACTAATGCATTTGAGAAAGAAAAGAATTTTGACAACATTTTAAAGGAGTAGAATTCACTTGTTAAATGTAATTATTAGAAAATGCAATTAACCAGAACAAATTCAGGTTAATCAGGGTGTTACTATAATAGCGTTAAATTCCGTTATGTCTACATTCATTATAATATAATGTACCATATAAAATGTAGACCATGGGTTCCCGGCTAAAATTTCTTAGAGTAAAATAAAAGTAAAGAATGGTCAGCATAAATTCAAGGTGTTTAATTGTATAATGCAGCAAGACATTCAGAGAAATAAATAGATCTGTGAGCGTTAGAAGAACTCTGGGAAAATGTGTAAGGGGATCTTAGATTTTCAGGATTAGAAAGGTCCTTAAAATTTTAGTCAGTTTGTTTTGAAATCTTGCTGTGCATAAGAATGATCATAGGTGGGGTTTTGTTCGTGTATATGAAATACATATTTCCAGCGTCTTCACTCCTCTGAAGATTCTGATTCTGTTTCATTAGGTCAAATTCTATCATCCTTCAATTCAGTGTCCACCTTCTCCAGAGTTCTCACTGTGACTCCTGACACTGACACAGGCTCCCTGGACATTCCAGATTCCCAAAGCTCAGCCCCTCATTAACCATTCTCAGACTTACCCTCCATCTTATCCTCTCTCCTATCATAATCTGACAAAGTTTAGAATGTTAGCATCCCAAGATTTTAGATAGGGTGTTACATTCATTACCACTGACTCATTTTTATGTGTCAGGTATGTATTGAAAACCTACTATGTGATAAGTACTGTTCATGCTATATTCACTAAGTGCTATGAATATGTAAAGATAAATCAGATAAGTGACTTAAAGATAAACCAGAAAAGATAAAGCAGAAAAGTCAAGTATATGAGCTCTTTTATGTTAGAATCATTTATAGTCATATACATTTCTTAGGTAAAACTACATTTTTTCACTGCATTTTTCTTCAGGTGTGATCTTTTTGTTTACTTTTAAACAAATTTAAAACTCTTTCACATAAAAATAATCTGACTCTTAAATTATATCATTTTCTTACAGCTACAATAGACATTGCAACTTTACTATTTCTAGATTTTCTATACTTTTGAGCATATGGGGAGAATCACACTTCACACCTTCTTGAATTTAGGTATCCCCATATAACTTGGGCTGGCCAAGATGTGACATGTGCCACTTTCTGATGAAAGCTTTAAAAGTTGATAAATGATCCTCCATATTTTCTACCCTTACCACAGTGAAAGACAGTTATGCTACTTAAATTCCTGAATAAGAATGGTTCAGGACCTCTGGTGACCTCTGACGATCTCTGACAAATAAACCTCGAAGATGGTTTCTTACTCTCGCACAAGCTAGCCAATGCTAATATGTAAACTGTGTGTTTTTGGTTCTAAACTGTAACTATATTTCAATTAAGAAAAATCCTCTGTAAACGTATCTTCTTTATTTCATAATTTGAACTCATTTAGTATATGCCTGTGAAATAAGGTTTCCCCAATAACATAAAAATCGGAAACATATTTTCAAAGCTTCCTCCTAACCCACAGACAATAAAAATAAAATTTACTTCATGTTAGCATGTAAGCAGGTTCTCTGATAAAGAATGCGATATTTGGGCTTCCCTGGTGGCGCAGTGGTTGAGAGTCCCCCTGCCGATGCAGGGGACACGGGTTTGTGCCCCGGTCCGGGAAGATCCCACATGCCGCGGAGCGGCTGGGCCTGTGAGCCATGGCCGCTGAGCCTGCGCGTCCGGAGCCTGTGCTCCGCAACGGGAGAGGCCACAACAGTGAGAGGCCCGCGTACCGCAAAACAAAAACAAAAACAAACAAACAAAAAGAATGCGATATTTGATTTCCATTCAATTTTCACTATTTTTTTGCACAACATGAAAACCGAAGAATGTAAGGAGAATAAGAAAAAAAAAATCCAGATTATTAGAACAGCAAAGGATAGATATTCATCCATTCATTCATTACAGATTTGCTGAGCAACTACTATTTGCCAGGAACCACAGATGCTATGCTATTTTCTTAACACTGAGGAAAATAGGCTAAAAGTTAGGATTCTTTCAGAACAAATTGCAAACGTTTAACTGAAATTACAAATTATTAATTGATAAAGCTAACTCCTGGGTAGCAGAAAAGAGTTACATTTTGTTAAGCACTAGTCTGGACTTGTACTGTTAGAAGGAATTAAAACTGATTTGAGACAAGCCAAATGCTACCAAAGTTATAAGAATAATGTAATTTAGTGCATCTTGTAATCAAAAATGAACTTAGGATATTGTCATTTAGCTTTAATTATAGATTTATTGATGATTCCTTGGAACAGTGAATGTCTATTGAAGAGGGGAAAATTTAGATTTTCCAGTTTGTTTTAATCTCAGTTTAGGGCAGAAGTTGCTGCCTTAAAACATTCTAAAAATTTAACAAAATAACTAATGGGTAATAATATTTGAAGATTTTAAAATATGATTAAAATCATTGTGTGGCATTTCAATAATGCAATATGTAATGTGGTACCTACAAAAATATAAGACACTTCCAAATGGAAAAAAAACTTCTATAAGGAATGGGGCATGTTGTTTAAAAGCCTCCCTATTAATCTGAATACATAAATCCATGATCCCAACATTTTTTCACCCTCTTCCTGTTTGGGAACTCTGATCTGCCTTTGAAGTCCACTTGAGGGCAAACTTGCTCCTTGTCTTACCTTTATACACTAAACAAAAATCATTACAGATTTGAGTTAGCTCATATTGAAAGAGATGTATCACCTTTTGATATAGATTAATTTTTCAATAAAAAGACCAATCACTTTCAGAACCAGATATAGTTCAGCCAGATACATTATTCGTTTAGCAATAGCTATCACCTGTTAATTAAAACTAAATGTATAGCAGAGGCTTGGGTCAAATACATAATCTATTAAATATGTCAATACTGAATAAAACAAAATGTTTGTTAAATTGATGTTTCAACAAATGAAAGTTTTTATTGTAAAAGATTAGCATTTTAATTGTTAATTTTCATTCTCTTAAGGAAAGTATGATGGTTCACAAGTAGCCTACTTGTGTTTGTTTATTGATGGTGGCAAATAACATAGTTTATGAATGATTGCAGGAGCTATGATTCTTGATTGCTATTCCTCTCACAAACAGCAAATCAATGTAAATGGGTCCAACATAAAGCAACACAATTTTTTAAAATTTCATAACTGGTTTTATATATAGGACACTGGGAAAATTAACTGTTTTTTTTGGTGTCATGAACAAATTAGAACAACATTTTCATTGTTGTGTTTGTATGACATTTATGGTACTATCTTTTAAATATACCCTTACATCCTAACTTCCCATAATAAATGCTCAACAAGTTATATTCTAAATATCCTAAATACATACCCGATGTCACACTAATCATCACTGCAAATTTTAGCTGCTCTCAAAGAGCCATACCCAAATATTCCACTCCAGCTCAAGGAAACCTGAACTCATATGCACCTGTGTTAGGAGAATCCCAGAGGGACTTTTCTCACAGAGGTAGAGGCAAGAGAAGATCATTTATTTTTATAAAAGTCACAAATCCCATTAAATAGAGCCCTGTGAAGCAAAATTCAGATTTGCATTTCTAAATGTGCATGTCCTTTCATAGGCTGACAGCACTAACAAATACCTTCAATAGCCCATTTTACCAGTACTTGAAATATCTTTCAGACTGTATTTTCTTTCTTTTTCTTTTCTTTTTTTTTTTTTTTTTTTTTTTTTTTTTTTTTTTTTGCTTCAGGTTTATTTGGAAAATACTTGTTATTTCTCATGGACTTCTGAAATTTTCTATTTCCTTCTTATATGTTTACTCCCTTCTCTAACTGGTAGAAATTGGCTTTGCTGAGTCTTTTTCACTCACCACGAAATTTGCATCTCTATCAAGATTCTCCCAAACTTCGGTGCCCCAGAAGTTCTTTCCTAAACTCTACTTTGCTTCAGAAGTACCTCAAATCACATATTTCTTTCTCTCTCTCTTTCCCTCCTTCTCTCTCAGTGTCTTTCTTTATATTTCAAGCTATTATTTTTTAAAGAAAACAGTTTCTGATGGTGTGTTTCTACCTCGCTTAACTTCCATGTTCTTTATCTGTAAATTTTATGCTTTTGAGGTAACATTTATTTTTTTCCACTCAGCATCTTGGCTTAATCAACAGAGCAATTTCACATTTATATTTTTATTAACACTTTCATCCATACTTTTTTCTCCAAGTTTTTCAGAGATACAGATTATTCTTTTCATGGTCATATGAGTTAACTAGAATACCCCCCATAGCAGTTGAACTTTCTTGAATTAAAAAAAAAACAAAAAACTGAACCATAGATTACACAAGATGTGGTTAATAATTAGAGTTAATATTTGTGGGTGGTTGGAGAAATTGGCTTCATTATTTTATAATCCCATTAAGCATGTGAATAGACATGGTGCTGTAAACTAATCAATAAACATTTAGAGTTCTCCACATATAAGGATTTTAGGCAATAATCAATGGTTTACTTAAACCAGATTAGGACTTTATGGCTCATATCCAATTACAAATGAAATCTTGGAATTTATTATATATGTCCAGTACCATACATAACATGTATCAGTTATGTATGTCCTAACATTCCTCTCAAACTGTCCCCTTTGTGCCAATTTACAACTCTAAAAAACCTTGCACAATTCTGCCTTCAACTCTGAAATTTACCACCATTACCCTGGATATATACTCCAGAGGTTTCTTATTTTCCATTAATGCAACCATCCTAGAATTTCCTTCTTAACATCAATATCCATGAGCACTATTAACCCCTTCCATTTTGTTCTATGTTAAAAATCATAATGAGCAAATTATTCTGTATTCTCTAAATTTTCTACACCTTATAAGGTTTAGCTTTTTAGGAAGAGAAAAAGAAGTAGAATATTACAGAATGCAAGGGAAAGAAGGAACAGCAAGGTCAAATATACCTCAAAGAACAATGAAAATAGGAGCTAAGGAAACACCTCTGAATTTGGAAATTGGGAGACACTAGCAATGATTTATAAAGTAGGGTCTATAAAGTGGTAGAGGGTCAGTCCCATTGCAAATGCCTTAGGCAGAGTGGAGGACAAAGGAATAGAAGAAACAAAGACAGCAAGTTAGAAAGACATCATATCATTTGTTGGTTCTTTTTATTTTATTTTATTATTTTTATTTTAATCAATAAAGAAAATACCATGCTGGCAAATAAAAAAGAGAATAATTACAGGAGAAGGTAATGCCAATTATCTGGTAAATATTGTATTAAGATAGAGAATTATCACACAAGCACAACTGAAGTGTGTTTATCAGAAAGAGGACTAGAAACAATGGAAGAATATAGGTATTACTGATTTGTGATAAAATGAACAAACAAATCCTGCCAGAGAAACACACTCATTCATTCACTCATATGTTCCTTCATTTATCCAGCAAGTATATATTCTTGTATTAATATGTCTGAAATTGCTATTCACTGGGAAATGACAAATAAGAAGTTTTGTCCTTTAAGTTGGTATATCTATGATTGGAGACAAACATGTAAGTAATAAAGTGGTAAATATACTAACTGCTTTAATAAAGTCATAAACAAAATATATTGATGATGAAAAGTACTATGTATAATGAGCAGTTGGAAAGATAAGGCAGAGTTTTGCCAAATAAATATATTTTAAGTTAGGGTCTGTAGAGTGAATAGCCATTTACCAGACAGTAAGTGGGAAAGGATATTCCAGGGCTAGGAGATAGTATGAGAAAAAGGCAAGGCAGAAATAAAGCAACTTTACCCATTTTTTAACTGCTTTATGAACCTTACTTTAATCACTGTGGAGGCCAGAGTAGTTGATAGAGTAGTTCAATTTATAAACTTAAGTAGCGTTATTTGATTTTTTTCTACCTGATCACTTTCCAGTTTTCCTACTATGAACAGCAAAAGCAATAAGATTGTAACTGTTAGTATCAATTGTTAATGGCTTGTTATAACCTTGCTTAACTTTTAGTATATTAATTCATTTGATCTTTGAAACAATCCTTTGAAACAATTGTGTAGGCATTATTTCCTCAATTTGTAGATGAGAGAACTTCAACTTGAAGAGCTTAAGTAACTTCCTCAAAATATTAAACTAGTGAATGACAGAATGGTATGGGAATCCGAAACTGTCTAGTTACCACAAAATCTTGCCTTCATTAGTACAAAGTCACTTGTCCCTATTCATCTCAATGGAAAGAGAGTTCAATATTAGAAAACTGACTCACTCAGCTTCCAAGGACAATGTCAAGAAGAAAGTAAACCAAATCTGGACTTTGTATGCTATAAGGAAGTAACTTGTCCTTTCTTATGTTTTCTGATTATAAAAGTTATACATACTAGGAAACCTTCAAATAATGCACTCTCACGTAATATCTATATTTTGTAAATATATGTGTGTATAAACACTGTATATCTAGGCCCTGATTAGTTTGTGAACAAGGGCTAAAAATACATGAATTTGTCCAAAAGTTTCCATCTTAAATTCATGTGCATATGAAGATCATATGATAATTAGAGCTTTAATTAGAAGAATGTGTTCTTCACATTCTTTAGGATTAAAACCAAAGCAAGTTTGTAGCAACATCAAAACAGCCTGGGAAGTATTGGAACTTAGTTTAAACTCAGAGAAAGATGATTTACTTATTCCGTCCGCAGCTAAAAGTACCTCCCTAGCATGTTAAAAATGCAGACCATGTCGGGGAAGCCACAAAATGACTTGTTATAACAATGGATCTCAGAAGCCTGGGTTGATGAGAGCAACGTAAGTCTTAGAAATTTGTTCAGTTTCTCTCCAGTGCAACACCATTAAATTTAATTACAAAGAGAAACTTATTTTTGTTATACAAATAATATCCCCACATAGCCTAATTTAAACTAATTGCCTACACAGTTTTCATTCCAAGGGGAAAACACAACTAGAATAAGTGCTGACTTATGGAAAATGTCTTTAATTATATTATCACATTGAATTCTGCTTTGACCCTTCTTCCAAAGTTTTATAATCAGAAATGTTACTGCAAAGTGTGGCATACCTGCAATTTGTAAAGCTTCACTCTTTCCTGACCTATTTTACCAGTCATTTTTCCTTCTAACATGGAAATTACCGTTTTCAGCAAAAGCTCTGAGTGTCTACAATGGGACATGAATACGTGTGCTATTTTTTTTTTCATCTTTACTTCCTGTCATCTTGTTATTTGTTAGGAGGAGAATAACTTACCTATGAATCTTGAAGTGAAAGAATGACCGACGTTGGGTCTTGGGGATTGAAGGATTTTTGCACACATGCCTGCCTAAGGACCAGACAGTGTCAAATGCACCTTCCATAGAACCCTGTGGTGTAGCAACACTGGGACAAAGGGCTAGGCTCCTGATTTCTCTCACAGCATGGAAGAAATAAGATTTTTAATTGAATTCAATGATGGCCTTGCCCGAGCCATGTCACTAGCTGTTATAGGGAGGTAACTTTTTTTTTTTTCTTTTGCGGTACGCGGGCTTCTCACTGTTGTGGCCTCTCCCATTGCGGAGCACAGGCTCCGGACGCGCAGGCTCAGCGGCCAAGGCTCACGGGCCCAGCCGCTCCGCGGCATGTGGGATCCTCCTGGACCCGGGCACGAACCCGTGTCCCCTGCATCGGCAGGCGGACTCCCAACCACTGCGCCACCAGGGGAGCTCAGGGAGGTAACTTTTAAATGACATCAGTCAAGTTGGCTGGAGGACATTGCAACCCATCACTAACCCATATCTTGATGACTGGTTGGAGGAAGGGCTCTTGTGACACCGATGGCATGAAGAAACAAAGCTGTCCACACAGTTACAATAACAGACATTACAGAAGCCTGCTTTTCAATTCCCTTTTAACTGTGGGTGGGATAAAGAGGATCCAAGTTTTCTCACTCCTGGTCTCGGTGCAATAAACATAGCCTCCCTAGGAAGTTATTATTTAAAGACTTGTATAGTAAACTAGCATACTTTAGACTCTCCAGGATTTTTGTTTCTTCAGTTCTGTGACAGACATACATAGTAAGGTGAAAATTTTAGGAGACTTTGGGAAGGCCTCTGATGATGCTTTGTGAGCTTTACTTGGCAACGTGCTTCAACAACCCTTCTTTTAAAAAGTCAGGTGACTTTTTTAAAAGTTTGCTTCATTGAGACACCACAGAGTTCAGAAATGTGTAAGACTGTATTCTCATAAGATTCACTTTGTAGTCCGCTTTCTGAAAGAGCAAAATGTTATGTGTAATGGAGATGGGGAAATTTCAAATTTAAGTCATAACAAGATTTCTCAACCTCAGCAATATTGTCATTTTGAGTAGAATAATTCTTAGAGTCAAATCACACAGACAGAGGATGGTGTCTAGATGAATGGGCACACTTGAACGGTTGGTTCCTTTTCACATTTGAAAATATCACCTAAATCACTGTGGGAGGAGAACAGACCAGAAACACAAAAACATTTAACTGGCAAAAATTAGACAGCAAAAGACAAATTATGTATTTTTTCAATATATACTAGTATTATCTCATTATTTTTATGTTTGGGGAGGCAAATGTGAAAGATAAATACAGAGTCTCAACATAAAAATATCTCAATTATTAAGAAATTAAAAACAAAACAAGCTATTACTCTAAAGAAGCAAAACTATTGGTGTCAGAACTAGACTAATATACCATCTACTCTATTATGAACTTGCTTGAACCTTAGCAGTCATTTAAAGGAGGCTTCAATATTTTTTTCCATTGAAAAATGCAGAAGAGATTGGATCACCTAAAACTCCTTCTAGCTTTGAATTATTATATTATGTTGTCTATTATTTACTGAGGCAGCTGCTTTTATACTCTCTGTTTATGCATTAAATTCTCCAATTCACTATAATGATAATATTTATCAGTAATTTCATAGTTCTTGTCATCATTGTCCAAAGATAAAAAGGCCAATAGGTTCTTTGCAAGCCAACTTTTACATTTCTCCTCTTTTTCTCAGCTTTTGTCAGCAAATATATGAAAACACTTTACAGGGAAATAAATGTAAAAAATAATACATTCATTTTTGTATTAAAAAAGCTTACAATTTGCTTTGAAAATGAGGCAAAGATAAATTTGTTGTTCTGCCAGATTTCACTTTGTAAACAGAATTGTTATTTCATTGTTGTTCCTTTACTTTTGTTTGTTTTGGCCATGAGAGCCAAGATTTTTATTTCATGATTTAAGTTTTGATAAGAAAACTCATGCCCACGTTTGAGTACATGAGATCTTTCCTGACCAAGTTCTAATCCCACCATGTTCCTGAGACTGAGACAAAGATGAGAAGTTGTTTTTGACTCATAGAAGTCTTGTTATGAATTTGGTCTAATAAAAAATGACCACAGGTATGACAGAAATTTATTGGATTATTATACTTCTAAATTTTAATTTTGTAGAAAATTTGACAGGAGACTATGGTCATGCGGTGTTCAGTTTTGGTAATGGCTATCAACTTGGCTTTTTGGCAGTGTGACACAAAAAGTTCCATTACAAGGAATAGGCTTTACTGAAAATGCAGAGAAGGGAATGTTCACAAATTTGCTGATCTCTCTGCAGAATTATATGATATTCAGTGCTACTCCACAGAGCCAAAGCATCACAAAAAGTAGTGGAACCGTCTCTCTTAAAGTGGATTTGCATTCTGACCCAGACAACTCTTCTGGAAATTGGAGTTAAAATATGTGTTTTAAAGATTTTCATAAGATAACTCACAATATTAAAACTGCTTAGTTGAGTGCTTGGCATATAGTGACCCCTCACTAAATGACAGGACAATTACAAAGAACATGTTTAACTTAGCTTTCCTCGCCTATCCTCATTTCTAGCTACAGCAGAGAAAGAACATATTTCATATTGTAACCTACATGATAGAAACCAGAGCTGACTATTACACCTTGTGAAGATTTTTGCAGTGTCCTCTTAACTGTCTCTCTGCTTCCATACCTTGTTCCTCTACAGTTTGTTCTAAACATAGCAGACAAAAAGATCCTTTTAAACACAAATCAGATCATGTCACGCCTCTGCTCAAAGCCTCTGAATGTTCCACTGTCTCACTTGGAAGAAAAACCAAAGACTTTACAGTAGACTGTAAGGCTATTGCTACACATTTTGGCCCCTATTACTTCTTTAACCTCTCATCTTACTATTTTCCCTGCCTCTTTGTATTGGGCATTGTTCTCTGGAGAAACAGCAATGGGATTGGTACATGATTATTATGAGGACCTGGCTAATGCAGTTATGGAGACTGAGAAGTCCCATGATCTGTTGTCCAGGAAAGCTGGTGGCATAATTCAATCTGAGTCTGAAAACCTGAGAACTGGGGGTGCCAATGATGTAAAAAACAGTCCAAAGGCAGAAGAAGATGAAATGAGATGTTCCAGTGGTGGGGCAAGAAAATAAAAAGACAAATTCCTCCTTCCTCCACCTTTTGTTTTATTCTGGCCCTCAATGCATTAGATGATGTCCCAGCATATTGAAAAAGGCAATCAATTTACCAAGTCCATCAATTCAAATGCATCTGGAAACACTTCGCAGACACACTCAGAAACAATGTTTCATCCGGCTCTCTCTGCCCCATTCACATTGACACATACGTTCATCATCACACGCTGCTTCATCTCAGTGGCCTGCTTGTGGTTCTCGAACTTGTCAGACACACTCTCACCTTAGAGACTTGGCAATTACTGGCTTTACTCCAAATTCTGATGTCTTACTATCTCCTCACCTACAAATTTTGCTTAAATGCCACTTTCTTAATGATGCCTACAATCGTATCTTATTTATAATTATAACCCAAGCACTAATCCTTCTTACTCACTTGCCTTCCTGATACCCCAACTAAACACAGTCTTTGATTTCTTTTCCATAGAACATATCATTCTAACCTACATCACCTCTATCATACCATACAGTTTAAATACAATTGAAATCATTTTTATTTAAACTGTGTGGTATGATAGAGGTGATGTGGGTTTTCTGGGTTTTTTAAATTGACTACCTTCTCCTTTGGGACCAGGTCAAAAACCAGGAACTCTAAGATCATAATGGAATAGGATCAAAATTAGAGATAACAGCTGGTTTTTCTCAAGGAATGACATGTTTTCTGAACAAAACTCTAGTGCCCTTGTGAAAGAAATCCCACAGGGCTCCCTAGCACCTTCTGCCGTGTGAGGACACAGTGAAAAGATGACCATCTATGAGGAAGCAGGCCCTCCCCAGACACCAAACCTGTCAATGTAGTCCAAGATCAAGTCCTAGTCTCCAGAACTGTGAGAAATAAATTTCTGTTGTTTACAAACTACCTAGTCTATGGTATTTTTTTGTTATAACAGCCCAAATGGACTGAGAAAATATTTAAGAAGAAAAAATTTACAATCACTCTTCAACATAGCGAGTTACCCTGTTCTTAGAGAAAGGTGCTTATAGCACCCCTAACTATATGCCCCTTAAAGGCTAGTATTATGCCTCATTCATTTTCTATATTCAGAGAGTCCATTCCATTACCTTGCACATAATAGTCCTATTAAATTAACAGATAAAATGGGCAAATAAATGTTCAATAGATCCTTAAAAGCTACAGAACCACCTCTTATCATACTTCTACCCTTAAAGTCTATATCCTATTGGAGTACTAAGAATATTAATGGATACACATACATACATACACACGCACACAAGGATAAATGACTTAATGGTTTTCGTAGCTATAAAGAGATTTTTTATTCATATAGCTAAACGTGAGCTCATATAAAATTGAACAACTCTTCCAAATCCAAGAATAGTGAGCCTAGCATAATAACCAGCTTTGACACTCTTGCAATGAGATTAAAATATTGTCAAGGAAAGATAAGGGACACAGCATCGTTCTACAAAATCTTTGCCAAATAAACTGGACACAATCCAACTAACTGATCAAATAATACTGCCAAGGAAATGAGTGAAACCTTCTGGCAGGCACAAATCAGACCACTGGTTAATTACAGTCACTTAAAGGATCAAAACCCTGGCCCTGAACATAGTGACCCCAAATCTGAAAATTGTGTTAATCATTAACATCAAGTATTTTTCCTAAGGACCTCAGGCATTAGTTTAGTACACTGAAGTATTATCAGAAGCCAGAGATTATCTCTATTTTTACATCAATATGGATTCTTTCTCTGAAAAAGCAGCTGACAGTGTTAGTATTATTAACAGGAAATCAATTATCAGATTCCACTAAAATTTATTTACTCTCATTAAACTATGTCTTAGCTGACCTATATGTTCTACCTGTCATAAAAAGTCCAATATCAAATAATAACGGCAGGTACAACTGAATAGAATGGTCACTAAATTATGGAGTGGGGCATTGTCTTTTGTTTACTTCAAAGATTATACCCATTAGGGCTTCCCTGGTGGTGCAGTGGTTGAGAATCCGCCTGCTGATGCAGGGGACACGGGTTTGTGCCCCGGTCCGGGGGCATCCCGCGTGCCGTGGAGCGGCTGGGCCCGTGAGCCATGGCCACTGAGACTGCGCGTCCGGAGCCTGTGCTCCGCAACGGGAGAGGCCACAACAGTGAGAGGCCCACGTACCGCAAAAAAAAAAAAAGATTATACCCATTAAAGGGCTGAGGTATATGTGCTGAACCTTCAGGAGACCAGGAGCCCTAACACCAATTATATGAGTTATGTGTGACTTTGAGCAAGTGTTGGAGCCACAGTCTGTGTCATGATGATGAAAAACACTAGTTCTCATAACAATCCATGTGGAATTTGTGTTGTCTTAATGGCCAATTTAGTTTGTTGTATAGAATCCGATTATCTGTATTATTTGAAATAAACAGAAATACAGAAAGCCAAAGATGGCCTATTTGTCAGGCAAACCTTACTCTCACAACATGGCAAAAAGCAGCTATGTATAATCCAGAAAGTGTTTGAAAATCTTTTGTCAGTTTAGAATGTCATGAAATATGAATAATGGAAAAATAACTTTAAAAACAACTGTTGGGTTGCACCCTTCAGACCTGTAAGCCTTGTAGTTGCTCCAGACCGAAGAAAAAGCCCAGAGACAGTGATGGAGACATCAATGGTTTATTGGATAGGGGATCTTACATGGTTGAAGCAGAAGGTCCTGGAGCAACACCGCACCTTGTGCAGAAGATGGCAGGCAAGACACGACAGGAATCTTCTCTACTCAGGGCAGAAGGAGGATACCATTTACAGGGGGAATTGACATCAGGCTGGCTCATCAGTTATCAGGAAAGCAAGCAGCTGGGGCATGTCCCTAATAGACCCTTAGATTAACAACCATCAGGAGGGCAAATGTTTTTCTCTAATAAACTAGCAGGTGGAGCCGTTCTGGCTTAAGGATTAGAACAATCACTAACTGGGACAGGGGAAAACACATTCACGTGAGTAGGATGTAGGTAAAGCAGCAACTGGTCGAGCAGGGGATGTACAAAGAGGAAGAGAATAGTCATCTTGAGTGGCCTGACCATGCAATAACATTTTCAGTTTTATATTCCCCTCTAATGATAAACTTTAATCTTATCTCAAGCTCCTCAGACAATCCTTGGAAATGATCCTCTTCCCATTCCCAATTTACAGCCCACTGCAATCAAGCTTCAAGCTTTCACCTGCATCTTTCCACTGAGGTCCTCAGCCAAAGGTCACCTGCAGCTTCCAAATTTTCAAATCTAATGGTCTGTTATCAGCTCTTCTAATATTTGACCTTTTTAGAGTTTTTAAGACTATTGGCCATTTTCTCCTGTTTGAAACAATAACTTCTCTTGAGTTCCATGGTACCATGCTTTTCCTCTTTAGGACAATTGCTTCCTTGTATCTTTCTCTAGCTCCTTTTCATCTACGACCCATCATATTTTAGTGTTCCCAGTTTCTATTCTGGACCTTATTTTCCTCTTTGTGCAATCACCATTATGCCTATCACTTCAACACCTATGACACAACACTTGGGTGATTTTCTAGAATATATCACTAATCATTTTTTTGAGTTTGGGTTTTTTATCAATCTGTCCACTGACACTACACATAAAATTAAATCCAGATGTTGAAAAACAATTACTCCCACACCAATATGTTTCTCAACTTTACACTGAAGTATGCTAAAAAAGTCCTACTCATCCAGGTATATAAACCAAAAACTTTTTTTTCACTTTTAATTTCTGTGCTTATTTGCTTTTTATGGTTTGAAGAACAATTAAGTAGGTAAAGAAGTAAAAAGTGTCTGAATTATATTTAAAAAATTGTGCAAAATCTGCTTGTAAGTGAGTAGATCTATATCTATCTATCTATCTATCATCTATCTAAGAGATTAGGAATAATAAGAATAAGTTGGTAGGTGAAAAACTATTGAGGTCAGAGAATATAGTGTTTAAAAATGTCAACAGTTCTCTATGTTTCTAAGAGATCCAGTTATAATAGGGACTGAAAACAGAACTTTCAATTTTATGTAATGGACTTGTGAGTTCCTTGGGTCATGATAATGATAAAAACCTGATGCAAGTGTCCTCAAGAAATTAAAGTCTAATTGGCAGGGAGAAAAAAAAATAAATCTCTATAAACTGAGAAAGAAATGAATGAAATGCTACTGTAGAAGATAAAAGTGAAGGGTAAGCTGGGACGAAGTGAGAGAGTGACATGGACATATATACACTACCAAATGTAAAATAGATAGCTAGTGGGAAGCAGCCACATAGCACAGGGAGATCAGCTTGGTGGTTTGTGACCACCTAGAGGGGTGGGATAGGGAGGGTGGGAGGGAGACGCAAGAGGGAGGAGATATGGGGATATATGTATATGTATAGCTGATTCACTTTGTTATAAAGCAGAAACTAACACACCATTGTAAGGCAATTATACTCCAATAAAGATGTAAAAACACAAATAAATAAAAAGAATAAATTAAAAATAAATAAATAAATAAATAAAAAGTGGACATTTCTTGTTTTGGTAATTAGGGTAGGACTCCTAAAGGAAATAATATTTAGACTAACCCTGTTATAAAATAAAGAATCATCAAGAGGAAGTGCATGACAAGCAGAAGGCAAAGGAGGTGCAAAATCTCTATAGGTGAAAGAAACTTGATGCATTCAATAAATGAAAATGGACCAATGAGGCTGTACCATTATTAGCAAAGAGGAGAATAATTGCCAATAATTAATAAGCATGATCAATGGAAATGGATTCACTAATAAAGTAAAACATATTTTAAGACAGAGTTTTAAATTACAGCTATTCATAAGAAACAAACCTAAAACATAAGGATATACCTATTTTTTTTAATAATGTTAAACACATACCAGGCAATATTATCCAAAACAAATCTGCTATAGTATATCAATGAATCAGGGACACAATAAAACCAGAAAAGAAACAACCCTAAAAGCTCAACAGCAAACAATAATCATTTTTTGTTTTTGTTTTTTTTTATTTATTTAGCTTAAGAGTCTATATGTGAGATAGAGGTCAGCTGATCAGCTCTCTTGATCTCTGATGGACTCCCTATACAGCTGGGAGTTGACAGTTCTTGACTGGACATAGCTGTTGAAACTTGGCTCCACTCTAAAATTCTCTCGTCTCCCTTTTGGACTCATCCTTTCAAGCTCAATTATGCAAATCTTTTTCAAACTTCAGCTTGCATTATGTCTGCTAACATCTCATTGGCCAAAGCATATCCCATGGACTAAGGAGTGTACTGTGACCACACTGGGAGAACAGTGCATAGGAAATGGCATGGATATTTGATCCAATTATGACGAAAAGAGTGAAGAATTGGAGGGTTAATCCAATCTACCACAAAACATATATTAATATCTAACAAAACAGGCTTTATGGGAAAGGCTTTAGTAGATGTAATACTACTGAGTCATAACATGTTAAGTTCACAGGGAAGGTAGCATGATTCTAAAATAACTTTCCCAAATAATATACATGTTTATAATATTAAAAATAAATGCAATTAATATAGAAAGAAAAATAAATCCACAGTTTTAACTCATCTGTTTCAGTAATTAAGATTAATTGAAGGGAACTATCAGAAAGGACTAGATTAGCACTGTTTAAAAGAAATAAAATGAGAACTACACATTTCATTTTTTTGGCCCTGCTGTGCAGCTTGCGGGATCTTAGTTCCCTGACCAGGGATTGAACCCGGGCCCTCGTTAGTGAAAGCACGGAGTCCTAACCACTGGACCACCAAGGAATTCCCTACACATGTTATTTTAAAGTTTCTAATAGTCACATTAAAGGAAATAAAAATAAATAAATAAATTGATTTTAATAATATATTTTATTTAACCCAATATATCCAATATATTATCATTTCAACAAGTTGTAATCAATATAAAATACATCATTTTGTTCTTTCATTGTTGCCATATACGATATTTATGTATTTTTATGGAAGTGGAGGAATAACTAGTTGGTTAAATGGAGGCAAAGAATTAAGAGAGCAACATATTAGATGTTTTTTCAATAAAGGATAACAGAAGTTGGGACAAAGAAGTTGAGCCAGATCCTGAAGATTTCATTTTATAAGTTAAACTCACCATTCACTGATAGAGAACAAATAGGAGGATGGAGAACTGACATGACCTGTGCCTTGAAGGATCAGGAGTTTTGTTTTTATATTTCTTTTTTTTTCTCCCCATCTCCTTCTTTTACATCAAATGTACGTTTTTGGTAGGCATGTAAAATGACCTTGACCTTGGTGTCAGGGGCTCCTTCTTTAATGTGTGGAGAGCCTCAACTTCATATCAAGCTCACTGGTGCTGAATCGCAAGGGCCCAGAGCCATCCATTCTGAAGTTTCCCATGAGAGAAACTCTCTTGACTGTCTCCAGACAGGTTCTGCCTCATGAGTTTGAGGTTTGTTATTGACTGCACAGCACCATGCCAGTTTTTTAGTTCTTCCAGTGATTCTGGGAGTCATTCTCTATGCCTTTAATAAATCCCAATTCCTGCTTAAGTCAGCTGGAGCTGTTTTTTGTTGCCTGCAACTAAGAACCCTGGGTGATATGATTATTAACTTATAAGAACCTCATTAACAGCAATAAAAGAAGAAAACTTGTTTTCAACACAAAATTCAGGAGTAGTAACAATCATAATAACAATGAAAACTTCTTGAGAGCCTATTCTCTGCCAGGTACTGCTCTAAATTCACCACATCTATTAACTCATTAAATCCTGACAACCATTCTATGAGCAAACTGAGGCACAGAGAACTTATAGACACAAGTGGAAAAATGCAGAATTGGGCTTTGAATCTGAGCAATTTGATGCAGAGTCCCTGCTCTTAACAGTTATCAAGTAGAGACCTGCCTAATTTGCTAAGAAGTTTCCTTTTCCATTGCATTTTTTTTTTTTTTTTTTTTGCGGTACGCGGGCCTCTCACTGTTGTGGCCTCTCCCGCTGTGGAGCACAGGCTCCCGACGCGCAGGCTCAGCGGCCATGGCTCATGGGCCCAGCCGCTCCGCGGCATGTGGGATCCTCCCGGACCGGGGCACGAACCTGCGTCCCCTGCATCGGCAGGCGGACTCTAAACCACTGCGCCACCAGGGAAGCCCCTCCATTGCATTTTTAATTTCTCATATTTCTTCATAGGAAGGTCCCCTATCTTTTCTTTGATCATTTCAAGAGACTGTACCCTCCACAGTGAGGAATAAAGGTGCTACACACGGCACAACCACTAAGCAAGAAGAGAGTCCTCCTTCATTCACTCATTCATCCAGAGAACATTTAATAACCACCCGTGGCAGGCAAACCGCCCTAAAATGGCCCCTAACGATCGCTGCCTCCTGGTGTTCATGCACTTGAATAACCCTCTCCCCTTGAGTGTAGGCTGACCTAGTGACTTGCTTCTAACCAACAGAATGTAGCAAAGGTGATGAGCTGTCACTTCCATGATCAGCTTACATAAGATTGCCACTTCTCTCTTGCTAGCACAATCTCTCCATTTCCTTCTTGCTTTGTATGTTTGATAAAGCAAGCTGGGATGGAATAAGCTGCCATGTTGGAGAGACCTACATGGCCAGGGACTGAAGGCAGCTTCCAGGCAACAGCCAGCTAGGAACAGACTCTCCTTCCAACTGCCCTTAAAGAACTGAACTCTGCCAACAACCATATGAGCTTGGAACCAGATCTTTCCCCAGTCAAGCTTTCAGGTGAGACCCTAGACCTGGCCAACATTTCGACTATAGACCTGTGAGAGACACTGAAGCAGAGCATCCTGATTAAACCATACCCAGGATTCCTGACTCACAGAAGCCATGATATAAATGAGTGCTATTTTAAGCTACTGAATTTGTGGTAATTTGTGATGCAGAAATAGATAACCAATACCATACCTTTTATGTGTACAACAGTTTTCCTAGGTAGACCAGATCCCTGACCTCATGGAACTTATAAAAGAAATAAACATAACTTCAGGTAGTTATTAGGGCACTGAGGAAAAAATGGTGATTTTATAGAGCTGTATATGAAAATATTCATATTGACATAAATTTAAATTAAACAAAAAGAAAATTTCAGTTCCTTAGCTCAATAGCCAAATGTGACTTGGCTCTTGGCTACTGTATTGATCAGCACTGGTTATAGGACATTTCTTACTTTTCCATCAGAGGAAGTCCTGTTGGGCAGTGCTATTGCAGAAAATGACTGGGGGAATGAGGGACTTCTTTAAAACGAGAAGCTAGGGAAGGCTTCTCTGAGAGAGAAGTATTTAGGCATGACCTGAGGGACAAGAGAAAGCCAGTCCTGCAAAGATTAGGCACAGGACATGAAGCAGAGGGAACAAGATGCACGCAGCCCTTCAGGTGGAAGCTGTTGTGGCGTTTTTAGGCTGCACCCCACAGGCCTACAAAGCCTGTGCTTGTCCAGCTTCAAGATTGAAGAAAGAGCCTGGAGTCAGTGATGGAGACATCAATGTTTTATTGGATAGGGGGTCTTACACGTCTGAAGCATGATCCTGGAGCAACACTCCACCGTGTGTGGTGCACGGTGGTCAGAACATGGTGGCAGTCTTTGCTCTGATTTATACTTCAATAAGATGAAAAATTGTGAAAAACTCTGGAGGCAGTGATAAAAAGCAGAAAGGACATTGGCCTATCCTCCTGATTCTGTTATACTTGGAGTGTATGAGAATAGACTATACCCAATAGGGCAGCAAGAGATACAATTTGTCGTAAGAGAATAGCCAAGTTACAACCAGGGTAGAAGATGGAGAAAACTTTTTGGATAGAGATTGAGAATACGATGAAAATTGTCAATCACAAAGCAACAGCTGAAAAAGGCTAAATGGAAGAGAGAGCCCAGAGAGAGACATAGTAACAGAAAGAGAGATTAGTTGGGGAATTTGTTCTGTTGAAGGGTTAAAATAGTAAAAGGAGCATTTGGGAGAAAAAAAAAATGTGACAAGGAAGGCTTGACCTATGTGTATTTATCCATGTTTCTCCCTGTTTCTTATGCTCTCTGCCTTCCTTACTTAGAATCTTCATTATAATCTAAAGACATCCCAATTATTCCTACAGGACAGTCATTGGCATTATTTCTATTCATATTTCTCTCTTGATCTCTAACAGACAGTAAGCTCCTTTGAGAACAGGGACTGAGTATTATTAGCTTTTATTTTCCCAGCACCTACAGAGTGTCTGAGACTTAGTAAGTGTTTAACACTTGATTTAGGAATGAATTACCCCTTGACTACATCCATTTGTGTATAGAATTGGATCCATATTTCCAAGAATTGCAAGTAAAAGCAGAGAGCATTGTTTTAATATCTTTCTCTATAAAGTGGAAAGGTTTGTCCAGAACGTCCTCTATGATTCTCTGAAGATGGAGATTTTATGACTTCTAAATGACAAATCCTTTCATTTGTCCAAATGGTTCACCAGTGGCTTCGTTTTCACTTTCTCTGCAAAGATATCTAAGCTAGCTGTGAGAATTTTTGACAATGACCTCTATTTTGGGAGCCTTCCATGTCAAGTATCTTATCACTTACTTCTCTTTTAAACCTTCTGAAGTACAGAGTTAACCTTTATATCAACTACTTCAAAGAAGAAAAAAATGACTATGAGCCATCCAGCTCTAAATATCAGTAGATGCTGTGTTTTTAAAACCCAATCCTTTATTTAATACTAGATTTTAAGTTACTTAAGTCAATCCTGGAATGACTTAGCCCTGTTGTCTTTTATAAGCA
Organism: Neophocaena asiaeorientalis asiaeorientalis; assembly: GCF_003031525.2. NCBI lineage: Eukaryota > Metazoa > Chordata > Mammalia > Artiodactyla > Phocoenidae > Neophocaena > Neophocaena asiaeorientalis. The sequence continues at coordinate 11,959,234 of NW_020185328.1, forward strand.
ATAAGGCACTACAGAATCCTAAAATAAATAGTATCTATGATAAATTATCTGTCTAGGAAATGGATTCAAGAAAATTCCAACATAAATATTCACAAAACTCTTTGGAAATCAGTTAAATAGTTCTTATATGGTTTTATGGGTTTTTTTGATTCTTTATTTATGGTTTATGGTTCTTATATGCAACAATTACATATATATTATAAGATTATATACAAGGATTACTTTAAGCACATTTTCCAGAAGATAACATTTGGAGAGTTGGTATAAACAAACATCTTTCTGTTTAACAAAATTTTCTTTCTTTTGGCTTAATTTTTCTTTGCTCATTCTTTGAATCATGTTTCTCTTGATTCCTGAAAGTTGGAACGCCAATCACCATGAAGAATATTTAATTACATTTGAAACACTTGCTTCACACATTTGATATGAAGTTTAGATTCTATAAACACTACTTGCAAAGTGATTAGTACAGGTGGATGTGCAAGTACTCTGTCAGCAAATTGGAATTATTAATTAATGGACATTAGAATAAAAGGATTTTTAAGAATGTGGAATAATGAGACAAAGGAAATAAAATTCAACTCATGTTCATACCTTCTAATTAATTGACTATTGTTCAGACAGAATCAATACCTTCAACACAAGGGTCGATAAGAGTAAGACCTTTTTTTAAAACATCACCCAGGGCAGTATTCAGCAGGTTAAAAGAGTTGTTTTTAACACTTGAACCTCCTACCTTTATCCTTTAATTTGCTCTGAGGTACACTATTTGAAGTTACAACAATGATTGCACGGAATAGTAGCCAAATGGCATAGAACCGAACAAGGATTCTTAAGGTACTATCTGGAACCACTGGAGTATATAGATGGTTCTTGAGTCCAGGAAGTTGAGAGCCCCTGGAATGAAATATTTCCTATGTTAAAAGTCTCTTGTTTTCACATATTAATTTATCCACTCAGTGCTAAAGAAGAGGGAGTGCATAGATAACATGGTCACAAATAATTTTCTTTTGTATCTTAAGTCTCAGAATTCTGCCATACTCTGATTCATACATTTGCTCCATCCAATAGTCGTTTTACACGATTGCTCTTCACTTTTTGCACTTGTAATCTCTAGGTATGACTAAAGGAGTAAGGAAATGGGATATAAAGGCTTAAACAGCTGTGAGATAGCTTAAACAGCTATTTTTACTTGCCATTTCATTAATAAACTCTATTTACAAAACATGATTCTCTAGGCTCCAAAGAAGAAACTGATATATCAAATATAGGAAATATCAAAGTGATCAATTATACTGACACTTTTAAAATAACAAAACTAATTTAACACTGCTTTGATCACAATGAAAATTAACATAGCATCATCAGTATATAAACATGAAAGCAAATAGAGTGAAACATTATTTTTGTACATGTAGGAACGAAATCTTCCTTGAGGAAGTTTGAAACATGATGTTTAAGGAGGGATAAGACATGACATGACACAACTCCAACCCCAACCCAAGGGCAAGTTTTCAATCACCAAGGGGCAGCTGAAAAGGCAAATATGTTGTGATAGAGATTATACAAAGTGTAAATGCTAGGAGCTGTAAATTCAGTTGCTTTCTTTCTGAATCTTATAGCAAATGGCCTTTGGTAAGCTATGCCAAAATTTCAGTTGTCATTTAAATGAGTTATCTTCACTAAATCTTTATTTAATTGGTGTATTAATATTCTAGGGTTGCTATAATAAATTACCACAAACTTGGTGACTTAAAACAACAGAAACTCATTTTTTCACAGTGTTGGAGGCCAGAAGTCTGAAAACAAGTTATTGTCTGGTCCACACTGCCTCCAAAGGGTTTAAGGACGAATGTGTTCCTTGCCTCTTTCAGCTCCTGGTGGCTGCTCCCGGCATTCTTTGGCTTGTAGTCACATTACTCCATCTCTGCCTTAATGGTCATATTCCATCTCCTTTTCTGTCTCTCTCTTATAAGAATACATATGATTGAATATAGGACTCATATGGGTAACCCAGGCTCTTCCTCTCAAGAGCGAGCTTAAATTAATAATATATTTGGCCATATAAGGTAATATTCCCAGTTCCAGAGATTAAGATTTTGACTTGTATTTTTTTGGTTTGAGGAACATCATTTAGCCCACTACAATAGGCATAACAAATTCTGTCTTTAATATAACCCAATTTAAAGGTAATGTCTTTTATGAGAAGAGGAATAGTGAGATCAAGAGTAAATAACTTGTTATGTACTATACTTCTTCAAGTGAATACTTAAAATGGTGATAGGTTTAATATTTCCAGTTGTATCAGTCTCTGGTTTGGTTGCTCTATCTTCTGGTCCTGTATTCAGAATTTTAAAAACCAAAATAACTTGTGACCTATTTTTCAGGAAAGCCAGGACTTATCCTAGAAATTGCTTTATCCTTGAACTTATAAAATCCACTTCTGTCAAAAAAAAAATGGAAGGACAAATAGGCAGCTCATATGAAAATGATGACTTCATGTCATGTCTCTGTTTTCTTTTGGAGAGGATTCACAAGCCACCATTTTTCCCTAGAGAGAAATGTTGCCATTTTCACAGCAAAGTGTTTTTTTGTTTTTGTACAGCAAAATGACAGTTTTCTTCAACAGTAAAACTGAATTAACTTCTGAAGGAAAAAATGCAATAAAAATGTCAAACTCATAAAATATATCATGTTTTGAACATCTGCACATGTTTTTGACCGACCTGACCAAGAAAGAAAATGTCCTCAAGGTACTAGTGAATCAGGGACTTGGTGGTTGAAGGACAGATGGGGGAGAGAATGGGAGAACTGTGGAGAAGAAGGTGAAGGGGATGTATTAAGTATAAGAGGGGAAATTGTATCTGGTTTATAGATATAGAGCTCAAATATGGAGCTATTTCTGGATGATAGTAACGAGTACACTTCTTATTTGTGCAATATCATATTAAACAGTCTAAAAGATCTATGCCAGTCTGGAGTCAAGGTAATATAGATCTAAACTGGAAAGGCTGATGTGTCTCAGAGGAAACTTCCCTTTTCCTTTCTTTCTTCCTTCCTTCCTCGTATGCTTCTCTGCTGGTATATTCTTGTGAACATAAATAATATTTTTCAAAACAAGTGTTTTCAGTTAATTTGGACTTTAAACTTAACCACCCTGTGCTATCTTGCTCATTTATTTATTAATTGAATGCTGACCAAATGTTCTCTCAGGGATATGACTTGGCTTAGTGAAAACAATATTTAGTTATAGCCATTAAATATATGCAGGTGTACAATACAATCCACAAGAACCAGGCATTATGGCTCTTTATATTCTGCTAAAGGAGATTTCAAACCACACATGAGGTCCTCCCTTAATTTTATGAGAAGAGGAGCCTATCCATCATCTTTCATCCTGATCAATGGAGCAAAACTAGAGAAATTGATACCCCGTTCCACCATGCATGACACAGGAGGAGACTAAGATACTCTTAATTGCAATAACAGTTTCGTAACTGTGTACAATTCTTCATCATCTATAAAACTGCTTAATATTCTTTGTTTAGTTTTGTCATCATAATAGGCATTGAAGTGCAATGAAGGAGAGAGTCATCCTTTCAGTATTTTATAAATAAAGACATGGGTCCGAATGTTCACAAGATATCACCTTCTGGTACAAGATACTGGGTTCACTGCAGACTAGGTAGATATCTGTGTGAACGGTTGAGGTTTCATATGAGACAGGCAGAACTTTGGGAAGGCTGAGTTTTGGCTCAGTTACATTATTTACTGTTTGACTCTATTTCTAGGCCTCAATTTTTATTTCTTTGTATATTAAAAAGGAAGTAATCGATGGTTCTCAGATTATTTCCAGCTCAGACAAGCTCAAATTCTAGCAAACCATTTCAGCAAGAGTGCTGCCTGCACTCTGTACATGGGAAAACCTTACCTTGTCCCTTTAACATTCTCATACTCTGGCTAATGAGAGCTAACTTTGCTTTTGATGCCATGCCTTGCCTCAGTGTGACCTTAGGCCAATAGGATTGCTTGGAAGAAGAGGACAGTTCCAGGATTCTGAGTTGTCTTTGTTACTTAATTCAATTGTCCATAAGGCAGCCCCCTACCTTCTTATGTTCCCCTTTCTTGCTAGCCACCTTCCACTAAAAGCAACATCCCTTTCTAGGCCTCACTGTGGTAATGTTCTATTATAGGCAGCCAACTCATCAGATAAAAACATTTAGGTATCAACCACAACTAATGTACAGGATATGATTGAAATAGAACTGACATGAAATTGGAATTATTCAAGGTTAATCATATAACTACAGCTTGCAGCAAACTGAAGTTCATATGTTCTTCACACACCCTTGAGAATATTCAGGTGTTTCCTAGTTAATGAAGAGAGGAGAAAGGAGGAATTTGCATATAGTATTAACTTCTGCCCAGACCTCTTTTAAGGCACCTGTTTTGGTCTTTATTCATGTCTATGTATCCTGACAAAGTATCCAAGACAAATATCGCATATCATCATTTACCAGGATACCTTTGGGGTTGTGTGAAAGAGAACACATTTATTCAAAGAGAGTGTGTTACAGAGCAGATATGATCTCAGAATGGATGTAGAGTCAAAGTTAAAGAGAAGGTGAAAATTATTAAGTTAAATAAATTCACTGGATACTAATATTCTTTAAAAGTTTATTTTTAAAATTATTTCACAAAAAGTAAAGTTGGAGGTTATTAAGTAAGTCTTTTATTTAAACAATGTGTTATCTAGGTCTGTCCATGCATCAATTTATACATTCAAAGCTTTTCTTCCTGTTTATCTTTCATATTCCCCAACATGATGCAGAGGAGTCACATACAACATAGAAAAACAACTTAAAGACTTTTGAGTAAGTCATAAAGCATTTTCAAATGCTGTCAAATATATATGCAGATTGAAAGCCACAAATGATAAACAGTAGAGAAAACAGTAGAGAAAACTTTGCGAAAGAAAATTAAGCTCTAACTTTGTATGTGGCTTTTTGTAACGACACAGGTACAGATTTTATTTTCATCATATATATGCCTTATGAATTATTTATTATTCTAATAAAATAACATAATTTTACAATTAAAAAATCAGAGACAATTTCATAGGATTAAGATGTTGCTCTTTAGATTGCATTTGGTTTTCATGAGCATTCTGATTTTGATTTGAATATTAGCTAGCCAACTGGGGTCTGACAAATACTAGAATATATTTAGTACAGCATTTAATGTGGAGTTTCCTCAAATTTCATCTTCTGTGTAGGTATATGTATGAATCCGAACTTTTAACTCAAAGGCTAGTAAGTATGGTGAAGTAAAAAAAAAAATTTTTTAAGTGCTGTTGATTGACACTTTTGGGGGACACACATACAACACACACACAGTTTTTTTTAATCTAAGTAAAAGAACAGCCAGGAGTCTCCATGACATTCTGTTGATTCAGATAATGTAAGATTCAGATAGCCTCCTGAAGAGTATCCCATTGTGTGCCTAGAATTATATGGCTCACTGCTGGTAATCCAAGTAAGTATAAAATTGTGCCTCCTTTTTCTAATAATACTTTCTTTCACTCAATATGTTTGCATTATTTGGAAAATATAGTTCTTTTCAATCAATTTCTCTCTTTTTCTGTAATATGTAACTCCTTTTTGTTGTCTGTTTCTTTAGATGTGGGATACAGATACAGGATGACAATTTATAACTTGAGCTATTTTTATTAGTGATCCAGTGGCACTTGTTCAAATGAGATAACTAGCATAGATGAATAATGTGTATGTATTTGAATACAGGAAGTCATAAAAGCATGAATGTATTTTGTATATTTTCAGTACTATGAAACGTTTTAATGTCAATGAAGGAATAATAGATCCATCAAGAATTTTCTCCTTGATATCGGCCTGAGAGTCCTGACCCCACACCATTGATCTTGCCTATTCAGAGGCAATTAGGAAGTTAAGAATAGACTGAATTATTTAAATATTCAAATCCATTCAGTAAAACAATTATTAGGACACCGAGAATTAAGGGCATTTCATTCAATTATTATTTACTATGTGTCTACAGGATACTTAGCATAAAAGCAGGTGCTATCTGCACTGTAAACGTCCTTCTTAACACACAAAAAAATAAGTTATATGTGCTTTAGATACACATGAGCCTGGATTTACATTTTCTGTTACAAGGCATTTCTTATGAAATCTTATAAGATCTCAAGGGATGTTTATAACAGCATTGTTGGTAAATTCACCAACAAAACAGAGCCAGATCAATCTTTAGAATTCAGAATTAATTCATCTGCTCTAGAATCATTTGCCTTGATTTGTCTGATTCTACAGTTATACAAGTATCTCCTCCATTTCTCAGTAACCACTGAAAGGCTATTGAACCCATGGAAATACTCATTTGTGAGACTGTTAACTGTAGAGCAGGTGTTGGATAACTACAACTTCACAAGATAATCTACTACTCTACTATCTGTTTTTATAAATAAAATTTTATTGGAAAACAATGACACCCATTTATTTTCATTTTGTCTCTGTGCTTTCATGCTACAATGGTAGTGGTGAGTAGATACAACAGAGAATGTATAACCCTCAGAGCCAGAAGTATTTTGGTCTGGCCTTTTATGGGGAAAGTTTGCTGGCCCCCGTTATAAAGTGTTATCTCTTTCATTTTGAGGAGGCAAATTTTAATCAATCAACACTTAAGTGCATGCACGCACGCACACACACACACACACACACACACACACACTTTAACGTCTCAACCAAGCTTGCTGAATTTGGAGAATCCACAATATTTCTGGAAAGCCAAAAAGATTGGTGCAGCATGGAAATCTCAAGGACAGGTTTGTTTTAGAAAATGAAAATTCTGCCCATCTTAATTCTACTCAAAAAGGGATTGTCTTTAAGATCCTCTAATTCAAATATACTGTGTAAATATGGAACCTTATTTATTTTCTTTGTTTTCACCTTACTTTTTATTAATCTATTAAATCTGTTTGCATTAACCATTTTTCATTTCTATGTATATTTTTTCCCACTAAATGAATGTCTTCAAATGCACGCACACACACACACACACACACACACACACACACTTTAACATCTCAACCAAGCTTGCTGAATTTGGAGAATCCACAATATTTCTGGAAAGCCAAAAAGATTGGTGCAGCATGGAAATCTCAAGGACAGGTTTGTTTTAGAAAATGAAAATTCTGCCCATCTTAATTCTACTCAAAAAGGGATTGTCTTTAAGATCCTCTAATTCAAATATACTGTGTAAATATGGAACCTTATTTATTTTCTTTGTTTTCACCTTACTTTTTATTAATCTATTAAATCTGTTTGCATTAACCATTTTTCATTTCTATGTATATTTTTTCCCACTAAATGAATGTCTTCACTGCTGATTTTTTTTTCTTTCTTTTTTTTTTTTTTTTTGCGGTACGCGGGCCTCTCACTGTTGTGGCCTCTCCCGTTGTGGAGCATAGGCTCTGGATGCGCAGGCTCAGTGGCCATGGCTCACGGGCTTAGCCGCTTCACGGCATGTGGTATCCTCCCAGACCGGGGCACGAACCCGTGTCCCCTGCATCGGCAGGTGGACTCTCAACCACTGTGCCACCAGGGAAGCCCCATTGCTGATTTTTTTTAACACCTTAGGGCAAACAGAACCCAGAAGTAGTACAAAATGTGTTGTGTGGCAGATGACGGCTATGCCCGATCCCTCTTAAACATCTGCTACGATGAGAATGACCATTAATCTTTTATATCGCCCCTCTTCTACTCATTCTCTATCCTTTAGGGCAGTGATAATCTTTGGGGACTCACATTTCTGAGTTTTCACAGAGCAGCAAATTACTTTGTACATATCTTATAGGCAGGCAGTCAATCAGTATTGATTGAGTATATACTGGGTACAGAATGAAATTCTAGAAGCTCAGGAGTACTTACAAAATCCTGAGTTTATTGTTCCTGCCCTGGAGGAGATTACTACCTAAATGATGCTTTCAGGAAAAAAAAAAAAAGTTTATTTAAAAAAAAAAATTAAAAGTTGACAACTTTGTGTTTGGAAAAGTTGTATAATTGGTTTATAGGCACTCAGGCTCTATTACATCAGGAATCAAAACATCTAAATTGACAGGGTCAATTTAGGAAAAGAGAACTTATCAAGAAAGACATTTAGAAGAAGACCATTCATTTCCTGTTGTTAGTAACCTGGAATTCCATACATTAATAATGACAGCAATAGTAGTTTTAAGCTCTTTTTCAAGATCACTGTTAAACTTTTAGAGAGCATGATAAAAAAAATGGCACATTCATGCTGCGTCTATGATTTAGAAGAGTTTGAATTGTTACTAATATTAGTATGCTATATGAAGTGTAATTGAAGCAGAGATGGCAGAGACGTTTGAAAGACTCTCTTAAAATAATCTACAGCTCCTTCTAGGCTTTTCTAAATTGAAAACAACATGGTTACACTACGTATTTGCCACTGAGTATGAAGGTCTTGTCTCAGAAAATGATATAGCAGTTTGATGCTCTTAAATCAAGAGGGAACTACTTTAAAAAATTGACGTCATTGTGAGGGAACTTAAAAATACAGAGTATTTCATCTGTAATTGTTGTGACTCACACATTATCTTGGCATTCTAACATTTTAACATGACTAATTTAACGTGTATTTGTTAGGTCCTTTGGGGGAGACCTCTGCTCAGCTCTTTCCTGTGTGTTCCACTCCAAACACACATTCTCACTGTTGGGGTCCCTTCACTTTTCCAGGAAGTTATTTGCGGCAGAACTTTTTGCTTGTATGACCCTCACTATCCACATATGGTTTATGGAAAACAATGACCATTGAAATATACCAACATGGGGCTTCCCTGGTGGCGCAGTGGTTGAGGGTCTGCCTGCCGATGCAGGGGACGCGGGTTTGTGCCCCGGTCCGGGGGGATCCCATGTGCCGCGGAGCGGCTGGGCCTGTGAGCCATGGCCGCTGAGTCTGCGCGTCCAGAGCCTGTGCTCCGCGGCGGGGGAGGCCACAGCAGTGAGAGGCCCGCGAACCGCAAAAAAAAAAAAAACAAAAAACCATGAACGGGAGTTTTAGTTTCTTCCAAACATAGCTCATTATTGTCTCTCTTGACTTACTCTTGACTACTTTACAGGCATGAATCCAGCACCAGGGCAGAGAGCTCTCCACCGTGAGGTATACATACGTGGCTTGTCATATGGTTCATTCGAGACCTCTTCACGGCTTGAGACGAAGACACTTCCCACTCCTTCGTAGCAGGGAAATGAAGGATCTCAGAGAATACTGCCTATAAATTTAAAAAATAAATAAAACAAACAAACAAATAAATAAAAAGCATTTATTATAGTGTGGTGCCTTAAAATTTTAATTGCTTTAGCATTTGGTTTCATATGTATATTCTGACTGTTTAGTATAACCAGAGAATGTAATTATTCTAATTATATGGACGTGCTGGCTTTGTGAGCATGTGACCTAAGCAACCAAATGAGGTCCCCTGCTTAGATAGTTTCCATGCTTAGCTCAATGATTTGCTCTTTCCTTCTTGAAATTCTTGGCAACTTTATCTTGAACTTGTGTCTATAAGTGAAGCCCAAAGGCACAAGACGTGTAAAATATGCATGTCCCCTGTTCCTAGTCTTCCTATTACTTACAGCATTCATGATGACCCAAACCCTCAGAACACTGGTGAACCAATGGTGCCTGGGGATCCAGAGGGGCTCAAAGCTGGTATAAGGTAAGGCTGTCACACATATGACTAAGAAAGTGGGGACGCTGGCAGCCTTAAGAGGCTGCACTTTCCACTTGAACTAGAAATTGCTTTGAACGCAGAAGGAAGGCAACGATGGTCAAAGAGACATAAATGACCAAGAAACCCTATCATATCCTTCCTTGCTCATGTTAATTTGTCTATTAGCCAACTGCTTGCACTGAAAATTATGAAGAAAGAAAGAGAATAATAGGACAACCTATAGCTCCTTTTCCTTTCAGCCCTTCCTTACTCAGTGCAGGTAAAGAGCGTTAGTAGGTTGCCCACATATCTGGAAGTGAAATATAAAGCTGGGTTGATTTCATGCAGCATGTCCACTATTCTGGTAATAAAAAAATAAATATGTGTATGCACAAAATATGAAATAGGAGTTATGATATTTGGGTTATTCTAATGCAAGTCAAATGCTCTTATATTTGCATTTAAAACTAACGTTGCATGATATAACAATGAGTAGTACAATGCACGGTAATAATTTAAAATTTTTACTTTATTTAGAATGACATTAAATGACAAGACAAACACCATGGCAAATTGACAAAAAGAATGTGAAAGAAAAGAAAAAGCTTTATATTTCTGAACTGCTAACAGCACTTTTTTCTAGCTTTTGAACAAAAACTCCACATTTCAGTTAGCAATGAGCCTCACAAATTATGTAGCTAGCACTGGTAAACAGCTATTCAAAAAATTAAGATAAACAAAATCAAAGCAAGAGAAAAACTCATATGGATTCCCAAAGATGATCACTGTTCACTTCCTCGTATACTATATTTTCTCTTGGGATTCTTTTTCTTACACATGTAGTTTCTCTTCTTACGTCTATTTGTCACACTCCTACTTTTAATAGAAATATATATTGCGGAAATAATATTATTCTCTCCACCTAAAGTGTCCTCCTCCCAATATCTGAATAGTTTGCTCCCTTGCCTCTTTCAGGTGTTCATCCAAGTATCACCTTCAGAAAGGCCTTGCCTGACCACCCTATTTCTCCAGCCCCTGCCACCACCAACAGCCATGGCATTTATCCACCCTTAATAACCATCTGACATACTGCCTAAATTTGCTAAATTTTAGTTTATTGTTTGTCACTCTGTTTTAGTCTGTCCAAGCTGCTATAACAGAATACCATAAACTAGGAGTCTTGTAAACAACAGAAATTTATTTCTCACAGTTCTGGAGGTTGAGAAGTTCAAAAGCAAGGAGCTAGCAGATTTGGTGGGTGGTGAGGACTAGCTTCCTGGTTCATGGATGGCCACTTTTTCTCCATGTCCTCACATGATGGAAAAAGGTAAGGGAGCTCTCTGGGGTCGCTTTTATAAGGGCACTGATCCCATTCATTAGGGATCTACCCTAATGACCTAATCACCTCCCAAAGGTCCCACCTTCAAACACCTTCACATTGGGGACTAGGTTTCAACAAATGAATTTAGGGGTGAAACAAACATTCAGACTATTTTCACAAGAAAATTCACTAAAATACCATTTTTCCCTGACCTCCATGCCAATATTTGGTATTATACATTTTAAATTGCCAAATTATGGGAAAAACATTTTCTTAATTTTATTTTAATTTGCATTAATTCAATTACCAGTGAAGATGAACATTCTTATATGTATACAATTTATATTTTCTCTTTTTGTAATTGCCTTTTCATATCCTTTGCCTATTTTTAAGCATTAAGGTATTTATATTTTTCTTATGACTTTCTAGGAGCTCTTTAAGCTCTTAAAGACAACTTTTGTCAGTTTTAAATGATATAAATATACAAACACAAAAAATACAAACTTTTGGTTTTAAATGTTTAAGTTATCTATAAGAAACTTAAAAAAAATTCTATTAAAATATTTTGAATTGATTAAAATTTTCTATGTTTGCTTTATAGTTTTAAACTGTTATCTAGGCCCTGATATATTATAAATCACAATTTTTTTCTCATCCTTTTCACTTTGAGATTTTTAATTCACTTAGATTTCCATCTGCTATTTGGTCAGAAGCAGGCCTCCATTTTTATTTTTTTCTCTATTATTAGCTAAGTACCCTCATTTTTGTTAATGATAATGCTTGTTATGAAACAAGCATTGTATCAGAGCCCTAGATAGGTTATTTCACTTAATCTTTATACCAACCCTCTGATTATTAGCATTTTACAGATGAATATAATGAAGTGCATAGAGATTAGGTGTCAAAGTATGTTCCCAGACTGCAGCATCACTATTACCTAGGAAATGCAATTTTTTGAGCCAAAGACCAGAGCGACTGAATCAAAAACATTGGGGATGGGAAGCAGCAATCTATGTTTTAACTAGCCCTCTAGATGACTCTGATGCACACTCACTCAACGTTTGAGAACCACTGGGCTAAGTTATTGACCAAAGGATGTAGTTAATAATAAGTGGAGCTGGGATGATTGAATTCTTGCAGTCTAATAGCAAGCACTCTTAACCACTATACTACCTATCCTCTACCAGAGCATGTGCATTTTCATATTACCCACTCCACATTTAAGTATCGCCCCATACTTAGTGTAGCATCCTATGTACTTCCACACTGTAGTTGGGGTGAATTTGAAACAACAACACCGCACTGTTCTCTTAGGCTTAAATTCTGTCATTTCAAGTCATAGACAACTCTTACTTATTAACAGAATCTCCTTTCACCTGGAGTGAATCATTTATCCTTCTTCAGTGCACCCTTCTTACCTGAATCCTGTTTCTACAGTGATAACAGGCATTTTTAGATTTTGGTATAATTTATTAATATCTTTATTTAAATGAAAATTTGTTAGCAGCAGCATGAAGGAGAATGTGGGACCTGGGAGTGTAATATTAAACACCTGCTTTGGAAGTTCCTAGAATCTTTCTCTTTCTAAACATGGTGCAAGATTCTCCACATTATATTCAAGAACGTTGTTTTATTCCCATTAGTTGCCTCTAAAATCTATCTGATCCTAAAAAGTTCATGTTCTCACAATATTTAGACATGTCAAGTCTGTAAGCTAGAAAGTGATTAACCTTCTGAGTTGCAGCTTTCCACAGAACCAAATGAATAATTCAATAAAAGCTAAAATAGCCAGCGTAAGAGTAACTCAGATTGGTTTGTCCTTTGTAATAAATATGATGTTTCAGACACTTGATTTCTATTGGGTACTTAGCATATACCCGATATTTAAGATAACTGAATTTACTTAATTTAAAGCATTTATTTAAATGCTGGAGAGGGTGTGGAGAAAAGGGGACACTCTTGCACTGCTGGTGGGAATGTGAATTGGTTCAGCCACTATGGAGAACAGTACGGAGGTTCCTTAAAAAACTACAAATAGAATTACCATATGACCCAGCAATCCCACTACTGGGCATATACCCTGAGAAAACCAAAATTCAAAAAGAGTCATGTACCAAAATGTTCATTGCAGCTCTATTTACAATAGCCCGGAGATGGAAAGAACCTAAGCGCCCATCATCGGACGAATGGATAAAGAAGATGTGGCACATATACACAATGGAATATTACTCAGCCTTAAAAAGAAATGAAATTGAGTTATTTGTAATGAGATGGATAGACCTAGAGTCTGTCATACAGAGTGAAGTAAGTCAGAAAGAAAAAGACAAATACCGTATGCTAACACATATATATGGAATTTAAGGGAAAAAAATGTCATGAAGAACCTAGGGATAAGACAGGAATAGAGGCGCAGACCTAATGGAGAACGGACTTGAGGATATGGGGAGGGGGAAGGGTGAGTTTTGACAGGGCGAGAGAGAGTCATGGACATATACACACTAACAAACGTAGTAAGGTAGATAGCTAGGGGGAAGCAGCCGCAAGGCACAGGGATATTAGCTCGGGGCTTTGGGACAGCCTGGAGGGGTGGGATGGGGAGAGTGGGAGGGAGGGAGACGCAAGAGGGAAGACACATGGGAGCATATGTATATGTATAGCTGATTCACTTTGTTATAAAGCAGAAACTAACACACCATTGTAAAGCAATTATACCCCAATAAAGATGTTAAAAAAAAAGTAATAAAAAAAAAAAGCATTTATTTATTCATATTTTAAATATTTGGCTATCACTGCTTCAATATAGCTGATGCATATAAAATACACGTGTATATTTAAATTTTACATTAAATATTTGATAATATGAAATTCAGCAATATTGTATGATAGTTATGAAATAGAAACTATATAAATTTTGGAAATTTTCATTCTTAACTTTTTTGCATACACCTGTTAATTTTAATAGTATAATTATATTCCAGTTATCATATTAAAATAAAATTATATGTCATTATGTAATTCTAAATAATTATTTTAATGCTTATAAAACATTTCTTTAAATTGGTATACTATAATTGACAACTGTCAGCTATATATTTTTGGATATCTGAGTTATTTAAATTATTCAAACTGACGTGCTATTGTGTAAATCATCTTTTATTGTCAAGTATTTCCATGTAATGTTTCTAAAGCTTTATATTTAAGAACTTTTTAATGTATTATAGTAGGTGTATCCTCAAATTGAAAAATTATAGTAAAACAAGCTTCAGCAAATTCAGACTGACATCGACCTGATTTGAAATCAATCCACCACTTCATTTGGTTAAGTACCTCACAAATTTCTGAACATTAAATGTACATGTGTAGACTATTTTTAATAGAAAAGTAATCATCTGATTATATAATAATAAAGAAAGGAAATTGAAGCTCTTTCTACAGCTGTTATAACATTACAATTTTAACACTGAATTTTAAACTTTAAATGCTTTGAAATGTAGTAACAAATCATTAACTTACCTGGGAAGAAGCTTTTTTGTTGTGTAATAGCTAATAATGGCAATCTCAACAGTTATTAATATACATATTTCCCTTATTTTTGCTTTTTTACTTAGCAGTGTGTAAGTAGCTATTAACAGCCCCTTCACTTTGATTCCAAAAAATATGTAGAAAAAAATATATGTATATATGCATACACATGCATGTATGTATATATAAATGTATAATGTACATACATAATGCATAATGTACATAATGTATGTATAAATGTATAATGTATATAATGTATATGTATGTATGTACAAAAAACAATTTATATAGTCCCTTGGGACTCAAACAAGTTTGCTATATTAGAGAAAAGACTGGTCAATCTACTAAAAGCCATTAAAAATATAGCACTTAGGGGCTTCCCTGGTGGCGCAGTGGTTGAGAGTCATAATTTGCCTTCTTAAGAGGCAAAAATCTACAAATTTTCATGCAACTTCTCAGACTTTAGGCACTACCAAATAGTAAATTGCAAATCAGACAAAAACATATTCTAGGGCAAGGATTAGCAAACCTATTTTTGTAAAAGCCCCAATAGTAAACATTTAAGCTTTGCAGGCTATATACAGTCTCCTTGCATATTCTTCTTTCCTTTGTTTTTCACGCTTTAAACATGTAAAAATTATTTTAAGTTTGAGGGTCATAATGGGCTGAATTGGTCCATGTACCACAGTTTGAGAGGCCCTCTTCTAGAGAATTAATAACCCTTGAGTAGTCTAATTAGGCAGTTCCCAGTGTGACATTGAAATGACACTTGGCCAACCTATTGCCTTATTTCCATATTTTGGATAGTTTTTTTTAACAGTCCTTAATTTTTATTATAAATAATCTCCAAATATTCTCACATGTTGTCCAAAATAATTTACATAGACACAGCAAAAAAGTTAATTAGCCATACAATCCTCCATGTAGTAGACCCATATAACAAATCTAGACCCATACAATATAGAGCAATTATTAAGGCAGAGAGTTCATTTTCATTGGGAAATTTTATGAAGAATCTAGGATTGCACTTTTAGTGATGACTATTATTTTAGTAATTTCTTTCTAATCACTCCTATTGGCTCTTTATTTTGGATTCACAGAGACCAATCCCCCAAAATTCATCTCCATAGATTTCATTTGCAGAACCTATAATTTAGGATAAATCCCTCTCCCTTAAGTTTCCCCTAGGTCCTAGTTTTCAGCCTGTGAGGAAGTATCCTCTATTACCTGCAAGGCCTGGAACCCATAAACCATAGAACAGTTACCAGACCTGTTTCCTAGGAGGGCTTTGTAGGCATTGATTCCATACATGAAGAATAATATTTTTTCCTTAATATTGGGATTATCATATATGATCAGATGAAAAATCAAATAAAAGCTATGGCTGGTTATACAATCAATTTGTGCAATTACAGTCTTGTGAGTAGTATGACAGTTCTTATTAAGCCTATGAACATAACTATGCTGCCATTGAAAGTAAAGAGACAGTAAAAAGTACGGTTTCAGAATTCTGAGGGTCAGGGAAAAATATATTATTTAAATAACATTTTAATATTTCAGTTTGCAAAAGTGTGGTCTATTAGAAATAGATCAAGAAAAGAGAGGATTTCTTATCTACTCATCAAAACAGAACAGTGAACACGTGACAACAACACCATCATACTTTCAATTAAAAAGTAACCACAATTAGGTTTCTTACAGTGATTTATTTACTTCTTAATTAATTCCTGTTCCACTGGTTCTTGGGCCAGCATGCTGCTCTCATGAGTCATCTGTTTCTCAACTAAAAAGAAAAAGAAAATCCTGACTCAGTTCCCAGTACAGTCTGACAGTTTTCTAAGCAATGACAGCTCAGAATACCAAATACATAAATCTTTTCCTTGATATAACAGTAGTGAAGAATACCTCTCACAGTTTTTTGGGTTTTGTTTATTGTTTTATTTTTATCATGAGGCCTTAAGACTGTCCTTCATTGTTGAAAACTCAACAAAATCTAGTTTGTAGCAGAGCCTTCAGGCTAGCATGAGGGGAAAGTAGAAGCAACCTGTTGATAATAGGCTGAATACCGGTCATTATCTCATTACAGTAACCAACAATATCAGAATGGACAAGATTGCTTTGAAATGAAATAAAAAACTCTTTTCTAAGGAATTGATCAATGTTTCCACTGAGGATAAGAACATATTATGGACAATGAAGGCATTGACACACCTCCAAAGAAAACAACACATGTTGTAAATCAGGGGTCCCCAACTACCAGTGCTGGTTCATGGCCTGTTAGGAACCCAGCCGCACAGCAGGAGGTGAGCAGCAGGTGAGGGAGTGAAGCTTCATCTGTATTTACAGCCGCTCCCCATTGCTCGCATTACCGCCTGAGCTCTGCCTCCTGTCAGCTCAGCAGCAGCGTTAGATTCTCATAGGAGCACAAACCCTACTGTGAACTGCGCATGCAAGGGATCTAGGTTGTGTGCTCCTTATGAGAACCTAATGCCTGATGATCTGAGGCAGTGATGCTGGCTCTGGAGAGTGGCTGGAAATACAGATTATCATTAGCAGAGAGGGTTGACTGTACAGAGACCATAATAAACCAATTGCTTGCAGTCTCATATCAAAACCCTTTCTGTGAGCAGAGAGTGAAAACAAGCTCAGGGCTCCCACTGATTCTGCATTATGGTGAGTTGTATAATTATTTCATTATATATTACAGTGTAATAATAATAGGAATAAAGTGCACCATAAACGTAATTCACTTGAATCATCCCGAAACCATCCCTTCACCCCCAGTCCATGGAAAAATTGTCTTCCACGAAATCAGTCCCTGGTGCCAAAAAGGTTGGGGACTGCTGTTGTAAATGATAAAATCTTTAAAACATATTTATATTAATAACTTTTACTTGTTATAGAATCAACCTAAGAAAGACTTATCTTCACTTTTCATCTGACACCTCTTCCCTGTAGATCATCCTAGTGTTTCGGTAATTAATAAGTAAGAAGCAAACAAAATACAAGTAATCATTTCTAGCATCCTCCTTTTTTGAGGTGAAAGAAAAAAAATAATTATGATTTACGAACAGTGAAATAACAAAGATACCTTTGGATATAAAAGACATCTTAAAAATATATTTTTTTTTCTGAATTTAGCATATGATCTTGGGATGGCGAAGTCAAAAGAACTGTCAAAAAAGTTATGGTCATTTTATTAAGTTAGGAACACAGAGGCTTGAGAATAATAAACAGTTTTAGCTTAATCAACTATTAGACAGAGGAACAATATACTATTTTTAAAGAACTATAAAAGAAGATTACATAAATTTAATGAATCATAGCTGTTTCTGAAGCAAGAGATACTCATTGCTCACTTTTAAAAACAATCAATTCTAAGAGCAAGTCGGTGTAAACCACAGAAAATTATCATGGCAAAATACTGAGTCTCTCTTATGTAGGAAGATTATTCAAAAGGTAAAAATTGAGAAGACTAAATACTCTAAGACCAATTAATCATTTTATCCATGAGGAAACCAAAATGTTAGTTTTGCTTTAATATTACCTTTAGCAGTAGAGAATTCACAAAATAATGTTTAGGAGCAAAGCCTCAAGACTGAGTCAACTTTAATATTTTAATACATTTCATTGTTTCTTTTCAGATTCAATAGGTACAGGGATGGTGTATTAGTTTCCATGAGCTGCCATAACAAATTACTACAACTAGATAGCTTAAAACAACAGAAAGTTATTTTCTCTCAGTTCTGGAGGCTAGAAGTCTGTAGGCAGACCATGCTCCCTCTGAACCTCTAAGGGAGGATCCTTCCTTGCCTTTCCAACTACTGGTAACCCCAGGCATTCCTTGGCTTGTGGCAGCATAACTCCAATATCTGTCACCTTCTTCTTCCTCCTTTTGAATGTCCCTCTCTTCACATGGTATTCTTCCTCTCTGTATCTCTCTCTTCTTGTAAGGACAATAGTCATAGGGGATTAGGGCCCACCCTAATGATCTCAACTTAACCTGATTACATCTACAAAGACTCTATTTCTAAATAAGGTCACATTTACAGGTACTAGGGGACACAACTCAACCCATAATAAATTGTAAGCCAAGACAACTAAAATTCACTTTACTTAAACAATGTACAAATTGCATTACTCACTTAAGTTTTGTCCTACACTATATTTTTCCTTATTCTGGAGCAAGCTGACATTTTATTTTAGGATAAAAATTTTCCTTTTTCCCTTGCAGTGGGGGAAAAAAGAGAGAGGGAGGAGAGGGAAACATCACATTACCTGCAGCTGTATTTCTTTGACACTGTTGTTCCTGGAATAGACTTGACCTCAGTATAAATTCTAACTCTTAAGCAAATGAATTAACTACTATTTCACAGAGAAAACTGAAAGGTAAGCCACTGAGAACAATGCATTAATATACAAATATTTTATTTTATTATTTTTTTAATTGAAGTATAATTGATTTACAATGTTGTGTTAATTTCTGCTGTACAGCAAAGTGACTCAGTTATACCTATATATACATACTTTTTAATATTCTTTTTCATTATGGTTTATCCCAGGACATTGAATATAGTTCCCTGTGCTGTACAGAAGGACCTTGTTGTCCATCTATTCTATACGTAATAGTTTGCATCTACTAACCCCAAACTCCCAGTCCATCCCTCCCCCACCCCACCTCTCTGGCAAAAAACAAGTCTGTTCTCTACATTGGTGAGTCTGTTTATGCTTTGTAGATAGGTTCATTTGTGTCATAATATACATATATTTTAGCATAAGCAAAACTCACAAATGTAAGTAGTACATGTGTAGAATTCCTACAGCTTGAACAATTTCTTGAACATTTTATTAAATGGCAAAACAAATATATTTATAAAGAGGACCAAAAGGTATAGTCATTCTATGACCTCTTAAATTAGAAAGTAAAATTAGATATATATTAACTGAGCAAGAGTTCTCAAATTTTTCTTAATTAAATATATCCAGACATCCAAAGATTACCATTAATTCAATTTAATTTTGTCCCAAGATTTTAAATTAAGAATCTGAGAAATTATGTTTAAGCTGACATACTAGAGAACATAATCACTGTTGCCATTTTTAAAAAAGTTGTCTAGAAGTATAATTTAATGCATCTTAACAATATACATTTTTCTATAAACTTAAACATTAAAGTAGGACTACTGTTCATTTATATACTCTGTGTATAAATATAAGAAGTTTAGGAGTTTCATATTAACTAAAATTTTTGAGAAAGAAGCCCAAGATACATGCATGTTTTGTATCATAATTCATATAAATAAAATCAGAGAAAAGACAAATAGTCTTTTGAACCACAATTATAAAACCTGTCTGAATTTACCAAAGATTCACCTTGTTTATGTAAACTTGAATTCTTATACAAAATTGTTCTGAGCTAGCCAATTTTGAGGGAAGTTTGTTTTCTGTTTTTGTTTAAGACTAGCACATTCAAAGTGTAAGTAGCCATCTTCTTCCTACCCTTCCCTGGAAATCTTATGTAATTTTTATTGATGTTTGCCTTATTTTTTTCTATAAAAAGGAAACATAGAACTCTTTTAATTTTAGAGAAATTCTAAGTTAATTTGTTTATACTTATGAGGTACAAAAATATTTTAAACTCTTACACAAGGTGAAAAGGTTTTTTTCAATTAAACCTACCGAGACACACAGAGAACTTGCAGTTTCAAGTCTGCACCTTAACCAAAGTCATATCTAAACAGAGCATAAAAGCTCACTGTTCCAGATCTCAAAGGTGTTTCTCATTTCCAGTGGGCATGAAATGTTTTAACATTAAAATTCATTGTGGACAATGAACAAAACAAAGTGAAAGAAGACCAACTTTCATTTTTAACCCTAGAGAGATCCCTAGCATCCTAACTGAGATAACCAAATGGTCAGACCCCAAAATGTGATGCTCAACCACTGCTGTTCCCAATGAGGAATGATTTCTTAAGCCTTAGCTAACCAGCAAGAGAACCAACATTGCTAAGAACCAGAAGCAAATATAAAATCAGAGAGAGAGACAAATTCAGAAAACATAAAGTTCTATTGCAACTTGGGAATTAATCCAAAGCCCAAAGTGGGATAAAAGTGCACCAGAGATCTTTCATCTTTCAGATCATAAGGTGTATTTCTTTAGCAATTAAGTAATTGCCTCAAGCAAGAGAGGCTACTTGAACATTTTGTTAGAACCTTGAAAACTGGCAAGGTATAACTTTCATTGTCAAAATCATGTCTCATACAAATATACAGTGAACACATATCAAAGATGTATTTGACTTATTAATGAGGGAGCCAGTGGATGATAAGGTTGATTCAGAGCATTCTAGACACACAAATTTTATAGTTGGTTGGGAAAGACATGCTGAAATAAATTTGCTTAGTTAGGAACAAAACTGTTTAATGTCCTATATGCCAAGAAAACTGTAACTTTTGTGGTTATTATTATTTTTTTTTTATCAGACAGAAATTCTTTCTTTCTCTACCAGACAACAATATACAAGTTAATAGTAACCTTACTGCATCCTGGACATAAATCAGTAGTAAATAGCAGTCAAAAGTGTATTTCCCTAGAGAATTAAATAACTTGGTGAGCCTGTCATACAATGCTCCAGTATGACATTAAAGACACATAGTCATTTTCTGCCTTATTTCCTTGTTTAGATTATTTTTCTTAACAGATCCTTGAGATTTACTGTAGAAAGAGATTTGGAAGCTTTTCTTTAATTGAAATGAGAAAAATAAATCAAATTTGGGCTTTTTCTGTAAGAACCAATAAGTCTTAGAGCCTTGGAGATTGATAAAGGGATTATATTACAGTGTAACTGCTTATTATTCATGATTTATAGAGTTTTATACTTTTGTTTGAGCACTTCACTTTTCTTTCACTGTTTTACATATTGCCTCAGAGTTTATTGTGAATTTAGGTGTTATTCCACGGCAATGAAAATGATATTTAAAATGACAGTAATATTAAGAAAGTCAATATATATCTTTAACTTAGTTTTTGAAAATAAATGTGACAACACTGAAAAAGGTATGTTATCAAATTCTAAATGGATTTTTGTAGTAATACATAAGTTTTATTTTTTGAGTCATTTGTGAATATATAACTTTTTAATAATTATTTCTATGAATTCAACACAAACAACAATAATAAAAACTTTTAGATTATGCTTTCTGTGAACAGAATAGATTCCAGAACCTATTCTGAACAGGGTTCAAATAAATACTCCTCACCTTCTTTTGTATTCATATCTAGAAGCAGGTTTATGAGGATAATTGATCTTAGAGAAGAGCTGAAGCCAAACAGAGTGCATGCTCTTGATATGCCCAGTTCCTGAGTCTCTCTGAGGTATTTCCTGTTTCATCGGCAGGTGGTTTTCAGGCATATGTCCAAATTTTAAGTGCTCTGAATCATATATTACAGGAGGGAATAAATGACGTATCTTTGGTGGGTATCTTATCATGTGTTGCTAATAATGCACATATACCTTTACATCTGGAGATTTAATCCATGCAAAATCATCAGATTTAATTTTTTAAACTAAAAATATTGGACCATAATTGAATCATCCAAGCCTTGAAATAAGCAATTTACTATTCCCATTTTTATTGATAACAAAATCAAAACTTGTAGTGTTTAAATAACTTGCTCAGTATCACCAAGCTTGTGAGTTGGATAAGGATTTCACCAGGATCTTACTTGTCCCTTACTATTTACAGTGCTACTCTACTGCCCTAACCTACTAACACATGCACCACTGCAAAACCTCTTGGAGGTTATATTTCTACTATTCCTCACTGCACTCCTCCCAATAATACTCTATATAATAGCAAAAGATTATTTTAAAAAAATTCCAGCAGCATCTAATTATATCTGAAATATGATTCAGACTCTACTATGTCCTACAAGGCAATACCTCATTTGTTTTTTGCCTATCTAATGGTTCCATCTCTTTTCACTTCTTTCTTCCCTCCACCCTCAATACTCATCCTCCTTCCCCCCTACAGGCTTTTTCTTACTTTACACCTGCCTTTTGGTTTTTGAACTTGCTGTTGCTTTGGAAATTTTCACCCCCACAGATCTTTACATTGCAGGTTCTTTCCCATTTCTCATCATCTGCTTAAATGGCTCTCTTGACCACACTATCTAACATAGTCCTCCACCCTCATCAATCTCCATCTAATTAGTCTACTTAGCTTCTTCAAAACGTGACATTACTCATTAATTCAACAATATTTGTCAAGTACCTATAGTGCCTAGGACTCTTCTAGACATTGAGATATGGCAATAAATAAAATAGATAAAAAATCCTGGCTGCATAAAACATACATTCTGGTTGGAGGAGATAGGCAATAAACAAATAAATAGGTAAAATCAATGATATGTTAGTGGTGATAAGTGTTATATAGAAAAAAATAAAGCAAGGAAACAGAGGGTGTTGGACAATAGAAACAGTGTTGCAATTTTAAATAGATGTTCAGGAAAAGCCTCTTTGAGAAGGTGGGATTTGATCCAAGACCTGAAGAAGCTGAGAAAGTGAGCTATCCTTATATGTGCAGGAAGAAGATTCCAGGTGCATGCTTTGACGTTGCTGAAATATACTTACTATTAGCAGTCTTTCCCCTACATTAGACTCTAGCTCCATAAAATCAGGGACCTAACTGGTGCTTTTTATCCTTAGAGCCTAGAATAGTGCCTGCCGCATTAGATACACTTTTAATATCTAACAATTTTTTTCTGTTTGCTTTCAGTGCATTTTTCAGTAATGAAATATTTTTTGATTATATTTTTAACACATAGTACATTGGATTACTGTCATCAGGGAAATGATGCCTAAATTATTTTCCTGATCTGATGTCTTGCACATGCATTCTTATTATACTTCGGTACTCGTATTATCTTACACTTGAATGCTTTCAAATTCCTCTGCCACTTTTCTAACCACCTATCCAGGCTCATAAAATCTTCCTAGTTTATAACCATTAACTTTATATTTTGCTACCTGCCCAGAAGTTTAGTGTTATTTTCAAAATTATGAATCTTCCTAGGTATTTCCTTTCTGTACAATTTTATATAGCTATTAAATGTGACTGGTCACAACAAAGTGTCTCCATCTTGAGGCCCATATATTCCTACTCATATATTCCTACTTTTTATCTCTAGTTTCCATACTTCATCCATGTTGCTAATAATGCACATATACCTTTACATCTGGAGATTTAATCCATGCAAAATCATCAGATTTAATTTTTTTAAACTAAAAATATTGGACAATAATTCAATCATCCAATCATCCATGGAAAAATTCATCCATGGAAAAATGGAAACTCTAGACCATTTTTTATTTTCTTAATTATATTTTTCTTATATTTTTATTTGTATAGAACTTTGGCAAAAACTGTTTGTGTAATTTAGTTGGCAGCCCCTAATTTGCCAGCTTATTTCAATTCTTACTATTGATGGTGCCTGTCATGTTATTCCCTCCGAGTCTCTTCTCTTCCATTTTAGCCATCATTTAGATTATTCTTATACCACTAAGCATCATGAACCTAACTAGATTGAAATTCCAATTAGATCAAAATAAAGATTTTTCAGTGCAAAAGTGTTCTTGCATTTGTATGGTAAACCTTTAATCCTCAATTTGGTTGTACAGAAACCTGAACATCATGAAGAATACAAAGAATTCTAAATAATTTTGTTGGGTTTCTTCTTCCTCTCCTTTTTAATCTTTGTAAGGGAATTTCCTACATATCAATAATATTCTCTTTTTTTTCCTTCATAAAGGTATAAATACTCTAAATTAATAAGCTATCTGCATTTGCTGGATCTAAATAAGTCTTGGTTCAGACAACTCAATTCAGGGTCTTTACATAAACCTGGCAAGAAGACAAATTTCCCACTTTTGCATTGGGTGAGGAACTCTGTCTTGCCTGAAGAGATCTGGTGGAGATATAGCAAGTAGCTGGCAGAGCGTGTTCTGCTGGGTGTCTTTAAGTTACCTGTGGTGCAGGCAGTATGGATCCCTCTCCCATCCTCCTGTGCATATTTTACAGATGCTGCTAAACATGCTTTCACAATGAATGGCTTGACTAATTTGTCTTCCCTTCCTTCTACATTAATTTTTGTATGAACTTTAGCAGGATCTATCTACTTCCTTATATGAATCATCAACCAGCATTTATTGAAAGATATCATATATAAATTATCCAGGCACAAGAAACTGACTTGGTAAATATTAATTATCACAATGAAGATATTATGAAACCATATACTGATATCTGACAAAATTTACATAGTTTTAAACAGTAAACGTTTTTCCATATTTTATAATTTCTATTCCCTCTGATAGCTGGACAATCTAGGTATATTTATAATAAGAACAAATTTAATTAATGGTTCAAAGAAAACTTTAGGTTTTATTTAATTTTCAAGGTTTTAATTAAATTATTATTTATCATTGTGTAGTCCAGAAAAAATACTCTACATATCTTCTATTTTATGTTTTTTTCATGTAAGGTTTTTTCTACAAACTTACCAGAAAGCCTCTATTTGAGAGATGGCTTGAGGAGTATAGGGTTGACGTTTTCCCTGTATACATCCTGAATTTAATATGCCTATTTAGTCCTATGACTAGATGTGAATCAACAATGATTGTTCCAAAATGTTGTGTTTATAATAATCAATTAATTTTAGGCCCAATTATTAATACAGTGATTGAGCAAATCTGGCGTGAAGTCAGGATTCTGGTTTTTATTTTTCTAATTATTTTTTATTTATTTTTAAATGAATGTATTCTTTAAAAAGTCAATTTTATTTAAAAAAAATTCCTCAACCATCTCTTTATATATACAGTCATTTTAATAATATAAATATATCTATCCAATGAAACCTAGATAAAACACAGCACAAAATACATTATGCTGTATTTTTTCCCTTTGAAACTATTTATCAAATTTAGTAGAAGGTGTTTTTGACTACTCAGCTAAATAGATGACCTCTATAATCCATTTTAACTTTATAAACCATTTTAACTTCATTGTCTTAGGATTGTTTTTATCTTTTAATTTTAATTTTATATTGGAGTATAGTTGATTTACAAAGTTGTGTTAGTTTCAAGTGTACAGCAAAGTGATTCAGTTATACATATACCTATAACCATTCTCTTTCAGATTATTTTCCCATATAGGTTATTACAGAATACTGAAACATGGGGAGAGGGAAAAATTAGGAGTTTGGGATTAACATATACACACTAGTATATATAAAATAGGTAAGCAACAAGGACCTACTGTATAGCAAAGGGAGCTCTGCTCAATATTCTGTAATAACCTATATAGGAAAAGAATCTGTTTTTTAATTAACTAATACAGGTGATTCCAATGCCATTAGTTTCACCATTTATTCATGCAATAAATGTTTATTGAGCATCCACTCTATCCCAGGCACTAGTCTTGGTGCTGTAGGTACACAGTGAACTAAAAGGACAAAAATTGCCATTTTTGAGCTTATATTCTAGAAACTCTAATTTAAAACATCTAATGTTCTGATGGATCTGACATGATCAAGAATGGTTGTGCAGATTTTACATTGCACAGCTAAAGACAGGGAATAAACATTTATGTTATGGTCTATATAAATAGAAGTTTCTGGAGTTGTTCATACATGGTTGTATCCAGTGAAACTGAATTTTAAGTCTGCATTATGTAAATAGCAGACAGAAAATTTAAAATCCTTGTGACCTTCTGCTGCTAGATAGATATACCCTAGTGAATCCAAAAACAGAAATGATTTTTTTCATAGGTAAATATATAAGAAATTGATGGTAATTTACCATTAGTTTCTCTCCAGATGTCTCAGAAATACTCAAAAGACTTGTTTTACCTACTCTCCTTTCCTAATAACTTCATGGTAAAAATGAAACATAAGAAGGTATAAAGAATAGTAAAATGTAGCAATACAAAATACAATACAAAAAAATACAATAAAATAGCAATAAAAAAATAGCAAATGTAAAAGCAATGAGTCAGAAAACAACAACAACAGAAACAAGATATTCTAGTAATGACCCTTTCAGGACTCCAGCATATCATTTATTCATATTAAAGTACTTCATGCTCAGAATGTGATCATGTATTTCCGTAAGTGGTTTATTTAATGCACAGGAGTGAATCAAGCACTAAGGAGGTCTTCTAATTATGAACCACCAAAAACTCTCAAAGGTATCAAGTGTAAGTAGATAAGCTTATGATTTTCATTACATACACATGGACATTGTTATTTACAACCATACCTCTGAATTAACAAAGCCATCACCAGCAATGCTAAACTGCACTTTTCCTTTGTCATTCCTTGAAATATACATTTCTTGTGCCTACATATAACTACATGTATATGTTGTTGTATTCCACATAAATTATTTTGTATAGAAACCTGAGACAGTCTGTGCTAAATACTTAAAAGTAGATGTTACTGTCATTTTATTATATTAATATCAGCTGATAATCCAAAACCTTTCTGGCTGGTGTTGTCTCACACACTTATTCAAAATATGATTGATAGTCTGTAGAGAGTTTTCAGGTATAAACCCTTGATTAAGCTCACTTTTTAAAAACTGTAACTGGGCACTTGTCAGAGAGATCAAAATTGAGTCAATTTACCATGTAATTCATAAAGTGTATTCACTTAGAAAAGAAATGAATCAATATGAATTTTTCTGTGACTTTTGGAAAGACATACAGACTTCTGTTTGAATATTTCTTCTTATTTAGCCCATTAATCTTAATAAATAACTTTCTGTCTTGACTGAAATTGTCTTAATCATGCATCATTTGGAAGGAAGAGAAACCTACATAAGCTTGCTCAAATTAAAAAAGTGTATTTGTTTTAAATATAGAAATTGTACATAAATTAAACCTGAGCTTATTAAGAAGTGGGAAGTTATCAGGTAGCTACTCTGAGTCTGGAGGCTAATGGATTCTAATTCATTTTCCCTGGGCATTGCTGTTCCTCTCTCCTCTAGCTGAGAGGATGCTTTTGCTTAAGACAGCTTATTCAGACCTCATCTCACCATGTTGCTGGCTCCTGCCTATATTCTAAAAGATCTTACTAGTGAAGGATATAGCTGTCTGGCACTCTGTGTCCTTGATGCAAATTTTCTGGAAACAGAATATGATCAATTCTGTTCAGACAATGATTATGTTCCAGCCCTAACTGATTAACTGTGGTCATGAGAACAGAAATATGTGTTACAACTACAGCCATCTAAATCCATCATTTCTGACAGCATTATGAGTTTGGAACTATTCCATAGAAACGGGTATGCTATTGGAAATTTTCATTTGCACTAGAAGGCTGACTGCATCAACACTCTTGTCCTCTGGATTTCAAGTGGGTCCAGATGATTCAACAGGCAACTGAGGAAAAGAGAAGATTGAGATTTGAGTTTTCACTCCGGTTGCTTTTTCCTTGTGAACTCAACTTGGGTTGAAGGTTTGGAGACAGAAGCTAGACTGCAAGGAGTTGAATATTTTGAAGCTTGGTTGGGAAAGGAAGAATGGAGAGAGGTACCTTTAGTAAGCTATAGGATTAAGGTTGAATTTTTCCCCTCTTTGCTTTAAAAATATGAGAAGTATGGCTAGGTGTATATTTGTGTGGAAGGGAATGATCTGGTAGAGAAGAAATAGGACATAATCCATAAAAAAAAAATCATTGAGAAAGTAATTGACAGTGCATTTTTACATGGTTGAATGGATTAGAGTTGTATCGAAAAAGAAATGCCTCTCAAATGAACCTGCAGAGAGGCAGTCAAATCAGGATGCTATTAATTTAACTCTCAATTTAATTGAAATATTTATTGCATTGAGTGGAGTTTTCAGTTTTTAGATGAAGATAATTTTGATGAATTTGAAAATGTTTATGGGTTTGCAAACCTATTTATTATGAGTGAATCAGTTACTGCTACTCAAGTAAACTATAGATAAGAATAGTTAGCAGAAATGTGAACTTGTTTAATTTGAGCTATATTTCTAAATCATCCACTGTTGAGTTATAGGTAATTTTGAGCACATGTGAGGAACTAAAGGTACAGACCAAACAGAATTCTATTTTGTGGAAATCTGAAGATTCACGTGGGAGTTAATTCATTAAAAAAAAATGAACTAAACAAAATGAATTTGACCTAATAAGAAAGTCTAGGGTATTAGCTCTTAATAAAACATGATGACTTTCACGTGTCTTTGTCTATAGTTTTCCAGGTCCAAGTCTGCATCTCAGAGAGAAAGAGGACTAGAAGTGCCATTTCAATGGACTTTGTGGCAGCTTGACACCCAAGCAGCACTGTGGCACGTTCCTCAACCATATGACCATAGTCTGAGATATATATTCATTCTGATTTTCTGAAAATTAGCACAATATTTCACAGCTTCGGGTCACCAGGAGAGAATTTCTGAATACTGCTGGACCTGACAACTCCAACAGAGGAAGTAGAGCCTTGTGGAAAGACTACTACATCTGCATTCCCTGATAGAGAAGGAGTGGAGCATTAGTTGTGCAGAGGAAGCAAGAGGATGCCCTCAGAAACCTACAATGCCCTGTGAAACAGAGGGAGAATCTATGGCAGAAGAGAGTATCAGCAGTACCTGGCAGAGTCGCGCAAACACTGAGCTCATTGAGCACGTATAGGACATCTTCTCAGAACCCTCAGAAATTATTCACAGGAGACTTTGTAGGGGTCTGAGGAAGCAAAATGTAAAAGTAATGAGTCAGAAAACAACAACAACAGAAATGAGGTATTCTAGTAATGACCCTTTCAGGACTCCAGCATATCATTTATTCATATTAAAGTACTTCATGTTCAGAATGTGATCATGTATTTCAGTAAATGGTTTATGTAATGCACAGGAGTGAATCAAACACTAAGGAGGTCTTCTAACTATGAACCACCAAAAACTCTCAAAGGTATCAAGTGTAAGTAGATAAGCTTATGATTTTCATTACATACACATGGACATTGTTATTTACAACCATACCTCTGAATTAACAAAGCCATCACCAGCAATGCTAAACTGCACTTTTCCTTTGTCATTCCTTGAAATATACATTTCTTGTGCCTACATATAACTACATGTATATGTTGTTGCATTCCACATAAATTATTTTGTATCCAGTAACACAGATAACATATAATTAGTATTGAAAAGGCTTTAAATCAGTGTTGAGAAATTCAAGTTTTAAAAAGGATAATAAAAGGCCTATTCATTCTAAATTTCTTTCTGTTAGGGATGTTGGGAAAGAATCTTAATTTCCATAATCAATGTAGCTTACTAAAACTCTGCCAAATCCATTGCTATATCTACCTCTACGTTTTTTGCTATTAAAAAAAATAATTCTACTTCCTGTTTGTTCAGGAACTGAAACATTTTTGTCCTAATATAGTCCTACTCAGTGCAAAGACAGGGATGAGATAGAGTAAAAGCTGATGCAGACCTCATGGGATTGTCTGAAGCTAATAATATTGGCTTTAATGAGCCGTTCGGGTGTTGCTTACCCTGCAGTCACAGACTCTACAGTGTGGCGCTCCCAGAGGAATGAGCTAAGAATAGGCAGTGGAAAGCCAAGGAAAGTTCTTTTCTAGTGATGCACCAGATTAAGTTGCTAAGACTTCTACTGCAGCATCTGTCCAAGTACCTGCATGTGATGAGTAACTGTCACAAAGACCAAAGTTTCATAAAGCATCAGAACCCCAAAGTATACAAGTCCTTTGACCTCCTCCATCTCCTTAATATCTATGACATTCCCTAATACTTCAGTGAATGCCACCACCCCCCTAGTCTTCAAGAGATATCCTTTCAGGATCCACAGGACAATTCCAATAATCTCTACTCTCAGCTCACATGAGAAAAGTCTGGCCAGAAACAAGGCACTAAAAAAAACTGAAAGTGAGGACAAGAATAGATAATTATCTGACTTTAGAATTTGAATAAGATCACTGTTTTAAATAAGATGCCGTTTGAGTTATTGGTGAGTGTGTGTGTATATCTGCTTTTTTTAAAAGCTAATTGTGGGACTGAATAGGTCTTGGTCCATTTACTCATTTTCCTTTCTTTTATCAATTTAGAAAGCAGTTTTTCACATATAAGAAAAAAATCCATTTTGCTTTAATAAGATATTGGCAAGGATAGTTGAATCAATCCTGAAATACTGTGAACTTCATTGTGGTTCAGTCAAGTCATCCTCTTGTCACCAAGTTTCTGGATCTGTTCCTCTGTGATTTACTATGCTTTGTTTAATATTGCTTTCATTCATAACTAGATTTATTATGATAGCATAAATAATTGGAGCAGTTCACTTTCCAAATCAACACACCTGAAAGGAGGAACACCTCTCTCTGTCCGGGCAAATCAAGCTAAAGTTCTGAGATGCACTCTGTTTGGACCTTATTGAGTCTCTTACCTGCCCCTTAGTGGGACCACTGAGCTAGAGCAAACTTATTTATTTAGTCTAGTTCTCAAACGTCACTTCTAATCATGGGGTGAACTCTGATTGCCCATCATGGTTTCTCAGGGTAGAAGATGGACACTGAGGAGGAAACCAGAAATGCCCCATTTGTTTTATTGGCTCTTCTTATAAACCTAACATCATTCTTTAAAATTGTTTATTTTTCCCTGTGAGCTTTACCTTCAATATGAAACTTTTAAATTAACTGGCCAAACCAGGGATCAATTCCATTCCTCTGATCTCTTTTTCTCCATGCACTAAGCAAGTATGCTGACCCTCCAGTGATATATTTCATATTTTGGTCTTGAAAAAAATTATATAAAATATTCAGCCTTTGCAAAGTGACTTCACTATCTTGCTTTTAAATTCAAAATAAGAATATATGCCTACCGGAATCATTATCTTCCCTTATTTGACATTCCTATTGCCTTGTGGTTACATCAACCTGCTATAGTGTTCCTAAAGAAGTTCCTAAAAATTAAAATCCACACAAGAATTAAAAATAAACAACCAGGAGAGGCAGGAACTTTATTTGTTTAAACCGTTTTTTCTTTTTTTCCTGATTCTTAGTAATCTTACTGGATATTTTCTTTCACCGTCCAGAATTAAGGTTATTTTTTTTTAATTTCTCCTCCTTTTTTACTTTGAGAAAATATTGTTGCAGGATTCCATTTTACTTATTTCTACAAAAATATCCACTTTTGTACCCTGTACTTTTTACTAGCATTAATTCTGCTGTTGTGAAGATACTGATGAAATTTTATCACTGACCCAAATCCGGGCAGGTTAAAATTTAAGTAGTGATGATGTGTGTTAATGGAACTTGTGAATATTTATTATTGAAAGATCCAAGGTGGCTTGGCCACATGGAATATATTGTTCCTGTCTTACTCTGCACCATATGGAGGGTTCACATTTGCATTTTAACCTAATCAAATATCAAATATTAATACAATCAGGAGGGGTCTAAATATTTTGAGAGTACTGTGACTTTTTAAATTATAAATATGAATAATAGACTTGGCTAAGTTACCAAACTTAAATATAATCATAGCTTTGGGTTTTTTTCTGGTTTCTATAAAAACCCTTCCCTTGCGCCTGTCCTGAATATAATTAATGTATGTTTCTAATCACAAATGTGCATAAAATAGTGAAGAAAAATAGTCCCAGGTTACTAGATTTTCTTTAAAATCATCGTCTTCTTTTTTATTGAAAGGTAGAATAACTGAATTTGATTCAAAATGTTCTTCTTAATTAACATTTTTTCATTAAATATCTAACAGTTTATAAACAAATAAGGCCATGGCCAGCTATTCTTGATTTGTATTAGATGTGTTAGTATGGTTGGTATAGATGTAATCTTATTGTTTATCATTTAAAATATTGATATCAGCTTACATGACAGAACTAATATAGAAGTATTTACTTCTAACATTGAAAATGCTATATATATAGCAAATGAAGTACCTTGCAGTCAATCATACATTACAGTTTTTGACAATATATATTAAAACAATTGATAAACAGTATGTCCTGTTTAAGAGTCTTGAGGTTCTATTGTAGTGAACTATTCCTTGAAGACTGATATTGCTCACCATTTGATATAGTTTACAGTTCATCTTCTACTCACTGAGGAGACATCCAAGAAGCAATGACACATAATACAAAAATTAGGGCCATGATGCATATAGTAAGGGAATAAAGTAAAAGTGTCAGCATATTCTAGTATAGGATATAGAAAATATATTGGATTTTTTAAATTGTGTGGTTTTGCTTCTAGTAACCAGGTGAACATATCAAGGAAAAACATCTGAGTATCTACCTGATATAGTTTGAATGGGATGGGACACACTGAATAGATCTCATGAAACATTTCAATTATATGTAACATAATAAAATAAACTTATTCAGAAAAAAAAATTCACTCTGAATATGACAGTAAAACCCTAATCTATACAAAATTATTTTGTTCTGAATTGGAGACTCTTTTAGGGGTAATTAATTTTCTGCATAGTAAACAGGACTAGAATAGTGTAATCCAATATAAAACATTTAATTTCCAGTTTGACCAGTACAGTAAAAAACTGTTGGTCTCCGGAATTTAGGGGGAAAAAAAGTCAAATAATGCTAACTGGAAAGAAACAACAAACATCTAGAAGCAGATTTACTTGAGTTCAGTAAATATGAACTGGATTCTGGACCAGATGGACAATATGACTAAATTCACTTGCCAACTAAATGACCATGGGAATTTTACTTAACCTCATTGGATTTCAATTTCCCTATCCATAAAATGGGCGTTATAATAATACCAATTTCATAGGGTTGCACTTGATATACAGAAAGCATTCAATAAGCATTAGCTAGTATTTTTGATCAAGGGGGTGAGAAGGAAGTTTCAGTTTTTGGTAATCTATGTTCATGGAATAGCTATTACACAGAATTCGATTTTCTATATTTTCTTCTCAAATATTTAAAAATTGAAGAAAGCATAGCTTTTATTTTGCAGTTATTTTATCTGCCTTATCTCATTATTTTAGTGGTAAAATTATTTGCTCTATTCTAAAAATAGGTAGTTAAATTTAAAATAATAAAATTGAACAATAACCTAATTTTTCTACATCAGAGGAGGCAACTGAGTTAAGCTGGTTATCATCTTATGCCTCAAATATTATTAAAGGGTTACTATGTACATTTGAAATCAAATGACAAAAGGATTAGTTATTTTGTGTACAATCTTCTTCTCCTCATAGGCTATCTTCAACTTCCCTGTTATTATGAAATTTTATCAGTAATTTTAGTTTAATTGCTTGATAGATATATGGAATATTTCTTTTGAAATGCTGAGTAATTATGTTCCAGGATGCTTCATTAAGTTCAAGAGATGTGAAGATTGTAGCCACTTTATTATTTCAAGATTACCATTGATGTGGACTGAAGTGATATATAAGAAACCTGTTCAGGATTTGAAATATAGGCTCAAAAAATAAATTTGGTAATAAATGAATTTCAGCTTACTTTGGGAATTTTATCAGCCATTCCATTTAATTCCTATTTTCCCCAAGGATTTCTTACAACAGCTTTCAAATTTTAAATTCTCCAAAACAAAGTTGATTTCAAAACTTCCTTGTCCTTCTGTGTTGGTTTTAAAGTCAGGCTCTATAGGGTTCACTTGAAGGGTCCAAAGAATGTTGAGAAAGAATGTATAATTTCATTCAAATTAAATAATATAAATATTATTTTAAAACCTGTGCTCCGCAACGGGATAGGCCACAACAGTGAGCCCGCGTACCACAAAAATAAATAAATAAATAAATAAATAAAATAAAATAAATAAATAAGCAATTGTATATAGATAAAATTCAATTCACTAATTTATTCAAAATTATAGATTTTTTAAACAAAATGCAGTCAAAGTTTATTTTTATTACTGTACTAAAATGTAATGAATTTCCTCCCTCCAAATTTGTTTGATTCAGAAATTGCTTTCAATTTATATGTGTTTAATTCTGTTTTAAATTCATTTTAAGCTAGGAAAAAAATGATAGTACTCCACTCTTTTAGCAGATAATGGAGCTTATAATGAACTTTAGAGGGTATAGATGTATCATTAAGGGTTGGCAAAATATTATAGCTTGATAAAGATAGAATGGAACAGAGTAATGGTAAGTGTTATCTCTTTATTTACTCAGGAAACCTTGAACAAATCATGTAACTGAAAGGTACACTTTTTTTTTTTTTTTTTTTAATCTGGGAAATATGGGTAATCTCTCTGGCCTATTTCACAGAGTTGTTATGAATGTGAAGTAAACCAAACATTTGTAAAGTTGTTTGAAATCATAGATAAGTGAAAATATTAACATGTATTTGGCTATGATCAACCACAGTCTGCAGAGCAGCACGAAATACAAAACATCCAAACTTATTTTTGATTCTCGTGACCATTACCACTGGCATCATGAATCTAACTTGCTGCATTTGGGGTTGGACTAATATGGTTACCACTTCCAAAAATCTATTTGCCCTAACATTCGGCCTGAATCTGTTTCATGTTAAAGTTTGTCCTCAATTGCTTTCATATGCAAGGCAGCTGAAACTTATTTAGAAGAAAACCTAAGGGCAGTTCAGTACTGCTGCATTCTTGGCAAGTTGCAGGCATATCTAATTTCAAATTTTAGGCATGTATAAGAATAAAGAGTGTCAGAGGGAAATTCAGAGTCCAGTACTCAATTTCTCGAGAGAAGAGACTATGATCATAGCACTTTTATACTTCATTTAGTAAACAAGTTGCTTTTTATTGATATATTTGGGAAGTCACTTTAGCTCTATTCTCTGAATTCTGAAGTATAAATACAAGTTCAAACTGTGCAATGTGCTGTACAGTAAAGTTAGAATCAGAATGGACTTAGCCCAGAACATCTGTTCTCCCTGCCAATACCCTTGTGGACATACCCTTTGGTCTTTTGTTTTTAAGCTTCAACAGACCATGGTGATAATGAAATGTCTAAAATAAACAAAACTACTCTCTCTGCAAATTTGTCTCTACCCAATCTCTTTAAACAATTCATTTAAACCAACTAAATTGAAAGTATTTATCAAGGGTATATTATGAGTTTTAGAGTTCTTTTCCTAAACATATCCAAAGTATTCTTAGGTCTACGTTGTAAAAATGATGCCTTGATCACATCTCACCAGTTCAGAACTCTGGTTTAAGCAAGGCTAACTTCAAGCATTTGGCAAGAAATAATATTTTTTTAAATATATTTTTTGAATTTTATTTATTTTTATAGGGCAGGTTCTTATTAGTTATCTATTTTATACATATTAGTGTATATGTCAATCCAATCTCCCAATTCATCCCACCAGCCCCCCCAATATAATATTTTTTTATTTCTCAATTTGATGGTTGTAAAAAATTTCTAACACAGCCTTAACTGAATAGGCTGTGACCTTCTTGATCATGTTAATTAAATACTGTTCTCAATTATAATTGAGCAATATTCCTATGGCATTTATTTAGGCAAAGCAAGCTGATTTACACTTTTCATATGGGTGTTTTGGTTATGTGTAGGCATAACCTACATCTCTACTATGCTTTGATCACAGTTTACTGTGACATTCCTAGGAATAATAATATGTTATATGTTGAACAATATTGAACCTAGTCTAACACAGACTTAATTGTACCTTGAGGGAAGAGATTCTCTAGCACTTCAAGCAAACTAGCACCTTAGGCAAATTCAATTTATTCATTAGGTTTACATGGAAAATATAGTGGAAAATGTATTCATTTACTTGGATAATTGAGGCCTCAAGCTCAAGCATTTCATTAACTATTCAGATAATTGAGGCAAGAATTTTTTCCTTTCCTATCCTTAAATGATCTTGATAATTGCTTCTTCTTCACTTGACTTTTTGTGGGAAAAAATAGAGTAGAAAAATCCCTCACAGTCTTCCAAGTAGTTGTTCCTATTACAATTTTGCTCAAAAAAGTCTTTTTTTGCATTATATCTGAGAGATTTAATAAATGATATTTAGTTACCTGATTCCTTCCAAAGCATGATGCTGTATATATATATACACACACACACACAATAATATATCTTGTGTGCATATATATGTGTATTATTACATATATAATATTACATACATACATGTATATATTCAATATTTTTGCCAGTTGAGAGTGTTTTATCTCTATTGGATTTGATAATCCTGTTGAAGTCCATATTCAGCATATTATTAGGTAGTCATATAATCATTACTAGATGCATTATGCTGTGCACTTTTGAATAATCATTTGGTTGGTGGGGGCAACTGTGCTGTTATTTACATGAGAAGATTGCTGAGAAGCTGATGACATTGAAGTGAGTTGCCTTTATGTGTGGCACTCCTTTGAGGGTAAACTATTGAAACTGCAGGGAACAAAATATCAGGAGATTAGAAAGTCTCCTAACAAGCCCCCACAGGGGGGTAATTTGTGGACTTGACTGTGTCAATGAAACAGAAATCATGTATGAGTGTGTTTGGGCACTCTACACCTCATTTTCCCAGCCATTTAGAAATTACTGCCATTTTTTTTTCAAAAAGATCATGCTTTCTCTTAGGCCTCCACGAACATGTAAACATTAAAGATTCAATCAACATGATAGCTTCTTGTTTTTCTGTCCTCCTAATTTACATTGATATTTCTTTTCCTCTGCCTCTACCATCCATTCCAAAGATGGCTATCTGGACCAGCATTGCCCAATAGAACTTTCTGCATTGATAGAGTTGTCCTATCTCCACACTGTCCAGTACAATAGTCATTAGCTACATGTGGTTACTGTATTACCTGAATTGTGTCTAGTGCAACTGAGGGACTGTATTTGTAATTTTGTTTAATTAATCAACACTTAAACTGAGAGAGCCACAATGGCTAATGGCTGTCATATTGGACTGTGCAGCTGTGGAACTTGACATTACTGTAAACGTGCAAGATGCAAAATCACAATGTAATGCATTCTACTCTTGACCCATCATGTCTAGCTCCTGTAATCTAATATTTTTGCTTAAATATTTGTTCAGACTTGCCAGGTACTCTAGCCCTTTACTTTATCTGCTTCTTAGAGTTACTTTCCTCTTTCTTAGTTGCATTTTATGCATATTATTGTGATCACTCTCTTGTGCCATTTTTCTTTTGTTGTGCTCCACTGAGAGAACTACAACCTCTAACCCAATTTATTGTAGATTTCACATGAGAAGAAGACTCATTAAATGGCCTGGAAGGAAAAAAAAAAAAAAAACACAGAGGTGCTGACCTTTCTCACTTTAAATTTAAGAACAGGGACTGCTCTACACTGTCAAAATAATCTTATTATGTCCTTATTATTGTCCATGTTCATACTCTTCAAAATGATCAGTTCATATCATATGCCTCCTCAAATATCAAAATTCCCTCTACTATCCTCAATGACACTTGATTATATTACCAAATATCTTACTGAGGAAGTAAGATTTATCAGACAAGCCTACTTCATCATCTTACTGAAAATTTCCTACCTACATCTTGTTGAATGTCCTTCCTTTTTCTCAAATGCACCTAATAAGCCCCAAACTTAGAGATTTTACACTTATTAGTCTCTATCTCTATCTCTACAAATTGTCCTAGGTTTGGTGGCTTCCTGTCATTCTTGGTCTAAATTCAAATGGTATCTCCTTAGTGAGGCCTTTTTGACCAGTTTATATTGGTTATATTGTATTATATTATATTATATACCCTCCCTCCACTGCACCCACTAATATTCATCCCATCATCTTGTTTGATTATCCTTATAGTATGATGACTCTATGAAATTATCTTGTCTGTTGGTTTACTTGTATAGTCTGTCTCCCCTATGAGGTTAGTTAAGTTCTTTATGAGCATGGGTACTGTGTGTTAGTCACTTTATCCTGGACTGCAATAGCACCTGGAATATTGGAGGGCTCTAAAATATTTATTTAATGAACAAATAAATGAAGGAATGAGATAAAAGGAATTGTCCTTTTGTGCTCAGCTCAACCAAGGTATCATCTCTTGAATTCTTCCCTCTTCTCTACCCATACCCATAGATTTAGAAAAATTGTCCCTCTTCTGTGTTCTTATAGAAAACATTGGCATCTATAGATGCTTAAATATTCACTCCTTTCTAATCTGTGAAATTGTGGAGGATTTTTGAATATTATTAATCTTTCTATCTGCAGTCTAACACAATAGTAACTCGCAGTAAGCAGCTTATTGACACATTTGTCACAAATGTTACTAAATTCGGAGATTCTCAAAATGCCATCCTGGGCTATTTTTCTTCTTGCCTTAATGCCCTTTCCCTGTTGATGTCATCCATACTGATGACTTCAACTACCATTGTTATAAAAAGCAATGCCAATTTTCTATCTGTAGCATAGATGTCTCCTTTGACATTCATCTCAACAGTTTACCTAACTTGCCCTCACCAAACATCATCCTCCTTCAAAATTCCCTATCACAGTAAACAAAACATCAGACATTTGGCATCTCAACAATGAGATGTTATCACTAACTCTTCCCTCTTTCTTCCCATATTCAAGTCCTCACAAAATCTTAACAATTCTGTTTCCAAAACATGTTGCAAAACATGTCACTTCTGTTTGTCTCCACTACCATGTCTCTTATCTAGTTATCATTTCTGGCATGGACTTTTGAAATAACCAAATAACTAGTGCCTCTGGTCTATAATTGCTCCCCTCCAATCTATTCTTCACATTGTGGTTGAATGATCCATTAAAAAAGACATCTGATTATATTACTCTACTGCTTTAAATAATCCTTTAATTATTTTTAAAATTATTCCTTAAAGACCTATATTTAACAGCTAACATGAGCTGAAACATACCTACCTCTCCAGAGTTGAGACTCACCACTCTCCTATACCTTTTCTCTACTCCAACGTCATTCGCTTCCCTTGCTATTGTCATCCTTTCCACCTGTTTGAACATTTACTTGGAGTCTATCTTTATTTCTAATCTTTCTAAGTATTATCTCTTATTCATCTTTACAATGATACATTTTTCTGTGCACTAGCTTTTGATTTATTCCTCATGGAATATATCCTTATAATTCTATGAAAATGTATAAACCTTCTTTTACTGCATCCTCCAAGTTACTATGCGAATCAGGCAGGCTACACATCATCATCCCCAATTCACAGGTAAGGAAACTGCAATTCGAATTGTCAAGGGCTAAGGGACAGAATTGATACTTGAAGCTAGGTGTTCTGACACCAACCTCATGGTATTTTTTTAGGCCAGGACAACCATGTGTGTTAGTGTAATCATAATGGATATCTAAATTTATAAATATATATGTTGACAGACATCGAAGTAACAGATAAAACTAACATCCTTAGAATTTATAGTACTGTTTAGTTTACAGAATTTTTTGTTGTAGTTAAATGACCTATTTAGCATGACCCTGTATTATGTTCCTGATGGCTGTTCACAACTTTTTAGTAAGAGAGGGAGGAAATATTTCTTTTTAGGATTCTGGCTTCAAGCTGTTGCAAAAAAAAAAAAAAAATTATGCTTACAATTCATTGTATGATAGTAAACATTTTTAAAAGGAAAAACATACATTTTATATTCAATGAAGTATTGTTTTCTTAGAAATTTGTGAGCAAGAAGGATTTGAAAACAATTTTGCCACATATGACTCATGAATAAATTCTCTCTTCATTGTAGAAGGTACCATCTTTGCTCCATTATTAGATGAAATAAACCCAAGGACAAAGGAAATCAAGAGGTAATCCTTTTGGCAATTGGTCATGCAGTTTCTGCAAAACATTCCCTGCAGTGCAGGATTGTTCAAAGCTTCACATGCTGAGTCTTGCTTGCTGTGTGAAAAAACTACCTGCCTCTTGCTGAGAAAGATTTTCTGAAAAGGAAAAGGAACTGAGTGACTTGCTATGTCTGTATGGCCCAAGGTCTTGACAGGCCACAGTCCATGTCTCAGTGATCCAT
Organism: Neophocaena asiaeorientalis asiaeorientalis; assembly: GCF_003031525.2. NCBI lineage: Eukaryota > Metazoa > Chordata > Mammalia > Artiodactyla > Phocoenidae > Neophocaena > Neophocaena asiaeorientalis. Next base: position 11,999,881 of record NW_020185328.1, read on the forward strand.
TGTATTTGTTTCACATCCTATGCCCTGATTGGTTTAAAGTACTTAGCCTTGAGAATGAAACATCTCATTTAACGTTACTCTTTTTCCCCAAGAGCCTCTTCTGCTACATCAACCTATTATTTTCCACATTTTCTTTTTCCCTCTGACTGTTTCCTTAATCCTATTATCCTATTAGCACTTGATGTCAGAAAACATGAGACATTATAAAACAACAAAAATGCACAATTCATGTAATATTTATAGTACAGATAAAATGCAAATACTTAAGGTTATGGAAGAAAGTTCCATCTTACGAACTTTACATATTTTGGGGGGAAATACCTGGGATTGAAGAATGACCCTTTTCCACTGTTCTTTTGTTCTTTTTTGGTAGCGGGCCTCTCACTGCTGTGGCCTCTCCTGTTGCAGAGCACAGGCTCCGGACGCGCAGGCTCAGTGGCCATAGCTCACGGGCTTAGCGGCTCCGCGGCATGTCGGATCCTCCCGGACCGGGGCACGAATCTGTGTCCCCTGCATCGGCAGGCAGACTCTCAACCACTGCGCCACCAGGGAAGCCCTTAAAGATACTTATTTAATAAATGTTTTAAAGTGTGAGAAGGACAGTAGCTAGTATGGTAGATTGGTCACCTGACAGTCCCCATTAACAGCCTCCTGGTATTCATGCCTTTTTTTTTTTAAACATCTTCATTGGAGTATAATTGCTTTTCAATGGTGTGTTAGTATCAGCTTTATAACAAAGTGAATCAGTTATACATATAAAGATATCCCCATATCTCTTCCCTCTAGCTTCTCCCTCCCTCCCACACTCCCTATCCCAACCCTCTAGGTGGTCACAAAGAACCGAGCTGATCTCCCTGTGCTATACGGATGCTTCCCACTAGGTATCTATTTTACATTTGGTGGTGTATATATGTCCATGCAACTCTCTCACTTTGTCACAGCTTACCCTTCCCCCTCCCCATATCCTCAGGTCCATTCTCTACTAGGTCTGTGTCTATATTCCCGTCTTGCGCCTAAGTTCTTTATGACCATTTTTTATTTTTTAGATTCCATATATATGTGTTAGCATACGGTATTTGTTTTTCTCTTTCTGACTTACTTCGCTCTGTATGACAGACTCCAGGTCCATCCACCTCCCTACAAATAACTCAATTTTGTTTCCTTTTATGGCTGAGTAATATTCCATTGTATATATGTGCCACATCTTCTTTATCCATTCATCTGTTGATGGACACTTAGGTTGCTTCCATCTCCTGGCTATTGTAAATAGAGCTGCAATGAACATTGTGGTACATGACTCTTTGAATTATGGCTTTCTCAGGGTGTATGCCCAGTAGTGGGATTGCTGGGTCATATGGTAGTTCTATTTTTAGTTTTTTAAGGAACCACCATACGAATCTCCATAGTGGCTGTATCAATTTACATCCCCACCAAGAGTGCAAGAGGGTTCCCTTTTCTCCACACCCTCTCCAGCATTTATTGTTTGTAGATTTTTTGATGATGGTCATTCTGACCTGTGTGAGATGATATTTTATTGTAGTTTTGATTTGCATTACTCTAATGATTAATGATGTTGAGCATTCTTTCATCTGTCTGTTGGCAATCTTTATATCTTCTTTGGAGAAATGTCTATTTAGGTCTTCTGCCCATTTTTGGGTTGGGTTGTTTGTTATTTTAATATTGAGCTGCGTGATCTGCTTCTAAATTTTGGAGATTAATCCTTTGTCATTTGCATCATTTGAAAATATTTCCTTCCATTCTGAGTGTTGTCCTTTTGTCTCATTTATGGTTTCCTTTGATGTGCAAAATTTTTAAGTTTCATTAGGTCCCATTTGTTTATTGTTGTTTTTATTTCCATTTCTCTAGGAGGTGGGTCAAGAAGGATCTTGCTGTGATTTATGTCACAGAGTGTTCTGCCTATGTTTTCCTCTAAGTGTTTGATAGTGTGTGGACTTACATTTAGGTCTTTAACCCGTTTTGAGTTTATCTTTGTGTACGGTGTTAGGGAGGGTTTTAATTTCATTCTTTTACATTTAGTTGTCCAGTTTTCCCAGCACCACTTATTAAAGGGGCTGTCTTTTCTCCACTCTATATTCTTGCCTCCTTTATCAAAGATAAGGTGACCATATGTGTGTGGGTTTATCTCTGGGCTTTCTATCCTGTTCCATTGATCTATATTTCTGTTTTTGTGCCAGTACCATACTGTCTTGATTATTGTAGCTTTGCAGTATAGTCTAAAGTCAGGGAGCCTGATTCCTCCAGCTCCGGTTTTCGTTCTCAAGATTGCTTTGGCTATTCGGGGTCTTTTGTGTTTCCATACAAATTGTGAAATTTTTTGATCTAGTTCTGAGAAAAATGCCAGTGGTAGTTTGATAGAGATTGCATTGAATCTGTAGATTGCTTTGGGTAGTAGAGTCATTTTCACAATATTGATTTTTCTAATTCAAGAACATGGTATATCTCTCCATCTATTTGTATCATCTTTAATTTCTTTCATCAGTGTCTTATAGTTTTTGGCATACAGGTCTTTTGTTGCCCTAGGTAGGTTTATTCCTCAGTATTTTATTCTTTTTGTTGCAATGGTAAATGGGAGTGTTTCCTTAATTTCTCTTCCAGATTTTTCATCATTAGTGTATAGGAATGCAAGAGATTTCTGTGCATTAATTTTGTTTCCTGTAACCTTACTAAATTCATTGATTAGCTCTAGGAGTTTTCTGGTGGCATCTTTAGGATTCTGTATGTATTTTATCATGCCATCTGCAAACAGTGACAGTTTTAATTCTTTTCCACTTTGTATTCCTTTTATTTCTTTTTCTTCTCTGATTGCCATGGCTAGGACTTCCAAAACTATGTTGAATAATAGTGGCAAGAGTGGAAATCCTTGCCTTGCTCCCGATCATAGAAGAAATGCTTTCAGTTTTTCAGCATTGAGAATGATGTTTGCTGTGGGTTTGTAATATATGGCCTTTATTATGTTGAGGTAAATTCCCTCTATAACCAGGTTCTGGAGAATTTTTATCATAAATTGGTGTTGAATTTTGTCAAAAGCTTTTTTTGCATCTATTGAGATGATCATATGGTTTTATTCTTCAATTTTTTAAATATGGTGTATCATACTGATTGATTTGCATATATTGAAGAATCCTTGCATCCCTGCCATAAATCTCACTTGATCATTGTATATGATCCTTTTAATGTGTTGTTGGATTCTGTTTGCTAGTACTTTGTTGAGGATTTTTGCATCTATATTCATCAGTGATATTGGTCTGTAATTTTTTTCTGTAGTATCTTAGTCTGGTTTTGGTGTCAGGGTGATGGTGGCCTCATAGAATGAGTTTGGGAGTGTTTCTTCCTCTGCAATTTTGTGGAAGAGTTTGAGAACGATGGGTATTTGCTCTTGTATAAATGTTTGATAGAATTCACCTGTGAAGCCATCTGGTCCTGGACTTTTGTTTGTTGGAATATTTTTAATCACAGTTTCAATATCATTACTTGTGATTGGTCTGTTCATATTTTCTATTTCTTCCTGGTTCAATCTTGGAAGGTTATACCTTTCTAAGAATTTGTCCATTTCTTCCAGGTTTTCCATTTTACTGGTATAGAGTTGCTTGTAACAGCCTTTTAGGATGCTTTGTATTTCTATGATGTCATAACTTCTTTTTCATTTCTAATTTTATTTATTTGAGTGCTCTCCCTCTTTTTCTTTTTCTGTTTTTTTTTTTTTTTTTTTTTTTTTGGTATTAGCAGGCTCAGCAGCCATGGCTCATGGACCTAACCACTCCGCGGCATGTGGGATCTTCCCGGACTGGGGCACGAATCCATGTCCCCTGCATCGGCAGGTGGACTTCCAACCACTGCACCACCAGGGAAGCCCTCTCCCTCTCTTTCTTGATGATTGTGGCTAATGATTTATCAGTTTTATCTTCTCAAAGAACCAGCTTTTAGTTTTATTGATCTCTCTATTGTTTTCTTTGCTTCTATTTCATTTACTTCTGATCTGATCTTTATGATTTCTTTCCTTTTGCTAACTTTGGGTTTTGTTTGTTCTTCTTTCTTGAGATCCTTTAGTTGTAATGTTAGATTGTTTGTTTGAGATTTTTCTTTTTCCTCGAGGTAGGCTTGTTTAGCTATAATCTTCCCTCTTAGAACTACTCTTGCTGCATCCCATAGATTTTGGATCATCGTGTTTTCATTGTCATTTGTCTCTAGGTATTTTGTGATTTCCTCTTTGATTTCTTCAGGGATCTCTTGGTTATTTAGTAACATATTGTTTAGCCTCTATGTGTTTGTGTTTTTTACGTGTTTTTCCCTGTAATTAATTTCTAATCTCCTGGCTTTGTGGTCTGAAAAGATGCTTCATATGATTTCAATTTTCTTAAATTTACTGAAGCTTCATTTGTGACCCAAGATATGATCTATCCTGGAGAATGTTCCATGTGCAATTGTGAAGAATGTGTAATCTGCTGTTTTTGGATGGAATGTCCTATAAATATCAATTAAATCTATCTGGTCTATTGTGTAATTTAAAGCTGCTGTTTCCTTATTAATTTTCTGTTTGGATGATCTGTCTATTGATGTAAGTGAAGTGTTAAAGTGCTGCACTATTATTGTCTTACTGTCAATTTCCTCTTTTAGGGCTGTTAGCAGTTGCCTTATGTGTTGAGGTGCTTCTATGTTGGGTGTGTAAATATTTATAATGTTATATCTTCTTCTTGGGTTGATCCCTTGATCATTAAATAGTGTCCTTCATTGTCTCTTGTAACATTCTTTATTTTAAAGCCTATTTTATCTTATACAAGTGTTGCTACTCCAGCTTTCTTTTAATTTCCATTTGCATGGAATATCTTTTTCCATCCCCTCACTTTCAATTTGTATGTGTCCCTAGTTCTGAAATAGGTCTCTTGTAGACAACATATATATGGGTCTTGTTTTTGCATCCATTCAGCAAGCCTGTGTCTTTTGGTTGGAGCATTTAATCCATTCATGTTTAAGGTAATTGTCAATATGTATGTTGCTATTACAATTTTCTTCATTGTTTTGTGTTAGTTTGTTTTTCATATTTATTTATTTATTTTATTGGACTATAGTTGCTTTACATTGTTGTGTCAGTTTCTGCTGTACCTAGTTTGTTTTTGTAGATCCTTTTCTCGTCTTGTGTTTCCCACCTAGAGAAGTTCCTTTAGCATTTGTTGTAGAGCTGGTTTGGTGGTGCTGAATTCTCTTAGCTTTTGCTTGTCTGTAGAGCTTTAATTTCTCCATCAAATCTGAATGAGATCCTTGCTGGGTAGAGTAATCTTGGTTGTAGGTTCTTCTTTTTCATCACTTTAAGTATGTCATGCCACTCCCTTCTTGCTTGTAGAGTTTCTGCTGAGAAATCAGCTGTTAACCTTACAGGAGTTCCTTTGTATGTTATTTGTCATTTTTCCCTGCTGCTTTCAGTAATTTTTCTTTGTCTTTAATTTTTGCCAATTTGGTTACTATGTGTCTTGGCTTGTTTCTCCTTGGGTTCATCCTGTATGGGACTCTCTGCTCTTTCTGGACTTGGATGACTATTTCCTATCCCATGTTAAGGAAGATTTCAACTATAATCTCTTCAAATATTTTCTCAGGTCCTTTGTCTCTCTCTTCTCCTTCTGGGACCCCTATAATGCAAATGCTGTTGTGTTTAATGTTGTCTCAGAGGTCTCTTAGGCTGGGTTAATTTCTTTTCATTCTTTTTTCTTTATTCTGTTCCATGACAGTGAATTCCACCATTCTGTCTTCCAGCTCACTTACCTGTTCTTCTGCCTCAGTTATTCTGCTATTGATTCTTTCTAGTGTATTTTTCATTTCAGTTATTGTATTGTCCATCTCTGTTTGTTCTTTAATTCTTCTAGATCTTTGTTCAACATTTCTTGCATCTTCTCGATCTTTGCCTCCATTCTTTTTCCGAGGTCTTGGATCATCTTTACTATCATTATTCTGAATTCTTCTTCTATAAGATTGCCTATCTCCATTTCATTTAGTTGTTTTTCTGGAGTTTTATCTTGCTCCTTCATCTGGTACATAGCCCTCTGCCTTTCCATCTTGTTTATCTTTCTGTGAATGTCTTTTTTTGAGAACCTGAAGTGAATGGGAATAAAGAAAAGTGTTTGTATTGTCTTTAAAATGTGTTTTCCTACCTGATTTATTAGAATACAAATGCCAGAAGAACCCATGTATATCTTCAATAGGAAATCATGGTAGAAGGAAGTTTGATGTCCCAAGATGGACTTAGAAAATCATTGATTTTATGCTGAATAGTTTGGATAAAACATATCAGTCTATTTCATTAAAAATAGACAGGTACTGACTAAAATAGGGAGATATGACAGCCAAAAATAATATCTTGAGCATTTTGAGATGTAACCAAATATAACTGTTTCTTTTTTTGCTTGCAGAGAGATGCACTATAACAAATTGAAATTACAACTACATTCTTCAAACAGGGAACATATTTTCTAAAAACCTCAGTTTCAAGAGATTTGAGTTCATGCTTTGGAAGGACTAAATAGCCTGCTCATTGTGACCTCAATGGGCAACGAGGGATGTATAGAGACAACAGATCCAGCACACATATTGGTCTACAGTGATTAAGTGCCTTATAAGTGAGAAACAAAACTTTAAGATCAATAGAGATTTTTATGGAAAGCCAATGAAGAGATTTTCAAATAAATGGTAATATGTTCAAACAGATGAATTTCTGTAAGGAAGTGGCTGGCTACATTCAACAGAGAATATGTTTTGGAAAGAGCATGACTCTGCTAACCCATATGTAGAAAGTCTGTGTAATCTCAACTTTATAAAATATATTGCTAATATCACTTAGAAGACATTTGTATCATAAGAAAAGTTTCTCATAATGAGATAATGGATTAGGAAATATTTTGTAAGTGGTAAAATCCTCAAAAAGTTAGTAATGATTATTAGAATTATTACATAATAATTCTTAATTTACTGCTTAGAAGAGATGTTAGTTTAATGACAATTTGTACTTAATAACACTGACAACACTGAGCTATGATTTAATTGGTACGTGAAATATTTGGCTTTAGGATAACTCACATTATTTTTCTCCCTCTTCAATAAGTCCTGTCTGGATGAGACTAATATTTTCCAGCAATGAAATCATTCTTGCATCAACTGACTTTTACCTATCCCATGTAGAGGTTGGTAGGGTCATGACAGTTCACCTGGTGGCCTATGTTTGCATATTCCATCAAAAGTGACACACTGACAGGAAAGTAAGAAGTTCTTGCACTGAAAGTTCCTCTTAACCCACCAAAGTGTGCATAATCTCAAAATGAAATAGAAAGGTAAATGTGATGCAAAAGTGATGTGAGGAGATTGACCCCCAGTCTTGTTCATTCTTTGCATTAATTTCTCAAACTGTCATCACCATCCTCACAGCCACCTTGTTTTAAACACCTTCAGCTCTCCCTGCTTCCCTGTGTCCACCCACTCCCACTGGATCCCTTCCACTGCAATGTGGCATTCTACAAATCTCTTCTCAGGATCTCTGTAGGGTTGAGCTTCTAAAATCTAATCTGATCATGCCATCCTTCATTTTAAATCCCTCTAACAGTTTCCTGTATCTCTCATGATGGAGTAATGGAATTGATTAGCAGGGTCTGTGAAGTCCTTCAGTACCTAGGCTTTGCTTACTACTCCACACTCCCCTGACCTGACCTCCAAACACTTTTCATAATGAGCTGCTTCACCTCTCCATTTTCAAATCCCATTTCCCCAGTCCTCTGCCTTACTGTCCTTTGTGCATGTGGCTCCTTCAGTCTGGAGCAATCCCCAGTCTTTTGAGGAGATTCTCCTATATCTTAGAGTGGTTTGAGTTCCCTCTAGGTGTTCCCATAGCCACTTCATGCATATTTCATTATTGTACATTTGTACAATACTGTACAGTTTCTATCTGTCCTTTCTTGTCTGTCTTCTCCACCAGACAAAAAGCTGCTTGGTCAGGGACTATGCTCTTAGTCATCATATTCCCAATATACAGCCAATATTTATTGAATATTTGCTAAATACACACTGAAGCTATGTTTGCAAGTATATTGTCAATTAAATGATGTATTTGAAAGAACACATTTCCAACTATTTCTATGGTGCATATATTACTTCAATTTAATAATGTATTAACGTTTATAAAATAAAATATCTGGAAAAACTATAGATCAGATTTCATTAGAAAATTTACCAGTATCTCTTATTTTTCTTTACAAAGTTTTCACAACTTTTTTCAAAATTATATTTTATATCCATAATTTCATAATCTCAGTCTGAGAATTTAGGAATTTTGATGAGTTTTTTATCAACTAGTGAATGATGTTACAGATACATAAACATAATTGCAATTAACTTTTCTATTTAAAACATTTCAATTTGGGATTTCTCACATATAGGTAATTCAAAGTGTATGAAATTAAAAGTATCCTGGCCACTTGATGAAAAGCATAGTACACCTTTTAAAAATCAATACATAGGGACATCCCTGGTGCTACAGTGGTTAAGAATCAGCCTGCATATGCGGGGTACATGGGTTCGATCCTTGGTCTAGGAAGATCCCACATGTCTCCGAGCAATGAGGCCTGTGAGCCAAAACTACTGAGCCTGCACTCACTCTAGAGCCCATGAGCCACAACTACTGAAGCTCACATGTCTAGAGCCCATGCTCCACAACAAAAGAAGCCACCACAATGAGAGGCACATGCATAACAATGAAGAGTAGCCCACGCTCGCCACGGCTAGAGAAAGCCCGTGCACAGCAACAAAGACCCAACACAGCCAAAAATAAAAGTAAATAAATAAATTTATAAAAAGATAAAAAAACAATAACACATAAATAAAATGTAAGCTATTCATTAAGAAAACAGATTAAATAGTGAAGTTGATTGATTTGAGATGAAATGATGCACAAATCACAGCTTCAGTCAACACTGCTCTTAGGTTCTGAAACATAAAAGACCTCATAGAAGGGAAACTAGCAATGGAACAATCACTGCAGTATTGTTGGGGAAAACTTATTTTATGTAAGCCAAGATTACAATAATTGAAGATGCTTAGAATGCTGAGGCTAAATGAATAAATGGCACTTTTTATAAAATCTCTACCTTTAAGAGCTCTTCCAGGGTCAGAAAGGCCTTTCGCACATGGGAATCATGGCAGTGGTTCACTTCCCACCAAACTGTCTTGCACAGTAAATTAAATGGAAAATTATCTCTTGCTGTCAATAGCACTACGTTTGAATAACAATCATGTAATAATTAGTAACACCAGTTTAGTACAAATATTATAACAGGCACTTTACAAGTATTATCTTAATTATAAATACTTTCAAAGAGAAGCTGTGTCATATTTTATATAAATATGCAAATACAGAGATAAAATCACATGTTCAAAGCAACTAAAAAGTAACAGGGCAAGAATTCAAAATCATGTCCTTTGGGCTTCCCTGGTAGCGCAGTGGTTGAGAGTACACCTGCCGATGCAGGGAACACGGGTTCGTGCCGCGGTCCGGGAAGATCCCACATGCCGCGGAGTGGCTGGGCCCATGAGCCATGGCTGCTAAGCCTGCGTGTCTGGAGCCTGTGCTCTGCAACGGGAGAGGCCACAACAGTGAGAGGCCCACATACCGCAAAAAAAAAAACAATATCATGTCCTTTTGGCTTCATAGCTCAAGGTCTTAGCCAAGGAAAATAAGACATTATATCTTCAGAAAAAGAAAGTCACATACAAGCTTTATTTTGGAAAAATGCAACTGTCTTTACTAATTTGGCTTTTAAACACCCATTTCTTTCGAAATAAATGGCCTATTCTACTTCTAAATAAGGACATAAGTTTGTGAAATTTTATTTTCAAGTTAGGATATGTTTTGTTCTGATGAGATCTCTGGAGGTGGTTTAGATATTTCAAAGTGATGTGAACATAAAGTGATCATTTTATCACCAGTTTTATATACAGTGTACAGTATTTCAGTTTAGACACATGACTATTTGGGAGGGGTGTTATTTTTTTTAAAGCATTGTGACTGACAGAAATTACAGCACATTAACAACAACAACAACAAAAATTAGGACTTGCAACCCTAGGGAAGCATCATGTACAGCTAAGGAAGATAGAGATTCTTGTAACTATTCTCTTTTGAGAATGGTAGAGTCCCTCTGTGGATCCATAGTTTCTAATTGTATCATCTTGATTTCTGTGAAAATAATACACATCATCTAGAGCTTTTGTTAGCCTTTGGTAGAATACAAGCACATTTCTTTTATTTTATCAATTTTCTTTTATTTCTTAAGAATTATGTAAGGTCTATTAACTTCAAAAGCTATTTTCACAGACTATTCAAAGAAGCAAGAAGCTGCCAAGGTAGCTAAGCCAGGTTTCTCTGTGGCACAAAGAATACGTGTGAAAAAATATTTCTAGTCTTGTGAAAACCAAAGCAAATTTTTGTAACACAACATTTCTAATCTCGTGAAAAACATTTTTGCAGTTGAATGGAATTGCTGTGTGTTAAAGATGGCAGAGCTCTCGGGGTATAAATCTATAGGTCATTATGTTGTCAGGAGCCTCTACTGTACAGCACAGTTAAACTTCATGGCTGAAATAACAAACAGATTTCCTCAAGATATTTGTATAAATAACAAATCTCGGTCAGTTAATTGGTTCATATATTCTGGATATTAGAGAATAAAGTACTTGTGGTATTTGGCTACTTAATGGCCATATTAATACTATAAAGCTCCAGGTTTATATCTCAAAATATTAAAGTTTTGAAATTAATGTATATTAGTACATTAAGATGAGCAGAAGGAAAAAAAATCTAATAAAGATGAAAAATTATTTTTGCCTTGATCTGAATCTTTTATTCTGGTATACTTTTTATCATAATTATATATATATTTAACAACATTATTGGAGTATAATTGCTTTACAATAGTGTGTTAGTTTCTGCTTTATAAGAAAGTAAATCAGCTATACATATACATATGTTCCCATATCTCTTCCCTCTTGCATCTCCCTCCCATCCTGTCTATCCCACCCCTCTAGGTGTTCACAAAGCACTGAGCTGATCTCCCTGTGCTATGCAGCTGCTTCCCACTAGCTATCTATTTTACATTTTGTAGTGTATATATTAATTTTATTCTTTCCATTTAATTATACAAATGTTGATTTATATCCATAACTCTCTCAATTTCCCAAATTAAGTGTCTTATATGTGCCTGATAAAGGAAGAAAACACAGATAAAGACTTTTTTTCTGCTTGGGATGGAGTCTAGAAGGAAAGAGAACATTTACCACTAGAATTACCACTACAGCCCTACCTTTAGGCTCTTTCATGAAGTCAGGGTTTAACATTAGCATTAGCAAATAATGGTCTCTTAAAAGCTAACTCTGTATAGAATCCTACAGATAAAGTCTTACAAATTCAAATTTATAATATAAAATTGCAAAACACATGAGAAGATGAGTCGCCATAAATCAGAGTTAAGGAATAACAAAAAGCAGATTTAGAATCCAAACTAATTCAGGTATTAGAATTACCAAATAAAGATTATACATTAAGTATATTTATAATGTTAAAGGAAAGAAAATATGTAATAAAATTAGGAACACTTTAATATCTTTAAAACAGTCCCATAAGTAAAGGATAGAAATACAAAAATAAATGCTATTAAAATAGTAAAAGTAAAGTACCTGTATTAATGGCTGTTAATACAATTAAAATGTAAATGATCTAAGTGGAAAAATAATTATTATTAACATAACCAAAATATCAGGTAAAACAATAAGCTCTATGCAAATGACAAGACAATCAATAAACTGAACATCTGAAAATTCCCTATAATGGAGCATAAAGTTAAGGTAGGAAACATAGAGCCGGGAAGATGTGATAGACAGAAAGTCTAACATACATACAAATGGAGTTCCAGAAGAAGACAATGAAAAGAACAGAGAAACACATACTTTATAGGGATGTATCAACTGAGAAATTTCTAGAGCTAATAAAGTAATGATTTCATAGTCTCAGTAAGAGCAATGAACCCAAGCAAGATAAATTCAAGAAGTCTACTCTGGGTAATATGGCAATACTATAAAATACTCAAAAAAAGAGAAAACGATTACTTTAATAATATTATGATAGATAAATACTAGATGTCTTAAGAACAAAAATGAAAGATAATGAATTAAAAGTGTGCAAAGTGTAAGAAAAAACATGTTTAAATAAGAATTGTACATATAGTACAAAATAAATTTGTCAGCAGGTGAACTGCATTTTAAAGCAAAAAAAAAAAAAAAAATGTTTACTAAAGATAGACCCTCACTTAAAATTCTACAGAATGCAATTTAAGAAGAATGAATTTGAACCCCAAGGAAGGACAAAAACATCAGGCAGGAAAGGTGTGAAGAAAATTAAGATAAATTGGTGTCATATACATAGCAGAGTGCCAGTGAAGAAAGAGGACTTCAATTTCAGTGAAGAGAGAGGACTTTTCTCAACAGCTAGAATTGCCTTTATGAGACTGTGAAATGCAAGTCATAATTTTTCTTGTTATGAGAAAGTGCAAACAGTATATATTTTCATCACAATAAGAATAATGAAAAAAATATTAGTATTACTCAACTGATTATGGTACTTGGATAATAACCTTCCTACTTAGCTCTTATTCAATTTAACCATTTCCAAAAATGTGTTTGTTCTGATGGACAACTACACAGTTTCATGTAGTTTGTTAGACACTTTCTTAGTCTCCTTTAATACTCCTATTTACAGTGGTTGAAGTTACAGTTGTTTCCTTAAGGTACATTTAATTATTTAAAATTAGTAAAAGATTTATCTCTCTTCTTACCTTTGCTTACCTTTGTAAGCACTTGACAGTTTGTCTTCTCCATCAGTCTCTGTTCAATTTTTATTCATTTTCAGTTCCCTCCCTGCTTTCTTCCCATCACTTATTATCTGCTTCAGAATTCATGGAACATTTTGGACAATTTTTACATAAATCATAAGGTTTGGAAAATTAAACTTACATTAGTAGAAATCTTGGTTTCAACCCAGACAGTCATGTTGCACATGCTCACACTTCTCCACTCTTCATTTCAATTTGTTTTTTAATTCATGGAATTGTTTGCTTAGAATTATACTTCTGCTGCTTTTAGTGGAGAGGAAGCTGATTCACAGATTCCATATTTGCAAATTTGCCTACTTGGTAAAATTTGTTTGTAACTCCAACATCAACAGTCAGGGAGCTTTTGCAGCTATTTGTGGGCATGCCCAGAACAGGGAAAATTTCAAGTCAACAATGTGCACGTTCCCAGCTGAAGTCAAACAAGGAGACACTACCTTCTCATTTAAGCTTTCATATTTTAAACAAATGTCCCTCTTTTGAGATTATTTAGTGCCACCTTTTCTTTTTTATGCATTTTAGGATTTGTGTTGTGATTTTGATATTAAAATGGTCCTCCAGTGTAGTGCTGAAGTGCTGTCTAATGTTTCCAAGTGTAAGAAGACTGTGATGTATCTTATGGAGAAAATACTTGTGTCAGGTAAGCTTTTTTCAGACATGAGGTATAGAGCTGTTGATTATGAGTTTAATGTTAATGAATTAACAGTATACATTAAATATGGTGTCTTTAAACAGAAACACACCTAAAACAACTTTATATATGGATTGATTAAACTATTGTGAACAGAGGCACGAGGAACCTAACTTTGTATTTCCCTTAGAAACAATGACTTACCATCCCCTAATAAGGTGTTTGCAGTGATCATAACGACTGTGAATAGCAAGAATTTGCTGTATTTAAAACAATAAATAATTATAGGGTGTATAAATGTCATGCATAGGAAGTGAAAGCATGAAAATATCATATATATATATATATATATATATATATATATATATATATCCTCTTTTCCCCTCCCTCTTACATCACCCTCTTTTTGTCTGATACTATGTATGCATATATAAACTAATCAACCAAGCAAAACAAAATTGTAAGATATTGATTTGAAAATTAGACACTGGGAGAATGAAAAATTTCTAGTTAGTACAAGGTAATAAAAGGAAATTAAAGTCAAAATATATGTATTTTACTGTTTCATGGTAAATTAATGTTATTGATAGTTATGTGATCCGTATTGATTTATTTTAGCAAGAACAGAATCATATTTTCATGGGCTTTTATAACCTGACTTACCTATATTCTGACATAATAATAAATTACTCAGTTGAAAATTCTAAAATGGGGATTTTTCAGAGCATAACCCATATTGTATATAACTATGAATTCATGTTTGAGGTGCTCATATTCAATACTCTGTGCTTTTTAGGTTCATAAGTTAGATTGTAAGTCAGCACTAAAATATGCATCTTTAAGAACATCCAATGCACTAATTAAGTATGTTATTTACTTTAAAATATACTACGATAAAGATCTTTTTAAGGAAGGAAATTTCCTGAATACACATAAGATATTAACTTCCCACAATTTGCTTTCACCATGCCTGTTTTAGGAAAACAACTTATTGCACTGACTCAAGTTTGACTTGTTTTTTTGTGGCACTTTAAATGACAATTTTCAGAGCACTTTGATCTAATGTGTTTAACCAAATCTGTAAAGGGTATTTCTTGGGCAATTACAGGTTATCTTACTATCCTAGACCTGATAGTTTTAGCTAAGATACAAATGTGCAAAATGAAAGGACAGCCAATTAATACTCTTTTAAGATTTTTTTCCTCCAGTGGTCTTCATAGAGAAAGACACTATTCCATGTTGGTAAAACAGGTTTTAATAGGAAGGATATAGATCAAGAATATTTACCTATATCCTTGATCTACGTTGACTATTTGGAATATAAATGAAATCGTTTTTCCTTAGCTTGAATTAAGTATTTGTGGTCTCTGTCCAATGGTATACCTGTTAGAATTATCAGCATTAAGTTTGATTTAATAGGTTCATTGCATTTTTAAATTTTGTATAGCCTATATTGACACATATTTACAAAATTCCTTTATAAAAGCTTATTCCTCCTTATAAGGTTTACTTATAATAAGGGGAGTAATACTTTGGTATTCTCTCTATTTAAATGGTAAAAAAATACACTTTGTCATCATGGTATGTGATCTTTTGACCTTGTCACTCAATCAAAATGCTGAAAAATCACTACATTATTCACTCTTAACTAGATTCCTTGAACTAATCCATGGACAGTTATGGGATGCAGCATTGTTACTTGAGGTTTCTTTATGAATTTTGAGTACCTGAGCACCCAGGTCACTGTGCAATATATACCCATTATGAAAAAAGAAGAAGGAGGAAGAAGAGGAGGCAGCAAAAGTCTCACAAGCTATAGCACTTTTGTAATAGTTACATCAATGTGACAGAAATAGGGCTTATTTATAGAGACTCTTATTGCAAGCCTAAGTTCCAGCGTTGTGAGTTTTACAGCCTGTGATGTAATTGATGGTCTGCACCAAATAAATATTCAGAATCCCAGCAAAGTGGGACATTTTACTGTAGTGATTTTTGTTTCCGAAATGTATTAAATCATATTCTAACTATTTTCATATACACATGCACCTTAAACATAATGTGGCATTTTTCAGAACTATGTATTACCATCAGGTGTGAGCAGAAGGTATGGGGGATCTCAGATCAGGCAAATGAAAAGGAGAGTCTGAGAAGGGGAAATGAAATTCAAAATATTTAGAAGGGCAAGGCTATCAAAAAGTGGAAAACTAGTCCATGCTGAATCAAAATGAGACTCAAAAGAGTGAATTAAATTTAAAAAATGACCAAAAAGAAGCTTCCATAGAGATGTGCTTTCATAACTCCTTCAATTCATCTGGCTTATTTATGCTGCTACCTAAATCTCTGAATACCCAGGGAAAGTCTAAAAAAAAAAAAAAAAAATGTTTACTGGCCATCTTTTCTAAGACAGAACTTTTCTTTTGAGACCAGAATACACCTACTTCTAACTCATGTCATCAACTCTGCAATCTCATTGATTCCTTTAAGCACTCCCATTCAATTTGCTTTTTTCAATAATTATTTGACCATGTTGTTGTCCCTGGTGCTAACCCAAACCGTGACAACACCACCTTCCTTCAACTGTACACCCCCTCAAATACTGCTTTCTCTTTGTCTTTTTTCTCACTGCCAACATTTGTGGCATTATCTGAAGTATAGTATTTAATATTGTCACTTAGAATAATGTTTCTGCTTTTTCAGAAACTTGCAATTTGGTGTCAGTACTAATCAGCACTGATCTCACTGTCACTCAGTTTACCAGCAACTGCTGTGTTGCTAATCCATAGGATGCTTTTCAATCATTAGCTGCCCAGACTTCTACACTTCCTCTTCTCTTGAAACTTCCTTTTCTTGGCTTCTGGAACACAGTTCTCTCTAGTTCTTCCTCCCCCTGTAAACTATACCCATACCAAGACATTTAAAACTCTATATGAGGGGACCTTGAAGATGGCGGAAGAGTAAGACGCGGAGATCGCCTTCCTCCCCACGGATACACCAGAAATACATCTACACGTGAAACAACTCCAACAGAACACCTACTGAAGGCTGGCAGAAGACCTCAGACCTCCCAAAAGGCAAGAAACTCCCCACGTACCTGGGTAGGGCAAAAGAAAAAAAGAAAAACAGAGACAAAAGAATAAGGACGGCACCTGCACCAGTGGGAGGGAGCTGTGAAGGAGGAAAAGTTTCCACACACTAGGAAGCCCCCCC
>NW_020185328.1:12016878-12067216 GCF_003031525.2 Neophocaena asiaeorientalis asiaeorientalis
AAAAAAAAAAACAAAAAAGAAAAAGCAAAAAAAAAACTCTATATGAATCATGATCTCTCTTGCCTTTAGCTTGGATACATGCTGCATACCAATCCACACCAGTATTCTGTTCCCCTTCTTTCAATTGCAAGAATATTACATGTCTGACTTTCCCAGTGACTTCTGTTCCCTTTTTGGAAGCACAGGAAATATACTACTCTTCAAGTACTAGTGAGCATGAGGAAATTATGAAAAGATGTCACAGTCTTTGCTGGCTACCCTCCTAGTCATTTTTTACTATCCCTACCACACAGTGTAGAGAACATGAGAAGGCTGGGTGAGGGATAATTATGAGGCTTAAAATTACCGTTGAAAGAACTGCACAAGTTCCCTATGATTTCAGATCCTTTCAAACACATTTTTGTTATTCTGTCATTTACACCTTACCCTAAAATTCCTTCTGGATATAAGGGGCAAGTCATAGGGGTCATTCTCAGTGCCCTTTCTTCTAAGTTTCCTTCTTACTGACTAACTTGCCTCTACTTCTCCCAGTTCAGGGAATCTTTATTCACTGAATCTAACGATGTGTTGTATCATTCCAATATGCTGTTCACTGTTTCTGCTGTAGCAGCACTTCCTGGAGATATTAGTTACCAGAGAGATGGAGTTGACTGGGAGAAGGGACATGGAGAGGGACAGGGTTTGGGGAGTTGGTGAGAAAATGTACTGAAAACACAGCTGTTAATATACAACTTTGGAGGGCTTCACTGGTGGTGCAGTGGTTGAGAGTCTGCCTGCCAATGTCCAGGACACAGGTTCGTGCCCCAGTCCGAGAAGATTCCACATGCCGTGGAGCAGCTGGGCCTGTGAGCCATGGCTGCTGAGCCTGCGCGTCTGGAGCCTGTGTTCCACAATGGGAGAGGCCACAACAGTGAGAGGTCCACGTACCACAAAAAAAAAAAAAAATACAACTTCGGAAAATGAAATAGTGATATTATATGTAGAATAATATTTTTGTATATTGACTTCTGGGTTTCTATATATTTTAGTATAGCAAAGTATATAATAATTATTTAACTCTTCTGCAGCTGTTTTTCCATATCTCACACTTTCTAGAACCCTTATCATCTTTTCAATTCATAGTTATTCTGTGCTTGATTTCTTCTGTGATACATATTTTTGTATTCTATTTACCTTTTTGCATCAACATAACAACATTGAATTCTTTGTAACTGACATTGTGACAATGTGTTTTGTTTTGTTTTGTTTTTAATCTGCTGGTAAATGTTTAGGCTCCAAGTCACAGATCTGTGTTCTTGCCAAACTTTAAGGGAAAATGTCAATGAAATGTTATTTTTAATTTTTAAATACTAACATCTTACCAATGATCAAAAATAAATAAATCTTCTAAATAACTCATAATAAATTTAATGCAAATAAAATTATATTATTAAAAAGTTAACCTGCTGTATAGCACAGGGAACTCTACTTCACTTTACTGTACAGTAGAAACTAACACAATATTGTAAAACAACTAAACCCCAATAAAAATTATTTTTAATAAAATAAATTAAATAAATAAATAAATAAGAAGTTAAAAATTTGAACTTTGGTCAGACTTAATGTGGTGGTTGTTCTCAATATAGCTAGGAAATTGTGAAACAGTAAAATAATAAAAAAATTAATACTATTTTTAATTCTATTCTAAAACAGAAAATGTGCAAATGAAGAAAGGAAATCCTTTTTCAAAATGGTGGTGGGAAACCCTTAAGGAGGAGCTCTCACACAAGTACCATTCTTGGAAGCTTACTTCATATACCCATCAGGAAGATTACGTGTACTAGCAGGAAGAAGGAAGATTTTCTCCCTGCCCAACAACAACCCAGCCAGTGGGAAACTGCTACAACTCAGCCAATGAGAAGCCACCACAACCCCAAACTCTCATTCTCCTTGAATGAACTTTCATTCAATATAACCCCTCCCAACTTCCTCCTTTCCTCTGTAAAAGAACACCTCTCCTTTGTTCTCAGAGCTTGCCTATGGTTCACCATAATTTGGACGTCCTGAATAGTAATTTTTCTCCTATACCTGAATAAACTCAATTTTGCTGGCTAAACCACTTATCTTTTTTTGTTTTAAAGGTTGACAAGGGTCATGTCCAAGGATTCACTTACAGGTGAAGTAAAATGTGTCTCATATATAGCACTATGAAATTCCAATGTTGGAGCATCCCTTGCCTGACAACTTTGATTTTTCAGGCTGTTCAAACTATCACACGCTACCGGACAGGACAACCTCACCATGTTTGTCATTTGATTCTTCATGCTGTATCTTTTATCTAGGTCATTTATCTAAGGCTATTAAGAATTCTTACTGAGAACCAAATAATTTAGTAGATTTGAAATGCTCAAATGTCACATTAAAGCTTTATTTTGTTTTATTTTTCTTCTAAATAAAAATCTCCTGACCAAGAGTGTTTGAGCTGGCTGCAACAAACTTTTCTTCTTTTTGGGTACAAGGCTGTATAAGGAAACAGAAGGTCACTTAATATCAATATATTAATGAAATAACCCTTTACAGGTAAGGTTGGTCCAGATGGAGAGGACATTTTAGATAGGACAGTGGTGGGCTGGTTTTCACAAATATTCTGCAAAAAGAAACATTTTTCTTGTGGTCAGTGCTTACCATCTCCTCTCACTGTCTCCTTTTCCCTTCCCATGTTTCAACACTAATGTAGTTTTAATTTAATAAATGGTCAAAGAGATACAAAGCATATATCACTTGAGGAACAGTGAAGACAAACCATCTGTTTCACAAATTAACAAAATTTATTTTATTGGTTTACTATTGTCAATTATGAATATTATTATAGGATGTTTATAATCTTGCTCTGGAGAGGAGAAAATTCCACCAGAAAAAAAAAATGCTCATACAATAAAAAGTACAGGGGGTTAAGAAACATATATCGAAAATCAACTCTTAACTCTGGGAGTCATGAATGCCAGAAGGTGAATTGGCTCAAGAAGATAATAAAATGGATAACAAATACCAGAGAATCTATAGTTTGGAGGATGAAAAAGTTGCCAAGAACAGGAGCAGCCTGGAGGTTGGCATGGACCTTGTGCGCTTTTCCATGCTTGAGGGAAAGCAGTGATTTCCTTCTGCCAAGTCAGCCTCAGTATTAGTGTCATGGAGATTCTTCCTATGTTTATGGAGATTGTCCAGGTCTGGCTTATATGTGAAAAGGATGTACTGGCATCTTTAAAAATATGAAAGCCAGAAAGGAACCAACCAGAAATGTTGAAATATTGGTGTGAGAATTTAGCCTGCTTAGGGTAGAAGACTGGAGATAATGCCAACTAAGATAACAAAATATTGCAGTATAGCGATGCAGTGATTTGCGGGTCATTTAGAAAAAGACCCTTTAATAAAATGTCTACCTGGCCATGAAGGGGCATGGAGGCAAGTTCTGTCTGCTTTACTGAATCAATTGTGAAGGTGACTGGGGAGGTAATTATTCCTTTTTTAAAACTTTATTATTTTATTTTTTATTCCAAGCATATGAGACATAGTAAAGACTGGTTCAGCTGCACAAAATAATCCACTGGGCTTTATATGCCACTTACTTGGAACTAGATGACTCATTTCTAGTTAATAAATATATTTGTTAATGTCACTTAACAAGGGACTACCCCAAAATGTGTAGCTGTGTTAGAATATTTACTTCTTTTATACAGAGGAAAGCAAGGACCAATGAGAAGAATTATTTATACCTTGGAACTCATTTTCCTCTTCTTTCTATTTTATTTATAGTTCTAGCAACAGATTTTCTGGTAACAAGTAAAAAGTCAGAATGCAGTGCAGTGTAGTTTTCAAAAGTATGGGATTTTAAGTAAAATAGAGCTAAGTCCAATTTCTACCTTTGCCGTTTGCTAACAGTATGATCATGGACAAGTTGCTGAATTATCCAAGTCCCAAATGCCTCTTTAGTATAATGGGAATAAAGTGAACTTTCAGCTTTAAGAGGATGATATGGGAGAATGTATATTTAAAAAATAACAAAGTAACTGGCATATAGTGAGTATTCAGAAAGGTTATTTTATCCATCTTAGCATTCAGAAATATTTATTAAACCCATTATATTCAAGAGGATAATGATCCTTGCTCTCTGGAAATCTAGTGAGAGAAAACAGACAATAAAAACATAAAAATTGTAGAATTTGTCATATGCTGTGTATTATATAATGGACAAATATGATGAGCATGTTAAAGGGTAGAAATTTTGGGGCTGAAAGAATAATTTTGTATTTTTTTTACATCTTTATTGGAGTGTAATTGCTTTACAATGGTGTGTTAGTTTCTGCTTTATAACAAAGTGAATCAGTTATACATATACATACATTCCCATACCTCTTCCCCATAATTTTGTATTTTTAGAAGAGGTACTCAAGAAAGATCTCTATGCAAAGAGGATACTTGACCATGTTCATAACATATTTGGGAGAAAGAGAATTTGTTGCAGGGGACAACAAATGTAAGTGTCCCAAGGCAGGAGCATTGCATTGCATGTTTTTCTTTTTTAATACATACTCTTTATTTATGGGCAAACTTAAGCAGCTCTATATATGCTCTTAATTTAAATACATGCTATTCCCTTATCCTGAAACAGACTCCCTGGCTACATTGCCATTCTGTCTAGTTAACTTCAATTAAGTCTTTAGATCTCAGTTCAAATCCTCCCTCCTATCTTCTTAGCTCCGTAGGGTAGGTCAGGTCTCCCTATATCTATTCTCACATCTCCATATACCTTTCCTTTTAAGTATTGCTCACGTTTATCACACTTGTAATTTTACATTTATTTTTGTGTTTATCTGAATAAATTTGATTTTTGTCAGTAAACTTTAAGTTCCGGCAGGAAAGGATACATGTCAATTATTGACTATCACCATAACTGTGTCCAAAATATCGCCTGGAACAGAGTAAAGTTTCAATAAGTATATTGACTATATGGGTAACAAAGGAATGAGTTCATAAATAAAGATAAACATTTTTAAACTGAGACAATTCTATGTGGTATACAAATTTATAACTTATTTGGAAAAATTAAATAAAAATACAATGAAATACTTATTTCCTCTATAGAACAATGAACTTTGCTGACCTGTCCACTTAATTTAATTAACTACATCTGTAGTATGGTCTATAGTTCAAAAGGAAATGAATTAAAGCTGGAGGTCTCCAAGAAATCCATCAGCTTCTTCAGAAAATAGTACAAAGCAGATGCTCTTTGGCTGGTGACTTAAGAAAACTTGCTCAAATACTTACAAGGACATATTCATTAGCTTAGAATCATGTCTCTGTATGAAAAGGAGTAATTAATGTTAAGTGCTTATAATGTGTTTAGTTCTTCATATTAACCATAGCTGCTTCTATATCAAAGATTCAACCACTGAGCAAATGAAGTAAATCTTCATATTTTAATAAATCTCACTTAGTCTTTTGTATCATAGTAGATGTGTAAAATACTCATGCTCTAGAGGAATTTAATCTGTATTTAAAAAGAGAGAGAGAAACAGAGAGAGAGAGTGTCATCAATTTATTTATTTATTTAGCCATTGGTAGATAAGTCAGGTAGGATCAAGCCCATTGTATCTCACTAAATTACTTATGGATCAATCAGGCAAAACATATTGCATTGATCCATAAGTAATTTCCTATTAAAAGATATTTCATGGATCACTGGAAACTTTTTAAATGAAGTAATTTAATTCTCTTACATGACATTTCTGAGGTAGAGCTATTTAAATTGCATTTTCTGAACATTGAAAATATATGTTTAAAAAATTTAATAGGTGAAATACTACATGCAGAAAAAAACTCTGCTCTGGATTTTAAAAGTCTCAGTATTAACTCTTGCTTTCTCACTTTCTAATAGTTTAATGTTGGCCAAATTAATTAATCTTTGTAAATATTAGTTTCTTCTACTTAAAATTGATATATTACCTGACATACCTATCTTAGATATATTTCTAAGAATCAAAATATAGATTTAATAACTATATATGCAATATATTTATATGTATATATACACACACTCAGTTATTATATGTCAGATATTGTTATAGCTGACAGTAACAATGTCTGTGATGTTGGATGTCTACTAACACCCAGTCTTATAGTTTTCACAAAATAACATTCTTTTGTAAATATTAATGAATAAAGGTTGTAATATTAATTGTAGTACAGAAAAGGAACATAAAATCTATTATTTTATTCTCCCAGATTTTTAATGGAAAGTTATGACATCATTTTTCCTATCTTTCAGTCCCTGACATAATTATGAAAATGAAAAGTAAGATAACTCAGAGTATCCACTACCAGAAGCATGAATAAAATCTTGAAAAATCTATCAGGACCATTCAGGAATATCCCATGTATAATATTTCAATTCCTATCTGTCACAGTTGTTAGGGATTGAACTCTTCCCTTATGCTATAGAAAAAAATTTGTTATAAAATGCATGACTAAGCAATTATCTACTAATTCTTCCCAGATTCCTTCCAGGATTTCACCTCCCAGAAACAAAATTCTTTCCTGGAATAGTTTGATCCTTTATTTTCTGCTTTCTAATGATAACAATAGGAAAAAATATATATCTTGGAAAAGCAATGAAAGTGATATATTCTAGGGCTGAATTTTCATTCATTGGAAAGAGAAAAATATAATTAATCCTTCAGATAATTTAAGATTTTTTATTCTTTGATAAAACTAATTCATTATTTTTCCAGAGACAAGTTATATAAGTAAATGTTCCACAGAGAAATTTAGGTGAATTTTAAATCCATCTGACTAAGGTCTAGACTTTTAGGCTTAATACTTGAGAGTCATAGGAGCAATAGAAAACATAATCATACTGATAATGGCAAAAGCTAGTCTTGAAAATATTTCATCACTGTCTTGTATAAGGGAGACTACAGGTCAAAGGAGCCTAGAAGCAATTCTGCAATATGAGAAGCAATTTAGCATTCACAGTGTAGAAGAGCTTAGTAATGAACACACTTTATGGCTGGAGATGTTCTGAGAATTTACTAACAGATTGTTGTCTCAATAAAATGCATGTACACATGACCTGTGAGAAGTATGAGATAATAAGACATAAACTGAAACTTAAAATTGTAACTGGCTTTAAGGTGGGTAACTACAGGTTGTAGAAGAAATTTAAGTAAAAGAAAAAAACTTAAAAAAAATGGATTACAGAATTTTGAAAGGTATTAGATTTAGGAATGAGCACAATTGACAGTTTTAGAAATGAAGTCAGTAATTACAAAGACAAACCTGAAAATTTCTCTCAAATATCAGCCGACACAACAAGACAACTGAATCTTGTGGGAGATGGATGTGGAGGCCTTTATATGCAGAACAGTGAGCAGAGATCCAAGATGCAGATCAGATGTATGTAGGAGAGAGAAATTAAAACAAGTGAAGAGCAATAACCAGTACATAAAAGAAGAAAATTCTTCTGGAATAAAGGAAATGTCAAACTGAAAGTTGAAAGGAGCACTTGGCCAAAAAAAAAAAAAAAAAAAAAAAAATCAAATTTTTAACACTAAAGGCAAATCGAAAACAAGAACATTGGGTACAAGAGAAAGTATACTTGCTCACATGCCCCAACCATAGAGAAGGACAGAACAAGGAGGACGAACATGGCTCTCTTGTTCTTTTTCTATAGGTTGTTCTCTGCCTACCTTGGCTTCATTCCCTCAGGCTTTCTTCGTGAGGCAGGGTCTGATGATCAGTTGTTACAGGACTATAGTAATTCCCCTGGTCAGTCAAAACTCCATCCCAAAAGTGTTTTTAAAAAAATGATTAGCTTGGAACCAGGTACATATTTACCTTCCAATCAAACATTGTAGACTGGGAGGTAGGATGTCTAAAAGAAGGTGTCTCTCATTTCAGACCACTTGTCAGAAGTGGGTAGGGCCTCATTTTCCTCTTAGCTTTACTTCACACACACACACACACACACACACACACACACACACACACACACACACTCACACAGAAGAACAGATAAAGCAATAGCAGAATTTTATCTTTCAGTGTAAGATGAAGAGAAAACTGATCCAGCAAAGCCAAATTTCTCTTTAGTTTGAAAGCAGAAAGGGAAATTGTAAGAAAACCCATACAGTATTAATCTTGGCTAGCATTAAGATTGGTTAAGAAAGAACACAAGAAAGACAAAAAATAAAAATCAAAAGATATCTTATGTTCTTGTGTTGGAAGAATTAACATTGTTAAAATGTTCGTATTACCCAAAGTGATCTGTATAATACTCTAATAGAATTATTCACTGAAATGGAAAAAAAATCCTAACATTCATATTCACATTGACATAAAAAACAGACACATAGATTAATGGAACAGAATAAAGAGTCCAGAAATATACCCATACATACGCAGTTAACTAACCTTTGACAAGGACACCAAGAACACACAATGGAAAATGGTAGTCTATTCAAAAAATGGTACTGGGAAAACTTGATATCTACATGCAGAATGGAACTGGACCTCTATCTTACAGTGCTCACAAAAAACAACTAGAAATGGAATAAAAATTTAAATGTAATATCAGAAATGGTAGAATTATTAGAAGAAAACATAGGAAAAAATGTCCTTGATATTAGTCTTGGCAATGAGTTTTTGGGTATGACATCAAAAGTACTGGCAACAAAAGCAAAAGTAAACAAATGGGACCACCTCAAACTAAAAATCTTCTGCACAGCAAAGGAAATCATCAGTCAGTCATCAAGAAAATGAAAGGCAACCTAATGAACTAGAGAAAATATTTGAAAACCATATATCTGACAATAATTTAGTATCTAAAATATATAAAGAACTCATACAGTCAATAACAGAGAAATAAAAAATCTGATTTTAAAGGACAAAGGACCTGAATAGGCATTTTTCCACAGATGGCATTCAAATGGCAAACAAGTACATGTAAAGGTGATCTACATCACTAATCATCAGGGAAATGCAAATCAAAATCACAATGAGATATTACCTCACACCTGTTAGAATAGCTATTACCAAAAAGACAAGAGTTAACAAACGTTGACAGAATGTTGAGAAAGGGAACCCTGTGCATTGCTGGTGGGAATGTAAATTGAGACAGCCATTATGAAAAACATTATGGACATTCCTCAAAAAATTGAAAACAGTACTACCATATGTTCCAACAATCCTATTTCTGAATACATACATGAAGGAAACAAAATCAGTATCTTGAAAAGATACCTGCACTCTCATCTTCATTGTAACATTATTCTCAAGAAGCAAGATATGGAAAGAACCTAAGTGTCTGTTGACAGATGAATGAATATAGAACATGTGAGATTGAACTTTCTCTTTATATCTATCTATCTATCATCTATCTATCTATGTATCTATCTATCTCTCTATAATGGAATATTATTCAGCCTTTAAAAGAAGGGAATCTTGCCCTTTGCAACAACATGAATGAAACTGGTTGGCACTATGTTAAGTGAAATAAGCCAGACAAAGACAAATACTGTATAGTATCACTGATATGTGAAATACAAAAAAACCCAAAATAGATTAATTAATAAACACTTGAACATCTAGAAACAAGGAGTAAAATGGTGGTAGCTAGGGGTTAAGGGGTGGGGAGATGTTGATCAAAGGGTGCAAACTTTCAGTTATAAAATGAATAAATTCTGAGGATCTAATATACAACATCATGACTATAATTAATAATATTGTATTGTATACTTGATATTTGCTAAGAGAGTAGATCTTACATATTCTCACTATAAAAAATGGTAACTGTGTGAATGACAGATATGTTAATTAATGTGATTGTGGTAAATATTTCACAAGGTGTACATATATTAAATCATCATATTATATACTTTAAATATATGCAGTTTTATTTGTCAATTTTACTTCAATAAAGTTACAGGAAAAAGAACACAAGTAGAATTCAGAAAATGCAGCATGAACAAAGATATGGAGGAAACATTGAAGAATAAGTAAATAATCCAAACTTTCCCACTGTTGAGAAACCTTAGTAAATATAGCTACAAATGTATGTAAAAATAGAAGATATGAGTATCAGATTGGGTGCTCAAAATGTATTCATTAAATAAAGGAAAATAAAGAATAATGATGGATAATATTGCAACAAATTTGAAATTTAAATCCCAGAGATTTAAATTAGCATAACCTTTATTTTCCTTGCATATTTCTCCAAAATTAATGCTTAAAAGGTTCAGCCACAATTTAAAAGAAAGAAAATGGAGCAATGAGATTGAAAACAAGAGAAGAAGTAGACTTGAGTAAAAAATTAAAAAGGTTTATTTGGAAATTTGTGATTAGATGTCTAGAAGAGTGCGAAGTAGAGTGCATGGCTCAGAATTTAAAGTATAAATAGTATACTTAGGAATCATAGTCGATCACATAGTTGGGAATCATTGAATAGATATCATTTAAGGCCTGTAAGTTTCATTTATTAAGCAAAACTTTGCTTAGTTAGTTCTCACCACTGAGTGTAGAGAGAAGCTTACTTTGCAAAAATCGAGTGTCCTTAGGGACTTTCCTGGCAGTCCTGTGGTTAAGATTTCACGTTCCCAATGCAGAGTACATGGGTTTGATCCCTGGTCAGGGATCTAAGATCCCCCATGCCACACAGCGTGGCCAAAACAAAACAAAACAAAAAACTGACTGTCTTTAAATATCTCCCAAAATGTAAATAAAAATAAACTCTAAATTGCCCAAGAGCTTGGTTAGTGTCTTACTCATTTTTGAATGTTCCATGCCTAGGGCAGCACCAGGTCAAAACAGATAAACAAAAGAAGCAGATACTAACTAAACATTGAATAGTAATCAAATGTCTGAAATACACATGGTACTCATTTATATATATTTTTCTGATGCCATTATTATAAGGATATTATACATTAAATTACCACCAGACTACTGTGATCTTTTAAAAGCCTTTTCTTTTTTGATTGAGCTAAGCATTACTATATGAATGAAACTTAGATTTAAAAATACCAGCGACATTACCAAAACTAATCTTACTACACTGACTTTAATTCTAAACATTACCTCTTTGCCTTAGAGAAAAGGTATCAGTAGCTTCAATTAGATTACAAGTTCAAATAGGAAAAACGTATATATTTTTACAATTACCTGCTTAATTCATAATAAGATTCTCCAGATTAAAAATATATCATAAAAACTATATCATAAAGTATTTATATCATCCTGATGAGGATTGCATAATGTTATTGATTTTGCTAATTTTGTTAAATATGAGATGCCAAAAATGGGAACGATATCTTCATATGTCATCACTGAGTGAGCTGAAAATGTTTAATCCCTGACAAAATATTCACATTTTCTTCAGTTCAGTGGGATCAATAATGACTTATCATCTTTAGTCCACTGGAGAAAATATCCAAATGTCAAACTGCAAGCTTATCAGCTTCATTCACATTTAAATTTCCTTTAAAACAGAGATGTGGGGATGCTTATTGCAAATGGAAAAAAGATTGGATTGCAGCCTGGTTCTCAGGATGATTGAATCTTTTCTGGATGAAGCAGTTTTTTTTTGTTTTTACATCTTTAGTGGAGTATAATTGCTTTATAATGATGTTACTTTCTTCTGTATAACAAAGTGAATTAGCTATATGTATACATATATCTGCATATCTCCCTCCCACCCTCCTTATCATACCCTAGGTAGTCACAAAGCACCAAGCTGATCTCCCTGTGCTATGTGGATGCTTCCCAGTAGCTATCTATTTTACATTTGGTAGTGTATATATGTCAAAGCTACTCTCCCACTTTATCTCAATTTCCCCTTCCCCCACCATGTCCTCGAGTCCATTCTCTATGTCTGCGTCTTTATTCCTGTCCTGCCCCTAGGTTCTTCAGAACCTTTTTTTAAAAAAAATATTTAATATATATGTGTTAGCATATGGTATTTGTTTTTCTCTTTCTGACTAACTTCACTCTGTATGACAGATTTTAGGTCCACCCACCTCACTACAAATAACTCAATTTCGTTTCTTTATATGGCTGAGTAATATTCCATTATATATATATGTGCCACATCTTCTTTATCCATTCATCTGTTGATGGACACTTAGGTTGCTTCCATGTTCTGGCTATTGTAAATAGTGCTGCAATGAATATTTTGGTAAATGACTCTTTATGAATTGTGGTTTACTCAGGGTAAATGCCCAGTAGTGGGATTGCTACATCATATAGTAGTTGTATTTTTAGTTTTTTTTGAAGGAACTCCATACTGTTCTCCATAGTGGCTGTAACAATTTACATTCCCACCAACAGTGCAAGAGGGTTCCCTTTTCTCCCCACCCTCTCCAATATTTACTTTTTGTAGATTTTTTGATGATGGCCATTCTGACTGTTGTGAGGTGGTATCCCATTGTAGTTTTGATTTGCATTTCTCTAATGATTAGTGATGCTGAGAATTCTTTCATGTGCTTATTGGAAACCTGTATATCTTTTTTGGAGAAATATCTATTTAGATCTTCTGCCATTTTTGGATTGGGTTGTTTCTTTTTTTGATATTGAGCTGTATGAGCTGCTTGTATATTTTGGAGATTAATCTTTTGTCAGTTGCTTCATTTGCAAATATTTTCTCCCATTCTGAGGGTTGTCTTTTTATCTTGTTTATGGTTTCCCTTGCTGTGCAAAAGCTTTTAAGTTTCATTGGGTCCCATTTGTTTAGTTTTGTTTTTATTTCCATTTCTCTAGGAGGTGGGTCAAAACGGATATTGCTGTGATTTATGTGATAGTGTTCTGCCTATGTTTTCCTCTAAGATTTTAATAGTGTCTGGCCTTACATTTAGGTCTTTAATCCATTTTGAGTTTATTTTCATGTATGGTGTTAGGGAGTGCTCTAATTTCATTCTTTTACATATAGCTGTCCAGTTTTCCCAGCACCACTTATTGAAGAGGCTGTCTTTTCTCCATTGTATATTCTTGCCTCCTTTATCAAAAATAAGGTGACTATATGTGCATGGGTTTATCTCTGGGCTTTCTATCCTGTTCCATTGTTCTATATTTCTGTTTTTGTGCCAGTACCGTACCGTCTTGCTTACTGTAGCTTTTAGTATAGTCTGAAGTCAGGGAGCCTGATTCCTCCAGCTCCGTTTTTCTTTCTCAAGATTGCTTTGGCTATTTGCAGTCTTTTGTGTTTCCATACAAATTGTGAAATTTCTTTATCTACTTCTGTGAAAAATGCCATTGGTAGTTAGATAGAGATTGCACTGAATCTGTAGATTGCTTTGGGTGGTATAGTCATTTTCACAATGTTGATTCTTCCAATGCAGGAACATGGTATACCTCTCCATCTGTTTGTATCCTCTTTAATTCCTTTCATCATTGTCTTATAGTTTTCTGCATGCAGGTCTTTTGCCTCCTTTAGTAGGCTTATTCCTAGGTGTATTATTCTTTTTGTTGCAATGGTAAATGGGAGTGTTTCCTTAATTTTTCTTTCATATTTTTCATCATTAGTATATAGGAATGCAAGAGATTCCTGTGCATTTATTTTGTGTCCCGCTATTTACCAAATTCATTGATTAACTCTAATAGTTTTTTGGTAACATCTTTAGGATTCTCTACATATAGTGCCATGTCATCTGCAGCAGTGACAGTTTTACTTCTTCTTTTCTGATTTGATTTCATTTATCTCTTCTGAATGCCATGGCTAAAACTTCCAAAACTATGTTGAATAATAGTGGTGAGAGTGGGCACCTTTGTCTTTTTCCTGATCTTAGAGGAAATGGTTTCAGGTTTTCACCATTGAGAATGATGTTGACTGTGGGTTTGTCAAATACATCCTTTATGATGATGAGGTAGGTTCCCTCTATGCCTGCTTTCTGGAGAGTTTTATCATAAATGGGTGTTGAATTTTGCCAAAAGCTTAGGATGGAATGTCCTATGAATATCAATTAAGTCCATGTGGGCTAATGTGTCATTTATAGCTTGTGTTTCCTTATTTATTTTCACTTTAGATATCTGTCTATTGGTGAAAGTGGGGTGTTAAAGTCCCCTACTATTATTGTGTTACTCAATTTCCATTTTTATGGCTATTAGCATTTGCCTTATGTTTTGAGGTGCTCCCATGTTGGATGCATAAACATTTACAATTGTCATATCTTCTTGGATTGAGCCCTTGATCATTATGTTGTGTCCTTCTTTGGCTCTTGTAATAGTCTTTAAAGTCTATTTTGTCTGATATGAGAATTGCTACTCCAGCTTTCTTTTGATTTCCATTTGCATAGAGTATCTTTTTCCATCCCCTCACTTTCAGTCTGTATGTGTCCCTAGGTCTGAAGTGGGTCTTTCGTAGACAGCATATATATGCGTCTTATTATGTATCCATTCAGCCAGTCTATGTCTTTTGGTTGGAGCATTTAATCTGTTTACATTTAAGGTAATTATTGATATGTATGTTCCTATTACCATTTTCTTAATTGTTTTGGGTTCATTATTGTAGGTCTTTTCCTTCTCTTGTGTTTCCTGCCTAGAGAAGTTCCTTTAGCATTTTGTTAAAAGCTGGTTTGGTGGTACTGAATGCTCTTCAATTTTGCTTGTCTGTAAAAGTTCTAATTTCTCTGTCGAAACTGAATGAGATCCTTGCTGGACAGACTAATCTTGGTTGCAGTTTTTTCCTTTTCATCACTTTAAATATGTCCTGCCACTCCCTTCTGGCTTGCAGAGTTTCTGCTGAAAGATCAGCTGTTAACCTTATGGGTATTCCCTTGTATATTATTTGTTGCATTTCCCTTGCTGCTTTTAATATTTTTTCCTTGTATTTAATTTTTGATAGTTTGATTAATATGTGCCTTGGCAAGTTTCTTCTTGGATTTATCCTGTATGGGAGTTTCTGTGCTTCCTGGAGTTGATTGACTATTGTCTTTCCCATGTTAGGGAAGTTTATGACCATAATCTCTTCAAATATTTTCTCTGAGCCTTTCATTTTCTCTTCTTCTTCTGGGACCCCTATAATTCGAATGTTGGTGCATTTAATGTTGTCCCAGAAGTCTCTGAGACTGTCCTCAATTCTTTTCATTCTTTTTTCTTTCTTCTGCTCTGCAGCAGTTATTTCCACTATTCTAGCTTCCAGATCACATATCTGTTCTTCTGCCTCAGTTATTCTGCTATTGATTCCTTCTAGAGTATTTTTAGTTTTATTTATTGCATTGTTCATTATGTTTGTTTGCACTTTAGTTCCTCTAGGTTCTTGTTAAATTTTTCTTGTATTTTCTCCATTCTGTTTCCAAGATTTTGGAAAATCTTTACTATCATTACTCTGAATTCTTTTTCAGGTAGACTGTCTATTTCCTCTTCATTTGCTTGGTCAGGTGAGATTTTCACTTGCTCCTTCATCTCCTGCATATTTCTCTGTCTTCTCATTTTGTTTAACTTACTGTGTTTGGGGCCTCCTTTTCTCAGGCTGCAGGTTCATAGTTCCTCTTATTTTTGGTGTCTGCCCCCAGTGGGTGATGTTGGTTTAGTGGCTTGTGTAGGCTTCCTGGTGGAGGGGACTGGTGACTGTGTTCTGGTGGGTGGGGTTGGATTTTGTCCTTCTGGTGAGCAGGGCCTTATCCAGTGGTGTGTTTTTGGTGTCTTTGAACTTACTATGGCTTTAGGCAGCTTCTCTGTTAATTGTTGGGTTGGTGTACCTGTCTTGCTAGTTGTTTGGCATGGGTGTGCAGCACTGAAGTTTGCAGGCTGTTGGGTGGGCCTGTGTTTTAGTGTTGAGATGGAGGTCTTTGGGACAGCTTTTGCCAATGAATATTACATGGGGCCGGGAGGTCTGTGGTTGTCCAATGTCCTCTATTCAGCTCTACCACCTCGGAAGTTTAGGCCCGACACCTGGCTGTAGCACCAAGACCCTGCCAGCCCAATGGTACTGAAGGAAAAAAAGAAAACAAACAGACAGAACCCAATACAAATGGTAAAAGCAAAACTAAACAAACAAAACCACACAAAGAAACACACACACACAGAGACACACACACACACACTCACAAAAAGAGAAAAAAATACTCCCTCTTGCGAGAATACCAGAATCACAACTTACTGCTGAACAGTCATCAACAGGAATACACTGCAACTTACAAAAAAAAATTATGCTACATCCAAAGACAAAGAAGAAGTTGCAATGAGACTGTAGAAGGGGTTCAATCACAAAATCATATCCCATAACCACTGGGTGGGCAAATCACATACTGGAGAACAATTATACCAGCCCAGTCCACCAACTGGAGTGAAGCTTCTTAGCCTCACATCAGGCTTCCTAACCTGGGGGTCTGGCAACAGGTGGAGGAATTCCCAGAGGATCAGACTTTGAAGGCTAGTGGGATTTGATTGCAGGACTTCAACAGGACTGCGGGAAAGAGAGACTCCACTCTTGGAGGGCACACACAAAGTAGTGTGCATGTCAAAACCCAGAAGGAAGGAGCAGTGACCACATAGGAGACTGAACCAGACCTACCTGCTAGTGTTGGAGGGTCTCCTGTAGAGGCAGGGGGTAGTTGTGGCTCACCGTGAGGACAGAGACACTGTAAGTAGAAGTTCTGGAAAGTACTCCTTGGCATGTGTGCTCCTGGAGTCCACCATTAGCCCCACCAAAGGGCCTGTAGCCTCCAGTGTTGGGTCACTTCAGGCAAACAACCAACACGGCATGAAATAAGCCTCATCCTTCAGCAGACCAGTAGATTAAAGTTTTACTGAGCTCTGCCCACCAGAACAACACCCAACCCTACCCACCAGCATTCCCTCCTGTCAGGAGGCTAACACAAGCCTCTTAGATAGACTCATCCACCAGAGGGCAGACAGCAGAAGGAAGAAGAACTACAGTCCTGCAGCCTGTGGAATGAAAACCACATTCACAGAAAGATAGACAAAAGGAAATATTAGAGAAATATATACCAGATGAAGGAACAAGATATAAAACCAGAAAGTCAATTAAATGAAGTGGAGATAGGCAACCTTCCAAAATAGAATCCAGAATAATGATAGTGAAGATGATCCAGGGCTTAGGAAAACGAATGGAGGCAAAGATAGAGAAGATGCAATAAATGTTTAACAAAGATCTAGAAGAATTAAAGAACAAACAAATGGAGATGAACAATATAATAACTGAAATGAAAAATATACTAGAAGGAATCAATAGCAGAGTAACTGAGGCAGAAGAACAGATAAGTGACCTGGAAGACAGAATGGTGGAATTCACTGCTGTGGAACAGAATAAAGAGAAAAGAATGAAAAGAAATTAACCCAGCCTAAGAGACCTCTGGGAAAACATTAAACACACCAACATTTGAATTATAGGGGTCCCAGAAGAAGAAGAGAAAAAGAAAGAGACTGAGAAAATATTTGAAGAGATTATAGTTGAAAAGTTCCCTAATATGGGAAAGCAAATAGTCAATCAACTCCAGGAAGTGCAGAGTCTCGTACAGGATAAATCCAAGGAGAAACATGCCAAGACACATATTAATCAAGCTATCGAAAATCACATACAAAGAAAAAATATTAAAAGCAGCAAGGGAAAAGCAACAAATAACATACAAGGGAATCCCCATAAGGTTAACAGCAGATCTTTCAGTAGAAACTCTGAAAACCAGAAGGGTGTGGCTGGACATATTTAAAGTGATGAAAGGGAAAAAGCTACAACCAAAATTACCCAGCAAAGATCTCATTCAGATTTGACGGAGAAAATAAAACCTTGTAGACAAACAAAAGCTAAGAGAATTCAGCACTACCAAACCAGCTTTACAAAAAATACTGAAGGAACTTCTCTAGGCAGAAAACAAAAGAGAAGGAAAAGACCTAGAATTACAAATCCAAAACAATTAAGAAAATGGTAATAGGTACATACATATTGATAATTACCTTAAATGTGAATGGATTAAATGCTCCAACCAAAAGAAACAGGCTCCTGCATGGTTACAAAAACAAGACCCATGTACATGTTGTTTACAAGAGAGTCACTTCAGGCCTAAGGACACATAAAGACTTGAAATTAGGGGATGGAAAAAGATATTTCATGCTAATTTAAATCAAAACAAAGCTGGAGTAATAATACTCATATCTGATAAAATAGATTTAAAATAAAAATGTTATAAGAAAGAAGGAAGGACACTACATAATGATTAAATGATCAATCCAAGAAGAAGATATAACAATTAAAATTATATATGCACCCAACATAGGAGCACCACACTACATAAGACAAATGCTAACAGCTATAAAAGAGGAAATTGACAATAACACAATAATAGTAGTGGAATTTAACACCTCATTTGCACCAATGGACAGATCATCCAGACAGAAAATTAATAAGGAAACAGCTTTAAATGACACAATAGACCAGATAGATTTAATTGATATTTATAGGATATTCCATCCAAGAACAGCAGATTACACTTTCTTCTCAAGTCCACACAGAACATTCTCCAGGATAGATCATATGTTGGGACACAAATCAAGCCTCAGAAAATTTAAGAAAATTGAAATCATATCAAGCATCTTTTCCAACCACAACACTATGAGATTAGAAATCAATTACAAGGAAAAAAATCATAAAAAAACAAAAACACATGGAGGCTAAGCAATATGGTACTAAATAACCAAAGATCACTAAAGATATCAAAGAGAAAATCAAAAACTGCCCAGAAACAAATGACAAGGAAACACAACCATCCAAAACCTATGGGATGCAGCAAAACAGTTCTAAAAGGGAAGTTTATAGCAATAAAATCCTAACTCAAGAAACAAGAAAAATCTCAAATAAACAATCTAACCTTATACCTAAAGGAACTTGAGGAAGAAAAACAAACAAAATCTAAAGTTAGTAGAAGGAAAGGAGTCATAAAGATCAGAGCAGAAATAAATGAAATAGAAACAAAGAAAACAATAACAAAGATCAATAAAACTAAAAGCTGTTTGTTTGAAAAGATAAACAAAATTGATAACTCTTTAGCCAGACTCATCAAGAAAAAGAGGGAGAGGCTCAAATCAATAAAATTAGAAATGAAAAAGGAGAAGTTACAGCAGACGCTGCAGAAATACAAAGCATCATAAGAGACTACTACAAGCAACCCTATGCCAGTAAAATGGACAACCTGGAAGAAATGGACAAATTCTTAGAAAGGTATAACCTTCCAAGACCGAACCAGGAAGAAATAGAAAATATGAGCAGACCAAATATAAGCACTGAGATTGAAAGTGTGATTAAAAATCTTCCAACAAACAAAAGTCCAGGGCCAGATGTCTTCACAGGTGAATTCTATCAAACACTTAGAGGAGAGCTAACATCTATCCTTCTCAAACTCTTCCAAAAATTTGCAGAGAAATTAACACTCCTAAACTCACTCTACGAAGCCACCATTACCCTGAAACCAAAACCAGACAGAGATACTACAAAAAAAGAATATTACAGACCAATATCACTGATGAATATAGATGCAAAAATCCTCAACAAAGTACTAGCAAACAGAATCCAACAACACATTAAAAGGAACATACACCATCATCAAGTGGGATTTATCCCAGTGATGCAAGGATTCTTCAATATACGCAAATCAATCAATGTGATACACCATACTGACAAATTGAGGAATAAAAACCATGTGATCATCTCAATAGATGTAGAAAAAGTTCTGACAAAATTCAACACCCATTTATGATAAAAAACTCTCCAGAACATGGGCATAGAGGGAGCCTACTTCAACATAATAAAGAACATGTATGACAAACCCACAGCCAATAACATTCTCAATGGTGAAAAACTGAAAGCATTTCCTCTAAGATTAGGATCAAGACAAGGATTTTCAGTTTCGCCACTATTATTCAGCATAGTTTTGGAAGTCCTAGCCATGGCAATCAGAGAAGGAAAAGAAATAAAAGGAATAGAAATTGGAAAAGAAGAAGTAAAACTGTCACTGTTTGCAGATGACATGATAATATACATAGAGAATCCTAAAGATGCCACCAGAAAACTCCTAGAGCTGATCAATGAATTTGGTAAAGTTGCAGGACACAAAGTTAATGCACAAAAATCTTTTGCATTCCTATACACTAACAATGAAAGATCAGAAAGAGAAATTAAGGAAACCATCCCATTCACCATTGCAACAAAAAGAATAAAATACCTAGGAATAAACCTACCTAAGGAAGTAAAAGACCTGTACTCAGAAAGCTATAAAACACTGATGAAAGACATCAAAGATGACACAAACAGATAGAGAGGTATACCATCTTCTTGTATTGGAAGAATCAATATTGTGAAAATGACTATACTACCCAAAGCAATCAACACATTCAATGCAATCCCTATCAAATTACCAATGGCAGTTTTACAGAACTAGAACAAAAAATCTTAAAATTTGTATGAATGCACAAAAGACCCCAAATAACCAAATCAATCTTGGAAAAAAATCGGAGATGGAGGAATCAGATTCCATGAATCAGACTATACTATAAAACTACCATAATCAAAACAGTATGGTACTGGCACAGAAACAGAAATATAGATCAATAGAACAGGATAGAAAACCCAGAGATAAACCCATGCACCTATGGTCACCTAATCTATGACAAAGGAGGCAAGGATATAAAATGGAGAAAAGACAGTCTCTTCAATAAGTGGTGCTGGGATAATTGGACAGTTACATGTAAAAGAATGAAATTAGAACATTCCCTAACAGCATACACAAAAATAAACTCAAAATGGATTAAAAACTTAAATGTAAGACTGGACACTATAAAACACTGAGAGGAAAACATAGGAAGACCATTCTTTTTTTTTTTTTTGTGGTATGCAGACCTCTCACTGTTGTGGCCTCTCCCGTTGTGGAGCACAGGCTCTGGACGCACAGGTCTAGTGGCCACGGCTCACGGGCCCGGCATGTGGGGTCCTTGCATACTGGGACATGAATCTGTGTCCCCTGCATCAGCAGGTGGACTCTCAACCACTGCGCCACCAGGGAAGCCCAGGAAGACCACACTTTGACATAAATCACAGCAAGATCTTTTTTGACCCACCTTCTAGACTAATGGAAATAAATACAAAAATAAACAAATAGGACCTAATGAAACTTAAAAGCTTTTGCACAGCAAAGGAATCTATAAACAAGGTTAAAAGAGAACCCTCAGAATGGGAGAAAATATTTGCAGATGAATCAATGAACAAAGGATTTTTCTTCAAAATATATAAACCACTCATGCAGCTCAATATTAAAAAAATCAAACAACACAATCAAAAAATGTGTTGAAGACCTAAATAGACATTTCTCCAAAAAAGACATAAAGATGGCCAAGGGGCACATGAAAAGCTGCTCAACATCACTGCTCAACATCACTAAAGAAATGCAAATCAAAACTACAATGAGGTATCACCTCACACTGGTTAGAATGGGCATCATTAGAAAATCTACAAACAAATGCTGGAGAGGCTGTGGAGAAAAGGGAACCCTCTTGCACTGTTGGTGGGAATGTAAATTGATACTGCCACTATGGAGAATGCTATCAAGGTTCTTTACAAAACTAAAAATAGAACTACCATATGACCCATCACTCCTACTACTGGGCATATACCCAGAGAAAACCATAATTCAAATAGACACATGCATCCCAATATTAATTTGTTGTCTATTCAGGTATTTCACAGATGCAGGGTTTATCAAAATTTTTCAAATTTTTAAAAGGCTAAGATTCTCAATTTAAAATCATACTTTAAAAGCAAACTAGATTTGGACAATTGCTGTTAATATATTTTATTTTTCTAGAGACCTACCCAAGAACAATTTAAGAGCACTTTGTGAAAGATGGTGATATGATCTGAAACAGATGACTCTTCTCCACCTCCAGATTTCCTAATGAAAGTGTCAAGAGAATATGCACAATTAATAATAATAATGTGAATTTTTTCTATAACTTGATGGAATAGAAATGTAGAAAGCCCTTAGGGCCTTCAAACACAGTTTTCTTTCCATGAAAAAGAAATATATTCAGGCACGAGGAGATAAAGTTTCTTGCTCATCCGCTTATGGAGACAACTCAAAGGGATGAGGATTGGAAGTTGGAGTTGGTAGGGCATCTGTCAGGAGATATGTCTTTTGGTCACCTCACTGCTGAAATTCATGAAAAACAATGGTGAGACCAAACCCTGTGTGTCTGTTTGCACACGTTCCCATACACATCTGTTTTGAGGGTTTGTCAGAGTGTGCTATGGGACAGAATAGGTACATAACCTAAATCTGTACATGGGTGTGGAGATGTTTCCCATATCAATAGGACAGAGAATTGGATTTATATCTGGTTTCAGACCCTACCATCACCATAACATGCCACCAGGTGGCCAAGTCTCAGGTTGGTAATCTATCACAGAGCCTTGCAATTTGTCTTTTAAATGAAAATACATACATATCTACTGACATACAAATATACACACGTGAACACAGACCCACAAATACACACACTCACACAGACACATATACATAAGTATAGAGGATAGTATATCTAGCATTAATGAATATAAACAATTTAATATCTGCCTCAAATAGTCATGTTTTACATATAAACATGATACAGATATGGTAAATACTCCTTTCATTCTCATTCTTTCATTCTGAATCTTGTCAGAGGCAACCAAACTGCTAATATGAATTTGACATGCCTGTCTCCTGCTCATGTTCTAATAGTAACCTTTAATGATTTTGTTT
This sequence comes from Neophocaena asiaeorientalis asiaeorientalis, assembly GCF_003031525.2. Lineage (NCBI taxonomy): Eukaryota > Metazoa > Chordata > Mammalia > Artiodactyla > Phocoenidae > Neophocaena > Neophocaena asiaeorientalis. The sequence goes on from NW_020185328.1 coordinate 12,039,648, forward strand.
TAGAATTTCACTCAAATACTAGCACAGAGAGTGCATCATTTTTTAATTGTTTTAAATTTTTTGCAATGTATGTAGCTATATAACTAGGTCAATATTTAATCACCTCTGAGATTATAGCCTATGAATATTCCATGTTTTATTTATCTTTTTCACTATAAATGGGTAATTGGAGATTTTTTTTTTAATATTAAAAGGCCCTACATGATCTAACCCACTAGTACTTCTTGAATCACATTGGCTACAATTCTCCCTTTTCCTTATTTGGCTCTAGCATTATTGGCCTCCCTGAAGTTCCTCAAAAACATGATGAGAGATGATTGTTTTAAGCCACTAAATTTTAGGATAGCTCATTATTTGGTAATGAATAACTAAAGAATTAGCTCCTTAAAAATATTTACCATCTTTGTTTACATGAGAACTTTAGATTTTGATGCTATTGTGGATGGACTCATCACTAATCTGCTCTTGCACATGTACAGATTTTTTATGTTAGTCTTGGATCAGGTAATCTTACTAAATTCTCTAGTCCCAGGGCTGTCTGAATAGTTTCATGTGGAACGATGAACAGCAGACAAGGGTGTTTCTAATGCAGATTTCATAGACAGGACAGGAGTTTTTACGGCTCCTGCTTTTATGCAGAGAACTTGGTTGCATATCTCCTTTTAATCTTAGATGACTTCAATACCTCCTAACTGGTCTCCCTGTCTCTACTGGTATCTTTAACTTTTCTCTGCAGGGCAGAGTATTTAGTTTCTAAAACAATAAATCAGATAATGCCCACCTTTATTAAATCCTCTCATGGAATCTTACCTCACTTAAAATAAAATTCAAACTTCTTAACAGGAGCCACCGTGTATCCTATATTCTCTGATGCCCACAAAGCACTCCAAGGTCAACTTTGTTTGTTGTGCTCTGGGCTCTTAACTTTTCTTTGTCTAAAAAAAAAAATTTGTTATATCTAGGGGCATTTGAACTTACCCTTTTCTCTCCTTGGAATGTTTCACCCTGACTTTTTGTATGGGGGGCTACTTTTCTACATTTTGATCTCAGATTTCTCTCAAGTCATTTTGTTTAATTTCTTTCATTCCACTCATGGACATTACCTTGTTTATTTACTATCTCTCTGAAATAGAACATAAATTTCTGAAGAGGAAAGACTTCTTCTGTATACTCCTGTATCCCCACAACTAGAGTAGTGCCTTAAATATAGTGAACACATAACTACTCATCAAACAAATTCTATTAAAATTGGAAGTAACCTCAATGTTGAGTAAAATAATTTAAGAGTGCTAAATAGATGAATTATTTTCATCAATTTAAATGTCTTAATAATGTGAAGAAATGTACTAGTTATGATTTTTATTGAACATCATAGAATACCAAATTGAAAATTATGAAATATGGTACAATCACATCTATGAAAATCATCCATTTTTAAAACGAAGTACATGAGGATGATGACAGTAGTTTATTATGTGTGAGAAGATTCACGTTATACATAATTTTATTAATTATCTTTTTTAATTCTCATGTTTTTTCCAACTTTTAATAAAAATATGTATTTGGTAATAAAATTAAACAATAAATGTCTTGAACAAAAACTTGTTTTTTAATTAACTCTCATTGATTTCTCTTCTGCCATTGACTCCATATGTAGGAAAACAGCAGAAGACCTTCACAATTGTTTATGGGTTGATAGAATAACTGTTGGCTAAATATTCATAAATCAGATAAAACTGTACATTTTTTATTTACAATCATTTGTTGTATAGCTTTTATACATCAGACATAATGTAAATACAGAACTGAGAGCTTTGCTTAAAACAGATATGGTCCAGACTTCCATGGAAATTATGATATGAGTAGTAGACAAGTATTAAACAAGTAATTGTTAGGTGAGTGTTATGGTAAGGAAAATAGGCTGAAAGTAAGGGAATAAATATAGGCTGAGAATTAGACTATAGCTAATTAAATATTAGCCAAATTAGAAATTAATTTAGCATAAATATTCAGTGAGTTGGATAAAGCTTGTCCAGTTATACCCAATAGGGGGAAATGCATATATTTCTATGTCTATTATCTAATTTTTAATAGCTAAAAATAGGTTGAGTCATCTCAATCTTTGAAAAGAATAAGAGAATACACAGTTTTGGAAAATTTGAAGATACTGCAATTTTTTATGTGACCTATGATTCTCTTTTTATAGCAAGTCCAAATTTCAATTGTTTAACACCATTTGGAAGTTCTTCACTCAAGTAGAGGTTGCTATCATTTAAATAGGCACATTTCATTTTTAAGCACCTATAACAATTAAATTCTTTTTCATATTGAGATGAAGTATTCTTTACCTACCTTCACTTTAACTCAGTCTTCTGCAGTTACATAGGATAAACCTAATCTCTCGACTAAATGCTAGTTTATCAAGTATCAGAGACAGCTATCAAAAATAGCTATCAAAAGCTCTTAAATAGTGTCTTTTCTAGTCTAAATGCATTATTTTTAAATATATCACTGTTTCCAGATATAACTATGCTAGTCACTCTCTTAGACTCCCTAAAATTGTGTTGTCAAAATGAAATTCAGTGATGTATGCATACTTTGACCAGTAAAGTGTAGCAAAGGATTATATCAATCTTTAATAATATAACTGTAATAATGTATCCTAAGTTGCATTATTTATTTTGGTAATCATATGACATTATTGATTCTTATATAACATAACATCTATTAATTGCTCTTGCTAAGGTCACCAATAATTTTTATATTAGTAAACCCAATGAAACAAATTAGACTTTTCTTTGTTGACACCTGGTATGAGTTGAATTGTGTCACTCAAAAATATATGTGGAAATCCTAACCCTAGTAACTGTGAATGTGACCTTATTTGGAAATAGTTACTGCAGATGTAATCAAGTTAAAGACATAATGAATTAGGGTGGGCCTTAACCAATATGACAGGTGTTCTTATCAGAAGAGTAGAAGAGACACAGACACATTTAGAGAGAGAACATCACTTGATGATGGAGCCAGAGGCTGGAGTGGTTCATCCCCAACCTGAGGCACACTGAGTACTGAGAGCAGCACTGGAAGCTAAAAGAATGGCATGTTAACAGAGCTTCCCCTTGAGACTTTAGAGAGACCAGAGCTCTGCCTACACCTTGACTTTAGACTTGGGACTCTAGAAATTTTAAATTAAACATTTCTGTTGTTTTAAGCCACGTGCCTTGTGCTAATTTGCTATGGAAGCCATAGGAAACTAACATAGATTTGGATACCAGGAACTGGGGTACTGCTATAACAAATATCTACAAATGTGCAGGTGGCTTTGGAATGGGATAATGGATAGAGGCTGGCAAAACTTTGAGATACATGATAGAAAAATTCTAGATTGCCTTGAAAAGATTGTTGATAGAAATATGAAAGCTGAAGATTCTTTTGCTGAGGATCTCAGATGGAATGAGGAATGTGATTTTGGAAATAACCTTGGAAAAGTGATCCACATTATAAACTGGAAGACAACTTAGCTAAGTTTTGTTCTATTGTTAGGTGGAAAGTAGAACTTGTAGATGACGAATGTGTATATTTAGCTTAATGGATTTTCAAGCAAAGTGTGGAAGGCAAGACATAGTTATGCTGCACTGCTTATAGTAAAATACAAAAGGAAAAAAAAGAAATTAAGGAAGAAACTATAAAAGAAATAGGGACTAAAATTTGAGGATCTGAAAATTTTTCAGCCTATATATATATAGGAAAAAATGATAAAGCATGCTCTGGAGAGAACACCACCAGTGTGGCTGGACCAATTTTGCTGGAGAGATTAGACATGTGATTCATAGATCAAATCAACCAAATCAGCAGAAATGTTGTCAGTTTGAACTGAAAGGGACAGAGATGAGAAGAAATGACAGAAGGTTGCTGAATATCTGGGATCTGTAAGCAGGAAATGGCTGATAGGGCTATTTGGCCACAAACCTGTGTTGGCCTTCAAGAAAATAGAAGAATGATTCTGAAAGGATCTCAGAGGCCAGATGGGGCTGTAGAGGATGTGCTTATACTTTGATTTTGGACTTGTAGTCTCCAGAAATGTGACTTTAAAATTTCTGTTTTTTCAAGCCATTTCATTTGTGATAATTTGTTACAGCATTCCTAGGAAACTAATAAAATCTTTCAGCAGCTTTTGAGAGTGCTTAATGCCATCTCTAAAACTTCCCTCTCCATAGCTTCTATTTCACCAAGGCTTTCAGCTGGTCTCACTACAACTGTTATTGCCCACTTCCAAGGCATTTTCCATCTTGCAGATAGAGTGTTCCTTGAATTAATTGTTCATTAGTCTGGTCCTGGTGATTCCTGTCACATGGAATTCCTGTGTGGCTGTCTGTAAAGTGACAATTCAAAGAACCATATTGAGAAATGCATGGACAGAGAATAATGAGTGAGAAAGGGGAATCATGTATTGGAGACCTTTATGACTTGACCTAGAAGCGGTACACATGTGTCCCCTCACATTCCATTGATTAGCATCCAGTGACATCACCACAACTAGCTACAATAAAGCCTGGAAAATCAAATCTAATGGTGTGGGCTGGAAGAAGGTAAGAATCTTGTGACACTTATATGCTGCAGTCCACCTTATTTTTCATTAAATATGCATTTTACCCATTCTCACTCACTTAAAATACTTATTGCTTCCCTAAGGGAGACAATATAAAGTATTTCCAGTTACAATATCCAATTCAAGGTTCAGATGATCAGTCATCCAGATGATGAACTATCCTCTCCATCAGAATCAGTAATGGATTCTCCAGGTACAGGAACCTGTGCGCAAAAAGGGCAAGTTATTCCCATATCCAACATACACACTCCTTACTATACACTGAAGCTGGGACACAATAACACCAGTAATCACTTCTGTGTGAAATGGAAGAAAGGGAGATATTCTGATAGACCTCATTAAGACCTCTTATGCTAGGTGTAAAGAAATATTTTAATTAGATAACTATTTTCTTACTTGCGAAGAACTTTTCCCATTGTTGTGGATCTATTTTCTGGAAGGTTCTTTCCTGTACATTACTCTTCATATCTATATCACCAGTATGTGTTAGGAAAACATCTTCCCTGAGTCTGAAGAGATTTTGTATAGTGTCTCCAATGGTAAAAATTTGGTGGTTTAAAATGATAGGTTAAGGCTAGAACAAATTTTTTAAGTACAACCTTATGATTTCTTTGGCAATATAATACTCTTAAAAATTTAGTTGCCCTCTAATGTATTTATTTCTACTCAGATCCACATACCAGTAATTATGTCCCAGATTTTCCTAAACATAGTTCCCAACCCTGGTTCACTTCTTTGTTTCTATTATCACTTTACATCTTCTCTCAAATTAATGCCAGCTATGTTGATAATGTATGAGATAATTGATTTTGTTGTGAAGATAAAAGCCTCACTATGACATTTGTTATTAGGTTTGGATAATTTGTCTAATGAAGTCTTGATGGACCTTTCTTAGTGACGACTTTTCTAGTCTTTTCCTTCATTACCCAAGTTTTGAAACAATTAGCTTTCCCAACACTTCAAGGCCCATCATTTCTGAATTTTCTGCATTCTCTTTAATTTATGCCTGAAACCAATCTATTCTTGACTGAATTAATCTCTTCTTTGTGGCACTTTGTCAATGCAGCAAGTAATATTTGTTACCAAGTCTAAGCTCATACAGCTTGTTGCACAGTAGACCAATAAATTGAGAGATGGGTTGTTGGGGCCAGGAATAGCGACTTTATTCATAAAGCCAGCAGACCAAGAAGATGGTGGACTAGTGTCCCAAAGAATCATCTTACCTGAGTTAGAATTAAGACTCTTTTTATACTAAAAGGGGAGGGGTTGTGATTGGTTGTTGCAAACTTCTTGGTATCAGAATCCTTTGTTTTTGCAGCTGTCCATGTAGGTAAGGCAGCTACGTTTCTGTAAACCTCCAACAAGACATATGTTATCCTGTGTTCTGCAACTTTTTTTCTCTATATGAATGGAAAAGTGTTTGTACCTTTAAAGTCAGAGACTTGAGAATGACCTATCCTATATATTTCAGGCTATAAGCAACATTCTTAACTTGTAGTGAAAGCATTAGAATACAAAGGTTAAAGTAAGAGCAACAGATCTAATATGGAGTCAGATTTATTTTTTCCTATTACATATTCAGTACACACTATAATTCTAACTCCTTCAAACTACTTTCCATAGAGCTACAGACTTAGTAAGCATGTGAGTCTGCCATCACGGTTATTGAAGGTGACTCTTTCACCCCACGTTTTTCCACAGAATAGCAGAATTCTCCATCCTTTCAGCATACTATATTTAATTTCTCATTGTCTTACCGTATACAATAAGCCAATGCTATGTGTATTAAATTTTATTTTATTTTTACAGCTTGCACTCTTCCCTCCGTTTCTTATACCAAATACTATATCAATCAGAATTTAGTTAGGAGAACAAAAATGGATTTTGTTTAAGGATTTGTGTAATTAAACAGCTCTCTATGAAATTTAAGTCAGGGAAGACTCTACATAAAGCAAATGTTTACTAGATTTTAGGGAATCAAGAAGTTGCAGGAAGCACAGGAAACTGCCGGCACTAATCATAGTTATTTCCACTGTCAAAATGGGTGGGTGGGAGGAAAATTCACAAGCCACTATGAATTCTCACCTCTAACAAAATCCATATGTCTGCCAGAAGGAAAAATAATAATTGCTTCTGCTTCTCTTCCATCTTTCAAAACTTATATAATTGTTACTCAATGGTGAATCTGATCCAGATTCTTGCTGTAAGGATCCTGAGAAATATAATGCTCAGATCTCCAGTCCCTGAAATAAAGGAATAAAATAGTAGGGGGAAACGGTGCTAAGTTGCCAACATTCTGCATTTTAGGTGCCAATGTGTTCTGAAATCTTAAACCTGTGCTCAAGATTCTTTGAGATCTGGCTCTGCCAACTTCTCACACTTCCACCATTTTAGATTTCTCACCTGAAACATGACACGTTCTACTTCAAATATAGACTTTGCGCATGTTATTTTCTTCCTGAAGCATTCTCTCTTATTCACTCTTTTATTTCCCTGCTAACTCCTACTCATTCTTCAAATCTCACATTAAACATTACTTCTTCAGTCTTCTTTTTGGTGCTTTGGAACCACTTAGAGGGGTGGGATTAGGAGGGAGGGAGGGAGACACAAGAGAGAGGAGATATGGGGATATATGTATATGTATACCTGATTCACTTTGTTATAAAGCAGATATTGACACACCATTGTAAAGCAATTATACTCCAATAAACATGTTAAAAAAAACTTCTGCAATATCTGTTAAGGACATTAAAGCAAAATACAATAAATGAAAACAATAAATCCATAATATAGCTTAAATAATATCATTATATGTTTCTACTGCACTATGTATTTTGTATTTTTGTAGATGTTCTCCAGCAAAGAAATGGACAACTGAATCAGATTAAATAGCATTTATTGAATGTATACCACTGTAAGATATCTCTTATTGTTGTAGAAAAGGCAAATAAAGCAAAACAAACAAAATCTCTTTTTTCAAAGACTTGAAATTTAGTTCATAAATGTATGGAAGTAGTCTTCAAAGTAAGAAAATACACAAATAACTGTAATATTGAACAACCTCATGTATTGTCATTTAATCCAGCTACCATTTAGAATTGATTTCGTAAGAGATTTACTTTGTTTAATGCATTATATTAAGATTTATATGTTTTGCATGAAACTTCTTTTTTGTGGACAAGACAGTATTTTGGGGGGGCATAAGTCAGCTAATCAAAGATTAGGGTCCCACCTTCAATTAACAAAACAAATATTAGGATTTCAGATTCTCTAAATTGACAGCAGTGCAGTTCTTGCCAAAGCTTCATTTGAAACATCCAATATTTGAAAGAAGTTATCTTTTGGACAGGTTAATTATCTCTTCCTCCAGATTCACTAGGCTCTATGTGTTTCAACTTAGTTTTTCAGGACACAGAATATGTGGACCTCATTATCTCAGTGCCCCATAGAAAGGTCTTCGTTCAGTTACTTCTAATGTTAAACCTGTGGATTTTATAGCTGAACAATGTCTATGTTTTTCAAAAAATTGTATGAAGACATCATCCGTTATGTTTTTCAATGTCCCCAAACATAAAAAAACACATGGTAAAGTCTCCCATCAATTTCTTTCTTTTTTTTTTTTTTGCGGTACGCGGGCCTCTCACTGTTGCAGCTTCTCCCGCTGCGGAGCACAGGCTCCGGACCGCGCAGGCTCAGAGGCCATGGCTCACAGGCCCAGCCGCTCCGTGGCATGAGGGATCTTCCCAGACCGGGCATGAACCCGTGTCCCCTGCATCGGCAGGTGGACTCTCAACCACTGTGCCACCAGGGAAGCCCTCCCATCAATTTCGAGCCAAGAAAATGTTTGTGTCTGAAGACAACCTTGGGAGAACCACATTTTTCCTTTTTGCCTTGGCTGCCAAGATGAACAGACATAAATTCAGTGTTTATCTGCAGTGATCGACTCATCACAGGTGCCTGATAATAGCTATTCTTCTGTTCCCTTAAAGTGTTTTTTTCTTGACAGGCTCTGGAAGGAATGTTTAGCAGAACTGCTTTATACTGTATTGAAGCTGATACAAATTATTTAAAAAAACAACAAAACAAAAACACTAGGTATAAATACTAAATAATCAAATAAACATGGTAATTACATAATCATGCTATCCAATGCATAATGCACTAATTATCAGTAAAAGATTGCCTTACTTTTAATAATACAAAGGCAGTTACTTCATTTTACATGTTCCTTTCATTATGACAAGAACAAAATACTCATGTGAAATGATGTTCTATACAACCTTCTTTTTTTTCCTTTAAGAAAAACATTGATTGATCCTTTCAAATGTCTTTACATATCTATTCATCTATTCAAACACTTAGTATTTTGAACAGTTATGCACTAGTTAGTACATTAGATATTACTTATAATATGAATTTCAGCATTAATTCTAGAGATAAAATATCAGAAATGTTTATGCAAATAGGAATTATTACACTTACTCTTATATCCACCAGAGACTTTTTTTTCAGAAAATTATGAATTAAATGGTTATTGAACAACAACATATTATTATATTAATAGCTATGGAATAAACATAAAATTTGAGAGATTAACATGTAAGACTACATTCTTAAAAAAAAAAAACAACTACATTCTTATAAACCAGTAACTTTACTGTGTCTGGCATGGACAAATCTGCAGAGTTGTGTATGGCACTTTGACCATGCATAATAATCCCATAATGATTCATTTAGATGCACATAAAAACTTTCTTTTTACTTTGTGAAAAACATTAGAATCTTGATCATTTTAAAATAGTTTTTAGGTAATATGAGAATCTATGGAAACTTTTTTTGAAATTAGCAAGTCTAAAAACAATAAAAATGATTATTAGAGGTTAGAGTATTGTATTGATGTAAAATATCAGACCATATTATTTTAATTCCTGGTCATTTTGAAAAAAATTGCTTTCTATAGAATATGAAGTGACATTTATAAAGTTTTTCATTTGGTGTTTTGTTTGCTTGTTTTGGTATAATAGCACAGAGTGTAACAAACTGTCCTAATAAATCATTTTCTGGTCTTCCTTGAAGTAATAGAAGAATAAACAAGAGACTTTTTCTTAACATTTTCTATTCATTTGAATGTCCATGCAGTTTGAACCATCTTTCTAATTCCCATATAAATAAGACTGGATGTTTTGCTTATCGAAGAAAAGGAAAAGATGCATCAAGTAGAACCCCGATCATTTCAAAAATGAGTTTCTATTTTACTAATTCCAGATATCTAACATTCCTCTCACTGCTGAGTTAGACTTTATTAATGTAAATCTTTTTATATACAATTTAACACCGGAGAGCCTAGGTATTACCAGGTGAAATGTAGAATGACCAAGCAAACACTGGTCATTCAAAATTTTTATACAACTTAGTTTCCAGTATATGTCCATTATATAAAGATATATATATATATATATATAGATAGATAGATAGATAGATAGATAGATAGATAGATAGATAGATTTCTTTTTACCAGCTAGGGATGTAACATTGGTAAAAATATAATACAAACATAAATTTTAAAATGCAGTAACAGATATAGCAATACTAGATAAAGCAAACTTTATTGCAAATAGAATCACCAGAACAGAAAAATATTACATATGATGAAAGGGTCAATACACTAAGAAAACATAACAATCCTAAATGTTTATAGACCCAACAACAAAATATATAAAATATTTAAAACTGTAAAATATGTGAAATAAAACTGATAAAACAAAAGTGAGAAATACACAAATCCACAATTAGAGTTGAGTACACCAACACCCCTTTCTCAATTGGTAGAATATCTTGACAGAAAATTGTCAAGATTATAAAGGAACCCAATAACACTTTCAACCAACAGGATCTAATTACATTTATAGAACTTTCCATCCAGCAGTAGAGGAAATATGCATCCTTTTCAAAAGCACATGAAATGTATACCAAGATAGCCATATCCTGGGCCATAAAACAAACCTTGAAAAATTGAATTAATTAAGTCATATAGAATGTTCTCTGACCAGAATAAAATCAAACAAGAAATTAGTGCTAGAAAGATAACAGAAAAATTCCCAGCCATTTGGAAACTAAAAACTTACTTCTAAATAACCATGTGTGAAACAGGTATTCTCAAGGGAAATTAAAAAATACTTGAACTGAATGAAAATGAAAATACTATACTTCAAAATCTATGGACACAGCAACTATTGAAAGAGAAGTGCATAGTACTATATGCATACATAGAAAAGAGAATGGTTTCATACCACTAATTTGAATTCCCTACCTCAAGAACCTAGAAAAAGAATAATAAACACAGCAAGCAGAAAAAAGGAAATAATAAAGATAACAACAGAATATTAATGAGACTGAAAAAAGAAAACAATAGAGAAAATTTGATAAAACAGCTGTTTTTTAGAAAGAGCAATAAAGTTGACAAATCTTTATATAGATTGACAAAGAGAAAAAGAAGACATATTATAAATATCAGATATGAAACAGAAGATATCACTACAGATTCACCAGGTGTCAAAAAGATAAAAAGAAATTCTATGAATAACTCTAAATACAAAGTTTTAACAACTTAGATAAATGGATAAATTCCTTGAAGTGTACAACTCACCAAAAATGAAATAGATAATTTGAATAGTCCTCTATTAAGGGAATTAAATTTGCAATTTAAAAACTCCTCCAAAAAGAAATCTCCAGGCCAAGACAGTTTCACTAGAGAATTCTACCAACATTTTAAGGAAAAATTAACACTAATTCTACACAATTTCTTCTAAGAATAGAAGAGGACATGATTCCCAATTAATTTATAAATCTAGTATTATCTTAATACCAAAACCAGACACTGAGACCATAAGAAGATTATAGAGCAATGACTGTCATGAATATAGACACAAAAATCCTTACAAATATATTTTCAAAGAGAATGCAGAATCTATTAAAATATACTCTATGACCAAGGAAAATTTATTTCAGAGATGTAAAGATGGTTTTAAATTCCAAATTAAATCAATTTAATATACCATATCAATGGGTTAAAGAAGAAAAATCACATGATCATATTAATCATACATAGAATACATTTGATAAAAACTTCCAGAGCAATAAGATTGAGAGAAAATTCTTCAAGAACATCTCCAAAAATCTTAAAGCTGATATTTTACTCATTTGTGAGGTACTGAATGCTTTCTTCTTATGATTAGGACCACAGCAAGGATATACTCTCTCACAATTCTTGCTCAATAGACCAGAATTCTGTAGGTTCTAGCCAATGCAATAGGCAAGAAAAAAAAAGAAAAGCATACAGATTGGAAAGAAAGGAATTAAAGCAATATTTCTATTTGTAGAGGAAATGTTTGTCAACATAGCAAAACATAAGGAATCTACAAAAACCTTCCTAGAACTACTAGTAACTTCAGCAAGACTCCAGCAATGAATACGCAGACATAAAATTAAAATCCTTTAAAATAATTCAAAAAAAGAAATAAATACTTAGGTGTAAATCTGACAGAACTTGTACAGGACGTGTAAGTTGAAAATTACAAAACTATGATGAAAGAAGCCAAAGACACTCTAAATAAATAGAGAGACACGTTATGCTTATGGATTGGAAGACTCAATAGATGTCAATTGTTCTGAAATTGATATACTGCTTTAATACCACTGTTATTAAAATCCTAGCAAGATTTTTGTTCATATGTATATGTGTATACACACACACAAGCACACACACACACACACAAAGTACTTTATATGGAGAGGCAACAGAACCAAAATAGCTGGAAAAGAATTGAAAATAAAGAATAAAGTGGAATGAACCAGTCCACCTGAAATCAAATCTTATTACATCACTACAGAGCTATAATAACCACAAAGTAAACACAAAGAGCGATGGAACAGAATAGAAACCCAGAATTAGACCCACAAAATCATGCTCAACTTATTCTTGAGAAAGTTGTAATAGCAATTCAGTAGAGAAAAGATAATAATTTCAATAAATGCTGCTACAATCATTGGTCATCCATAAGCAAAAAGTAAATAAATACATTAAATAAATAAATAAACAAGCTAACTTTGACCTAAGTCTCTTGTTTTATACAAAAAGTAATCCAAATTATCATGAAATTAAAAGTAAAACATAAAAGTAAAACTTTTAGTAAAATGCATAAACAAAATCATTGGTATATAGGACTAGACAAAAAGTTCTTATAATTGACACCAAAAGCAAAATCAATAAAAAGAAAAAAAATTGACAAACTTCTCAAAATTAATCAAAATTAAAACCATTTTCTCTATGTGATACATAGCTAAAATAATATAAATACAATCTACAGATTGGGAGAAAATATTTTCTAATCACATATCTGAAAAAGGAGTAGTACTAGAACATATAAAAAACTTTCAAATGCAACAGAAAATAAATTTCCATTAGAATAATGGGAAAATACATGAAGGAATTTTCCATTGAAAAGGATATCAGATGACAAGCACATGAAAAGATCTTCAACATTATTAGCTATTAAAGAAAAGTAAATTAAAACAGCAGTGATATATTGCTATATACCTATCAGAAAGGTTAAAATAAAATACTGTGACAACACCAATTGCTACTGAGTATATGGAGAAGGCTATCACTCATATATTAATACCGGTTTTGTTAAATGGTATAACCACTCTGGAAAACGTTGTTTAAAATTTAAACACGCAGCTACTATTCAAGACAGCAATTGTGTTCCCAGTGAAATAAGAACTATGTTCAAAAACATACATGAAAATTTATAGCAGCATAATTTGTGACAGTCCAAAACTGGAAACAACCCTGATGTCCTTCAATGAGTGAAAGGTTAAACAAACTGTGATACATGTATACCATGGATTAGTACTCAGTAACAGAAAGCAAGAAACTACTGATACTTGTAAAAACTGCATGAATCTCAAGATAATTATGCTGAGTGAAAACCAATTCCAAAAGATTACATATTGCACTATTCTACTTATATAACATTCTTGAAATGATAAAACTATAGAAATGAAGAACAGATTAGTGGTTGCCATGGGTTCAGATGGGAGTGAGAGTGGGAGGCAAGTGAACAGGTATGGCTGTTACGTAAGGGATTCTCAAGGGATACACAAAGGGTTACATGAGGGATTCTCACTGTGTAGAAATATTCTGCATCTTAACAGGATCAGTATGAATATCCTGGCTAGGATATTGTATTATAGTTTTAAAAGATGTTACCAGTGTAGGAAAGTGGGAAAAGGGTATATTGGACCTTTTCATATAATTTCTTGTAAATGCATGTGAAAGCACAATTATCTAAAAAAATGTTATATTAAGAATATCTGGTGTTAAAAAAAATTAAACATACTTGAAAACATCTTTAGTGAACTGAATATAAATTATAAGAAAATATTCAAATGTAGGATATATAGACAAACAATGAAAAATATATAAAACACAAGAGATACTAGGTATAAAGTGAAAAATTGCAAACACAGGAGAGAATGCATTGAGCAGAAGCAATATTAAAATAAATTTTCCAAAATTAATGAAAAACTCCAAGCCACAAATTCAAGAAACACCAAAACTTTTCTATGTAGAACAAATACAAAGAAATGGCACTTAGATCCTTTACAGTAAAATTGCTAAAAATTACGTTAAAAAAATGTTAGTAGCTTGCAGGGGTTGGGGGAAACCCCAACATATTACCTTAAAAGAAGTAACAATAAATCTGACTTCTCAGCACAAAGGAAGCTATAAGATATATTCAAATGATATATTCAAAGTGCTCAATAAAAGTAACACACAAAATATTTTATCCTGCAAAAAATATCATTTAAAAATTGAGAGGAATTTTACTTATGAGTAGGATGGAATTTGTGGCAGGTTAAAGCTCTAGCTATGAATATCTAGGGGGGAAACAACATAGGAAAACAGCAGAAATGATCTGGAGTAGTGAAATTAAAATTCCACAGAGTGAAGACATGTGGAAAGGTGAACTGATTTTCTATAGCTATTTGGGGAAATTTTGTTGTTGAATTTGGATGCAGGCAAGAGGCTGAGGATTTGCTATTGTCCAGATCAGGAGCCATAGTGGGGGACCACGAAAACAGTAGGGCATTTGCAGGCATCACAAATCTAGAGTGACCTTATTGGAGATGTGAGGAGTGTCAATCAGAGGGCTAATCTCCCACTTAAGCATTACTTTTTCATGTCATTCTTTAATTTTTGGTTAGAATTAGTTGAAAATTTACAGAATATTGCAAAAATAAAAATAATACAAAAACACACATACGGGCTTCTCTGGTGGTGCAGTGATTGAGAGTCCACTTGCCGATGCAAGGGGACACGGGTTCGTGCCCGGTCCGGGAGGATCCCACGTGCTTCGGAGCGGCTGGGCCCGTGAGCCATGGCCGCTGAGCCTGTGCATCTGGAGCCTGTGCTCCACAACGGAAGAGGCCACAATAGTGAGAGGCCCGTGTACCGCAAAAAAACAAAAGAAACAAAAAAACACACACATACATCTCCTGTGATTCTTTTCTCAATACTCTCCTTCCTCTGAAAACTCACAGCACTGATTTGTACATTTACCCACTTAATTAGAGGAAATAATATTACCATTACTTTTCAACTACCAGACATTGTGTTAGGAATGCAAATATGAATTAGAAAAGGACCCAGCCATTGAAAACTGAGTAACAGTCAATTGATAAATGTTAAAAACAAAAGACTAATCTGTTTTGAAGCCTCATATTAAGCTTTGATTACGTGTGGTCTTCATAATCATACACATTACAAAGGATAAAATGTGGCCTGTGTATATCTAATTCAACAGGATTTCTTTACTACCTCCTATGTGTTTGGTACTGTGTTTCATACATGAGCCTTCCATCCTACACTCACACGTTTATTTTTCTAAACATCTTTATTGAAGTATAATTGCTTTACAATTGTGTGTTATTTTCTGCTTTATAACAAAGTGAATCAGCTATACATAAACATATATCTCCATATCCCCTACCTCTTGCACTGCCCTCACACCCTCCCCATCCCACCTCTCTAGGTAGACACAAAGCAGTGAGCTGATCTGCCTGTGCTATGTGGCTACTTCCCACAAGCTATTTTAAATTTGGTAGTGTATATATATCCATGCCACTCTCTCACTTTGTCCCAGTTTATCATTCCCCCTGCCCGTGTCCTCAAGTCCATTCTCTATGTCTGCATCTTTATTCCTGTCCGGGCCTTAGGCTCTTCAGAACCGATTTTTTTTTTTTTTTTTTTAATATATATGTGTTAGCATATGGTATTTATTTTTCTCTTTCTGACTTACTTCACTCTGTATGAAAGGCACTAGGTCCATCCACCTCACTACAAATAATTCAGTTTTGTTCCTTTGTATGGCTGAGTAATATTCCATTCTATATATGTGCCACATCTTTATCCATTCATCTGTTGATGGACACTTAGGTTGCTTCCATGTCCTGGCTATTGTAAACAAAGCAGCAATGAACATTGTGGTACATGACTCTTTTTGAATTATGGTTTTCTCAGGGTATATGCCCAGTAGTGGGATTGCTGGGTCATATTGTAGTTCTATTTTTAGTCTTTTGAGGAACCTCATACTGTTCTCCATAGTGGCTGTATCAATTTACATTCCCACCAACAGTGCAAGAGGGCTCCCTTTTCTCCACACCCTCTCCAGCATTTATTGTGTGTAGATATTTTGATGATGGCCATTCTGACTGGTGTGAGTTGATACCTCATTGTAGTTTTGATTTACATTTCTCTAATGATTTGTGATGCTGAGCATCTTATCATATGTTTCTTGGCAATCTTTATATCTTCTTTGGAGAAATGTCCATTTAAGTCTTGTGCACATGTTTGGACTGGGTTGTTTGTTTTTTTGATATTGAGCTGCATGAGGTGCTTGTAAATTTTGGAGATTGATCCTTTGTCATGTGCTTTGTTTGAAAATACTTTCTCCCATTCTGAGAGTTGTCTTTTGGTCTTGTTTATGGTTTTCTTTGCTGTGCAAAAGCTTTTAAGTTTCATTAGGTCCCATTTGTTTATTTTTGCTTTCACTTCCATCTCCCTAGGAGGTGGGTCAAAAATGGTCTTGCTGTGATGTATGTTATAGAGTGTTCTGCCTATGTTTTCCTCTAAGAGCTTTATAGTGTCTGGCCTTACATTTAGGTCTTTAATCCATTTTGAGTCTATTTTTGTGTATGGTGTTAGGGAGTGTTCTAATTTCATTCTTTTACATGTAGCTGTCCAGTTTTCCCAGCACCACTTATTAAAGAGGCTCTCTTTTCTCCATTGTATATTCTTGCCTCCTTTATCAAAGATAAGGTGACCATATGTGTGTGGGTTTATCTCTGGACTTTCTATCCTGTTCCATTGATCTATATTTCTGTTTTTGTGCCAGTACCATACTGTATTGATTATGGTAGCTTTGTAGTATAGTCTGAAGTCAGGGAGCCTGATTCCTCCAGCTCCATTTATCTTTATCAAGATTGCTTTGGTCATTCGGGGTCTTTTGTGTTTCCATACAAATTGTGAAATATCTTGTTCTGAAATGTGAAAAATGCCATTAGTAGTTTGATAGTGATTTAATTGAACCTGTAGATTGCTTTGGGTAGTATAGTCATTTTCACAGTGTTGATTCTTCTAATCCAAGATCATGGTATATCTTTCCATCTCGTTGCATCATCTTTAGTTTCTTTCTTCAGTTTCTTATGGTTTTCTGCATACAGGTCTTCTGTCTCCTTAGGTAGGTTTATTCCTAAGTATTTTATTCTTTTCATTGCAATGGTAAATGGGAATGTTTCCTCAATTTCTTTTTCATCATTAGTGTATAGGAATGTAAGAGATTTCTGTGCATTAATTTTGTATCCTGCTACTTAACCACATTCATTGGTTACCTCTAGTAGTTTCCTGGTAACATCTTTAGGATTCTCTATGTATAGTATCATGTCATCTGCAAACAATGACAGCTTTACTTCTTCTTTTCCAATTTGGATTCCTTTTATTTCTTTTTCTTCTCTGAGTGCTGTGGCTAAATCTTCCAAAACTATGTTGAATAATAGTGATGAGAGTGAGTAACCTTGTTTTTTTCCTGATCTTAGTGGAAATGGTTTCAGTTTTTCACCATTGAGAACAATGTTGGCTGTTTGTTTGTCATATATGGCCTTTATTATGTTGAGGTCAGTTCCCTCTATGCGTACTTTCTAGAGAGTGTTTTTTTTCATAAATAGGGATTGAATTTTGTTGAAAGCTTTTCCTGTATCTATTGAGATGGTCATTTGGTTTTTCTCCTTCAATTTATTAATATAGTTTATCACATTGATTGATTTGTGTGTATTGAAAAATTCTTGCATTCCTGGGATAAACCCCACCTGATCATGGTGTATGATCCTTTTAATGTGTTTTTGGATTCTGTTTGCTAGTATTTTGTTGAGGATTTTCGTATCTATGTTCATCAGTGATATTGGCCTGTAGTTTTCTTTCTTTATGATATCTTTGTCTGGTTTTGGTATCAGGGTGATGGTGGCCTCATAGAATGAGTTTGGGAGTGTTCATCCCTCTGCTAGATTTTGGAAGATTTTGAGAAGGATAGGTGTTAGCTCTTCTCTAAATGTTTGATTGAATTCACCTGTGAAGCCATCTGGTCCTGGGCTTTTGTCTGTTGGAAGACTTTTAATCACAGTTTCAATTGCAGTGCTTGTGATTGGTCTGTTTATATTTTCTATTTCTTCCTGGTTCAGTCTCAGGAGGGTGAGCTTTCCTAAGAATTTGTCCATTTCTTCCAGGTTGTCCATTTTATTGGCATAGTTGCTTGTAGTAATCTCTCATGATCCTTTGTATTTCTACAGTGTCAGTTGTTACTTCTCCTTTTTCATTTACAATTCTGTTGATTTGACTCTTCTCCCTTTTTTCCTGGTGAGTCTGGCTAGTGTTTTATCAATTTTGTTTATCTTCTCAAAGAACCAGCTTTTAGGTTTATTGATCTTAGCTATTGTTTTCTTCATTTCTTTTTTCATTTATTTCTGATCTGATCTTTATGATTTCTTTCCTTCTGTTAACTTTGTGGTTTTTTTTTTTTGTTGTTGTTGTTGTTGTTTTTCTTCTTTCTCTAATTGCTTTAGGTGTAATGTTAGGTTGCTTATTTGAGATGTTTCTTGTTTCTTGAGGTAAGATTTTATTGCTATAAACTTCCCTCTTAGAAATGCTTTTGCTGTATCCCATAGGTTTTAGGTGTCCTGTTTTCATTGTCATTTTTATCTAGGTATTTTTTGTTTTCCTCATTAATTTTTTCAGTGATCTCTTGGTTATTCAGTATTGTATTGTTTAGCCTTCATATGTTTTTATTTTTTACAGATTTTTTCCTGTAATTGATATCTAATCTCATAGCATTGTTGTCAGAAAAGATAATTGATGCAATTTCAGTTTTCTTAAATTTACCATGGCTTGATTTGTTACCCAAGATATGATCTATCCTGGAGAATGTTCCATGAGCACTTGAAAAGAAAGTGTGTTCTGTTGATTTTGGATGGAATGTCCTATAAATATCTATTAAGTCCATCTTTTTTAATGTATCATTTAAGGACAGGTTCTCATTTAAAATTCCTGGATGGATTTACTCTAGGGGTAGGTGTAAATCAGATATACACTGAGTATTACCTAAGCAGTAAACTTTTCTCTATTTAGCTCACCACTGTATGAAACTTCAGACATGTCTGATGAAAGAAAACAGCATTTGAATTCTTAACCACTTTATTACAATGTCCAGAACTTTCAGTCATTCAGTCATTGGGCATGACAGTGAGCAAAAACATTTGGACACACAAAAAAAAAAAAAGAGAGAGAGAGAGAGAGAAATAGAGAGAATTTGAAATTAGAAAGACACTGATAAGTTACACAGAATGGGAGTTTTCAGATTAATAATTTAATAATTGTTGTTAATATGTTCCATAAAATAGGGGGAAACATGGAAAATTATAGATGAAATGGAGACATTCATAAGAAAAATAGAATCTATGGAAAAGATCAAATAGAAATCTACAACTGTAAAATGCAGAGCCTGAAATTATGAACTCACTATATGATTTTAAGAGGTGATTAGACATTATAGAAAAATTACCTACTAAATTGAAAGACAGGACAACAGAAATATACCTAAAGTGAAGTTGAAAGAGCAAAATTATTTGAAAATAAAGCAAAGAGAATATGGATTGTACAGTGTGAAAATTTATAATATATATGTCTAACTGGAGTTCCAGATGGAAAGAGAGAAAAAGAATAGGAAAGAAGAAAAAATTCAAGAGGTATGGCTAAGAATTTTACAAACTGATAAATGACATTTCCTCACAGTTCCAAGAAACTCAGAAAATCTGTAAGCACATAACTTACATTTCATAAAATACAAAGAAAGAAAGCAAAGTTTATTAGGCACACCATAGTCAAACTCTGAAAAGAGAAATATCTTGAAAACAACTCCTTCAGAAGAACAATAAGACTTAGAGCTGACTTACCAAAAAACGCAGAAGCCAGAAGAAAATGGAATGTCATGTTTAGAGTGGTGAGAGTTTGACTTCTATGTCTATTGAAAATATCCTCCATAAATGAAAGCACAAAAATGTCATTTTCAGATAAGTAGCAAACTTGCAGAAATGAAATTCTAAATGAAAAAAAATGTATTAATAATTATCGATGGTACAAACTATTAAAATGTAATTTATAATCACTACAAATTTTGAACATAAGACGTATCTAACTCTGCAGGTTACAGAATCTGTGTCAATGGCTGTTGAATGTGGTGTAGGGTGCTTGTTTGTTTAGGTGGAAACTTAAGTGAAGAAAGTAAATGTCATTTATTAATATAAATATAAAATTAAGACCACATATAAAGTCACTTAAAAAATAAAGTCACATAAATTATAAATAATGAGAAGCAAGAAGTTTATTTACTGAAATCTGCTATTCTTTTATCTCACATAGCATTCTGTCATTTTATTAATAAAAATTCACTACCAAATTATAGAAGGTTTGAAAATTTAAAACCAGCACAAAGTAAGCAGTAAATATTTACTGAAAGTATTCTTTAGAGATGTAAATATGATGATTCCATCAGTGCAATTCTAATTAATGCTATATTATCAGTTAATCAAACTGAAAATAAATGAAAATGCACCAATATCAAAAGGCATATAGTGGTACCTGAAGGATTGACTTGGAAAGTGAGTTGAAAATCAACCAGGGCTCAGTCTAGTGACATTTAGCATTCCTATCACCCATAAATTATATGCGCTATAATTATTATCAGCATTTACCCTGGAAACAGTTAATCCATTACTTAATATGTATTTGGAATTGAGTCAAGGAAAATACCAGATAGAAAGAAGTTCTTTGGTGATTTGCAGTATTTGTAAGTAACTCATGCTTGTAAACCCAACTGTATGATTGCCTCCATTTAGTCTGTCTTTTTCATCTTAAAAAAGCCACAAGTTATCATGAAAAAAAAAAAAAATAAGCCTCTTTTTCAAAGATGGAAAATTGTATCTTAGTGTAGAGGTACATAATGCACTGATGCTGATAACAAAATGGAATAAAGAAAAATTAGAGACATTTAGAGCCTGGCTCTTACAAGATACATTCATGTTCCTTTAACTGACATTATATAAATGAACACAAAAGAAATACCCTCCAAAAGGCAAGGAAAGAATACAGCAGGAAGGCTGAGTTTGGAAGAAATGTGGAAGAGGGTAAGTAGTGCTGGACCAAAGACAGGAATGCCATAAGCTGGCAAGAGAGATCAGAACAAAGTGAACATATATGGAAGGAGCAGTGGGACTCTGGCATAGTACGCAACCTCAGATGCTGTATTTTGTGCTTAGGTTATGTTCAGTTAGCTGTTTGTGGATTTTCAAAATTAGGAGAACATGCAAAGTTCCCACCAGGATGAATACGTGAGAGGTGAGAAACAGATTTTTAGGCTCCTAACCCACATTTTTCCTTAAAATACACTATGCACAAATTACAAGAAAGAGGGAGAAACATGTGGCACCGTCATGTTTGCCAGGGCCCCCAGAATTGTGTTCCTTTACAAATTCTCCCTTCAGTGATACAATAAGATTCAGACATGTATCATTTTCCAAAAGTTTGTCTTATGGTGAAATCAATGCTTTTTTCTTACATTATGATAATCTACATTGAAAATCAGGATCATTTTTAAAAGTTGTGTTAATAGTACATTTTCCCTCAAGATCATTATGTTTCTTTACTTGCTTTTATACAAATGTACACAAGAGAAATAAAACATTCCAAAAGGCAAGAAATAGTAGAGCAGGAGGTCTGATAAGGTGCTAGACAGGGGGTCATGCTTTACAAAGAGGATCATGTTTCCTGCTAAAAACAAGAGGAGCATAAATAATAATATAATAAAAACTCTAACTTTTATTGAGTGCTGCCTATATGACTATATGCCAAGAACTCCTCTAGTATTGTACATATTAACTCATTTAATTCTCAAACCACACTTCGAGATAGGTATCATTATTATTCCTACTTTATAGAAGCGTAAATTGACACAAGAGTTGTTAAGTAATTTATCCAGATTTTACATTCCTCATAAAGAGCAGAGCTAGAACCAAATCCCAAGCTCTCTACAATTCCCAAGTGTGGATGTTTCCTCTAACGTCTGAGGCTTGAACATGAAACACCCATCTAGATGTTCCTATCTTCAGCTTACTCCCATTACATAAGTTAATTGCATCTTATTATTTTTTCTTGCTATTAGTCTTTCTACTAGAATGTAACTCTTTATAGAATATGACTCTTGCCATGTATCTTGTTTATCACTGTATTCCCAGCATCAAAATAGTGCTTGGTCCATGTTTGAAGCTTAATAATTGTTTGTCAAATGAGTAAAGGGTACTCATATTGATTATCTAATTCATGCTACATATAATGAAAGATGTGTCCTGATTGCCTCAGTGAGTGATGCTGAAAAAATTAATAAATGCATGAGAACTCAACTGAGTGGTCAGGTCACTTGTGAATGTGGTATGACTGTAAATGAGCTAACATCACAAATTCCTGCTGCTTTTTGATAATGCTTAAATTTTCCACCATGAGATTAATTTCTTCATGTTGAGAGAGTTTCCACAGATAACTCACTTGGGGTACTGAATCAATTTTTTAACATTCCTCGTTTCATTATTTGGCTTCTTTCTCTCTCCCTCATCTCTCCTCCCCAGCAGCCGCAGTTCACAGCCACATGCCCTCTGCTGCCAGAGCTGGAGACATCCTTCCATATTAAGTTAAAGTGTATTACCTGAACACGGAATTATAGCCCTGTTTACTGCTTGTACAGATTACTTAAACATAAGGGCTGTATTCAATGCTTTCTGATGGCTCACCTATCAGGAGGTAAGTGGGTTTTTGAAATGAAATTCAGATTATAGGCAGTTTTCAAGGCTGGTAAATCCAGGATGATGCATGTCTGGAAACACTGGATTGACAGAGGAAAAGATGAAGTTACTTAAGACATTGAAATAAAAGAGAGACTACCTCTACTGGAGGAGGACCAAACACCCTAAAAGGTCCCAATTAAAACTCTTTGCCATGTGTGATAGAATCAGATTTGGGAGAAATTCCTCAATGTATCAGAGTTGCCATTTTTCAACCCACAATCACTTTATAATTGCTTTAAGTAGAGTTCATGAGATCTGAGCGAACACAGTTTATAAATACTGATGATTATATATTAATTCAGGGCTACTATAAATCAGTAGGAGGAAAAAAAGGAGACTTATCTAAAAATGCAAAGCATGATGGGGAGCAGAGGCAGTGTTGGGGCAACAAATGTGAAATACGAATGGAAAATCACCTGAAAGGCAGGGCTTCTGGAGTGCAGAGATGAGAGTGGGGGACCTACCCAGAACAGTCAGGAGGAGCTTCACCACCACACTGTTCCCCAGAAGGCTCTGGGCAGGAGGTTCCTGACAATTTTTTGATTTGCCAAGCTGCATCTAAGTGAGGGGATCAAATGTCGAACGTATCTCTAACAGGAAGAGCTTCACTCCCAGCTCCTGGGAATTTTTTGATGAGCCCACCTACTATCTGCTTTTCCGCCTGTGAAGGCTGAGAACTGAATTAACTGGTGAAAACAGCAACATCTCCATCCTTCCAGCCAAGAACTGGCAAACCAAGGGTCCTCTGCTTTTCTGTCCACCCTGATCTGGAGCCTATTTACTGATTCAGTCTCTCTGGTCATACGTATTGACTTGTAATTTTAAACATGTCATGCACTTTCATGTTTCTCTACCTTTTTAAAATTTCACCCTCTCCTTAAAATGCCCTTCCCCCCTGGTAAATTTGCTCAATACTTAACCACTTATCAAGTTTTAGCTTTAAAGTTATTTTCTCTTTGAGGTCCATTTATAACACTTTCATAAAGTAGAAGTGCTTCCTCCCTCTTTTATGCCCCCATCAAAATTAAATATCTTGTTCCTTAATTTAAGCATATATAATATCTCATTGTGTTTTTGTGTTTACCTGTCAAACTCCCTTTCCTACCATATACTATAAACACCTTGAGGAGTTTAGCAAGTTAGCAAATAATAGGAGATTAAAGATATATTTGTCTTATTAATGTGTTAATTAATCATATAAAAATAATATTTTCTGGCTTTGCAATTTTCTGTTAGGTCAGCTCATAATCAGCACATCTGGTGTACACAAAGGACTCGATATTCCATAATGTGTTGAAGCAGTCTTCTACTAAAAAATAAGGGAGAAACCTTGGATATATCACTGCAGAGATCACTCCAAGATCAATTATTTCTGTTACCTGGGACAAATTATTTCAACTTTTGAAGCAGCAAAAACCTCATAAATGAAATGAGTATAAATAATAACATTGTATCTCTTAATGGAAATGATGAGAATTAAGGAATGTTTATTTCTTATTATTTACTCTGTGAATTTCTTTTTCCAATATGACAAGTTTTCTTTGTGTGGTTTTCTTATTATTGGGATTAACACTGGCTAATATTTAGAGGAAAAAATAAACTCCACAGACTCAGATTGTAAAAACATGATAAGAAGTGCATTGCCAAGAGAAAAGAGGAAACCATAGTTTATTAACATATCAAAATTTCAGGCCCTCTTTTATACTTGTGCTAACCCAAGATCCCTTCTGAGATTTGCCTTGTTATCAGAAAAGGAAGAGCAGTCTCAGGACAGGGAGGTGGGAAGGTTAGACTGATACTCAGCAGGGAAGAGGAATGTGAAGCTTGTATTCTTATTTCAAGAGTACTGATAACATATATTTGAAAGAGGACAAAACACCTACCTAGACAAATAATTAAGATCAATAGAAAGGTTACAAGATTTGTCCAGGAAAATAAATCTTTAAGACCTACAAACAGATCATGGTGTCTGACAGGGGTGGGAGGTGTGTACTGGGCTGGGGGGTATGAGGGTGGAGGGGTTCTTTAAAACATTAACTGCTCTTTGTGATAGTTGAGATGTTTAACTTATACTACTTGACATAAAATTCTGTTGATTGTGCCTAGGTTAACATCATTGTTATTGAATAACAACAAACAACAACAACAAAATAACAGTGTCTTAGTCGAGACAAAATGTTTATTTCCCTCTCTTGTATAAGAAATCTAGATTGAGACCCCAATGATTCACACAGAGGATGGTCAGATTAGATGGGAGCAAAATCCTATCACAGGGAGATTCCATAAATAAACTCTTTAAGACTATTTTTTCTACATGTAAATTGATTTCCAGAGGGTCATATTTATTTTCTTTTATGAATTGTCTACACATAGTAACTGTTAAGTTCTTCATGGCAGTTTTAGTGTGAATTTATTTTCATGTGCTTTATAATAAAGAACACCAAAATTTGGTGGATTCTATTTGGGAATAATATTTTCCCAGTTTAGTTCTTATTTTATTTGGTATATTTATTTTGGGGGGGTGTACTGAATGTTTTCATTATATAGACAAAAGCATATGGCTATATTTGAAATTTTAATAATGTTTTAAATTTCATTTTTAGCTTCTAATCCAAGATTATGATAAGGTTACCTGTGCTTCTTCTGATTTTTTCTTCTTTTCCCTTATAGGTGAATTTTCTTTCCTGAGTTTACTTTTTCCAAAACAATTATCTTCATGCAATTTAAAAATAATTATTTCTCCACTTACTTAAAAAACAAAATTTGGATAGGCAGGAATAAATGAATTATCATTTTCTTTCATTATAATAATTATGTGCACAAAGTACATGTTTTATCTTGCATAGTTACCACCTCATTTGGGGGGTTAATTTTTTCCACCAGCCTCTGAGAATATGAACATGTAGGAAGGAGCCACCTCTCACTTTATCTAGAATGTGCTTCACCAACTTTCATCATACCAAATAGACAATGAAACCAAATGAATTTTCAGCCAGTTCTTTACCGAATGTAAACAATCATTTCAAGTTTTTCAAGTTGATAAATAGTGTGCATTGGTGTGTAGGTGGCTGTGATACTTGGGTCCTGGCCTATTTAAATCTTTCCCCGTTCAGATGGGAGTGGTACGTCACTCCCTAGAATTTTTGAAGTGTTCCATATGATGGCCTCTGTGCTCTCCAGAAATCTCAAATATATTGTTTCCCATCTAGTATTATCTCTTCCCTCGCCCACTTCCCAGAACCCTGTGCCCCTTTGTTCCTGTTCTCCCTTTTTTCCTGGGAAAAACTGATTACATTTTTAAATTATACCTACCCAATTCCTTCTTCCACGTCACTCACTCATATCTGAGGATATTCTGTTACAAAGACTTTTAGTGTTGGTTTCACAATATCAGCCTGGTTATTTTCTTTTTTTCTTTTTTTTTGGTATTATTTACAACGTGTCTTAACCAACTCAGACTAACTGACTAGTTTCATTAAAAATAGATTAGCATTCACTAATGTCAGGAAAGAGCCTAAAGTAAGATAAATATACTCTAAAGCATAAAACAGTTAATTCTGTAACATGGGAAAATGTTTGACAAAGCACAGCATACTATTTGAGCATTTTCAATATTGTAAAAATACAAATTAGGAAATTGCTTTTGAACTGTCTTATAATGGTCAAATTCGTTCAGGAAGAGCACTCTGCTATTAGCTGCAGTGGTTTTTGACCTCAATATCCTGCTCTTTTAATAAAGGACCATGTACGCCAATGTTACAAATGCATTTAATATTTAGGGTTTCACAGATATATAAACTTATGCCAGTGGTTTGTTTTTTTGTTTGTTTTTTTATGCTAGCAGTTTTAAACCCTACTGCATGCTTGACTCTCCTGGGCTGAAGCCCAACACAGGGAAATCCTATTCAATTGGTTTGGGATATTTAAACTACTCTGGTAATTCTAATATGCAGACAGGATTAGGTACACTGGTTTTGGTGAACATATGTAGGGAATCCACATTTACTAGTGACAATAATATCATTTTTAGACTAGAGAGAGTAGAACCTCTGAGTCAATAAATGAGGGGCTTATCAGGTGTGTGCAACCTTATTTTATATTTCTTCCATTAAGACATACAAGAAGGTTTTGTGGTGATACATTGCTGAATAATGTATCATTATCCTTCAGGATTAAATTACTTTTAGTTGGAAATATATCACTTTCTTGCCAAAAAGGGGAGACCTGGGGCTTCCCTGGTGGCGCAGTGGTTGGGAGTCCACCTGCCGATGCAGGGGACACGGGTTCTTGCCCCGGTCTGGGAAGATCCCACATGCCGCGCAGCGGCTGGGCCTGTGAGCCATGGCCACTGAGCCTGCACGTCCAGAGCCTGTGCTCTGCAACGGGAGAGGCCACAGCAGTGAGAGGCCCATGTACAGCAAAAAAAAAAAAAAAAAAAAAAGAAAAACAGGAA
>NW_020185328.1:12067261-12097712 GCF_003031525.2 Neophocaena asiaeorientalis asiaeorientalis
AGGGAGAGGCCCATGTAAAAAAAAAAAAAAAAAAAAAAAAAAGAGTGGGGACCTGAATTCAAAGTGTATGTAGTTTTCAGTTCCTTCTATAAATAATATTTGCTTAGCACTGGGTAGGCATGGTTGTAGACACTAATCTAAAAAAGAAGTGTAGTGGTGAGCATCTCCAATAAAAACCCCACTATTGTGAATCTGGAATCATAATTAGTAGTATATGTAGCATTATCCTCCAAAAAATTAAACATTTTTTCTTTGTGCTTTTCTTAGAGCACAAAACAAATGTTTACTGTGTTTGAATCTAAAATGTATTGCTTTATTTTTGGGGTCACTGATCAAAACATTCCAATACATTCAGTACTTTGAAAATACAAAAAAGAAATAATAGGTGAGATTAATAAAATAAACATAAAGAAGAACACAAAGATTATTTGAAATGAAAAAGGAGACCTAACTCTATAGATGCTAAATATATCAGATAATAATAAAAAAAAAAAAACTGTGAGCAATGTTTCTAATAAATTTGACAATGTAATAAATTGAAGGGATTCTTAGTAAAATGGAAATCACCAGACTTATTAAAAATAAATTATAAATTTGAATAATCTGAAACCACTGAAGAAATTAAATTCTTAATCAGAAATATCTTCCAAACACTAAATACCAGTCAAACAAAAGCAAAAAACCACCATTCCCATTTCATTTTAAAAGTAAATCAAGACAAGGTTCTCATGAGAATGGCAAATTTACAGGGTAATCTCACTTATTAACATGGACATAAAAAAGTTAAATATTAGGACATGTAATCTACCAATGTATAAAAGTGGCTATATATAATGATGAAGGTAGGCTTATATCAAGAATGTTAGTACAATCTAAAATTTGGTAATTTACCTAAGTTATTCTTTACATTAAAAGACCAAAAGTGAATACAATTATAGTAATAAGTGCAACAAAAAAGCATCTAAGTCCAAATATTCATATATGCTAAAAATCTCTTATGACACTATGAATATACAAAAACTGAAAAATCACTCAAAAAAATGTATATGGAAAACATATAACTATTATCACTTCTCTTCAATATTGTACTGGAGTTTCTAGTCAGAACAATAAGACATATGATAGATACAAAAACCATCAAGATTAAAATAAAAAGAAAACTGGCATATTATATAATTGTCTACATTAAAAGCTCAAAAAGAATTATAAATTACTAGATTTATTGGAGAATATGTCAAAATTGCTGAGTAAAATGCCAAAACTTAAAGACAACTGTACTTATATACATCAAAAAAAAATTTAATTTGGAAAAGATGATAGCTATCAGAGAATAAAAAATACAATGGTAGATCTAATACAATGTGCTTGACACTCATGGAGAAAATTATAAAACTCTACAGTAAGACATTGAGAAAGACTTACATTAATAAAAAAAGATATGCCACACTTATGTATAAAATATCAGTATCATATATATGTCAATTTTTCCCAACATTATCTGTATGCTCCATGTTCTACTAAATAAGATCTGTTGTGTGTGTGTGTGTGTGTGTGTGCACACGTGTATGTGTGTATGCGTGTGCATGCATATGCGTGTACATGGTCATAAGTCATCAAGAAGCTCCTAATGAAAAGAAGATGATGGAGTAATATGAGTTACAGTAGTATGACTTATTATAAAGTTTAAGTCAGCAGGAGACTGTAGTAGAGATTGAGGTATTAAGTATTAATACTAGTATTATCTGGTAAGTTTGAAGGTATAGGAACTATGGCCCAGCAATGATTTTTTCCAGATATGTCCTGTATACCAGTGGTTTTTGCAGTTGAGTGCACATCAGATTCATCTGGAGAGATTGTTTAAAGAGTATTGGACTTCTCTGCCCCCAGAGTTTCTGAGTCAGCAGGTCTGGGGTGTGGCTGGAGAATTTGCATTTCTACCAAGTTCCCAGGAGACTCTGATGGTCAGGAGAACACACTTTGAGAACCATTACAATAAAAACTACACTTGTATTTGTACAACTAGAGTCATAGTCAAAACTGGAAACAAGCATTTTCAACAGGAGAAGAATGGTTAAAGAAAACACAATGGAATGTAATACTATAGTGGCTATGTAACAGCTACAACTATGAAACAACATGGATGAATCTCTGAGCTAAAAAAGCAAGTTGAAGAATATATACAAAAATCCATTTTTATAGATGTAAAAGCATGCAAAACACAGCACACACACAAACACCAAGAGAGCTATAGAGAGGAATTTTTTTTTTTTTTTTTTTTTTTTTTTTTTTTGGTAAAGCTCTACATAAAACGAAGGCAAAGGTACATATATAATTAAGAATATTCATTAACTCTGCTGGGGAATAAAGGTTGTAATTAGAGCAGGGCAGGCAGGGATTTGAATGCGTGTCTTAAGATGGATAGTAGGAAAGTGGTTATTCCTGGGTTTTATTTTCTTTCTTTTCTTTCTTTTCTCTTTCTTTCTTTCTTTCTTTCTTTCTTTCTTTCTTTCTTTCTTTCTTTCTTTCTTTCTTTCATCTTTCTTTCTTTCTTTCCTTTCTTTTGGTAAGTCTTTTCAACTCTCCTACATATTATAAACTCTTGAATATATTAAGTAGTCTATAATGAGAAAAACAATCCCTATTACTAACCTTAATTCAAGCTGCTAATCTCTACCATCATTGTCCTTCATATCTGCTTTTTTTAAGAGTGGTATTTCCTGAAGAAATTTCTAGAAAGAGAGGTTTCTTCCTTAGCTCATAAACCTTTGAAAAGCCTGAGTTTCTTAGTCTTTAGGTCTACATTTCATTATGTGAATGATCACAAGTTCTTACTGCCAGCTAGACAGGACATTCCTCTGTGATCTGCCTTAAAACTACCCTTCCAAATAAATACAGGTATCTCTCACTTTTCGAAAGTTCTCTTTTGCCACTCCATTTTTACCAAAGATGATTACATTAGTAACTGTTTTCAATAACCTAAAGAAATCCAAAGAGTATTTTTGCTTTTACCAAAAAAAAAAAAAAAAAAAAAAAAGGAAAGAGTAAAAATCGTGTCAGAGTTAGAGGCAGCAGGCATCCAGAGAAACCAGAGTGGTACCACCAAGTTCCTTCCCCTGGAACTACACTCAGCATCTCAGCATCAAGCTTCTTCAATTTTGAACTGTGTCTGTGAGTGTATGTGCTTTAAACCTGATGTATTTTTGTATCTGTTAACAACATGTGTCCTGAGGCAATTGATTCTTCTCTTTACACAATTTCGACCTATAAAAAGCTTCATAGGAATGCTCTGCTTTTGGATAGTGGGGAAAACCTGTACTTCAATAACCTGCTTTCTTATTAATCAATATTTTTTTAGAAATACAAAGCATTAATATTTTGAACTGGGTTTCAAAATTATCTAGTCTAACCATATACTTGTTAATATGGTTTTCTCTTGTAATGACTTTAAAAGATGTCATTACTGAACCATATTGAATCTCACATTGAATCATATCATCGTATAAAATTCAACAATTAATGAAACCATTAAAATATACATAATTTGAAAACCAAAACTAAAAGTACACTTTACAGGAGAGAAGTTTCTTAAAGTAAATCACTGCCTTCTAAACCCCAAATACAAGTTCTGGATTTAACTTTTGGAAGTGCATGAAATAAGTCTAAACTCAAAATTTTGTGAAAGTCTTTCAAGTATTTAAGGTAGTTTTCATTTTTCTGAAAGGTACTTAATCCAAATTTTATCATGTTATCTGCTAGTTTATTATGAAAACTTTTAGGTGCAGTATATCTATAAAGTCTTCTTTATTTACCAATCTGGGGATCCTATCAAAAATGTAAATGAAGATAGTTTGATATGTCTCATTTTCACTTCAGTGAATATCAAATGACTTCTCTTAATTATTTGTAAATTTTTTTCTAATGCCCACAAAACACCTGTATGCTAATATGTATAAAAATCTTGTATGATATGAGAACGACCTTATGTGTTTTTAGTGTAAAGAATCCTTCTCTATCTATAGATGACTGATTTCTGTTTTATTTGACCCAGTACTTCTTTCATAATTTTTCTGGTAATAGAGTCTAATTTTTTTCATGATGGAATTCATATCATGTGCTTTGGATAAAATTTTCTCAAGAATGCTAGGTGGGCTCTAAAATGGATACACCACCAAAGCTGGGTGGTACCCAGGGCTTTTTAAAGTGAAACTATTATTTCTTTATTTTGAGGTTACTGAGGTGAAAGAAAGCATATTTCTTAATTGCTTGGTATCACAAATTTGAGAGTGATAGTGGTTGTCTTTTTCATGAGGTGGAGATTGGCTATAGTCAGAGGACGATACCCAGAGATAAGCAGAACTGAGAGATAGATAATCAGATCTCTGATGACACTGTGTTCAGAGAGCTCTCAAGTCAGCTGCATACTTATGTTTCCTAGTGATAGGAGGCTGGGAATTCTGAGAGTCTGATGTTATGTTCTTGAACCTATCCAAAACCTTTGGGTACCTATGATGACTGGTGGAGTCCTTCCTTACAGATAAATACACCATTGTTTTGGAAAATCAAAACATTTATTTACTTACCTCCTGAATTTATAGGCAACTTTTCTGATTTCTAATAGCTCTTCTGTTTTACATGCTGGCTCAAAGAAGAAAGTCACCATTTGACAAATTTAATTATGTAAGTGAATATTTCACTCCTTTCATACTTATTAGTGTGCTACAACTCTCTTTGTCTCCTTCATTGTTCTGCTTTTTCTTTCCTGTGCATTCACAAGAATTTACTTATGAATTTTAGGGTACATTTGGTGATAATTTACTTTGAATTCCCTGGGTTTTTTTTGATAAACTTATCAAAAGCACTATTTAAAATACTATTTGCATTTTAAAAATAAACTATTTATAAAAAAATCAACTATTTATAATCAAAACCACAATGAGATACCACCTCACACCTATCAGAATGGCTATTATCAAAAAGACAACAAGTAACAAGTGTTGGTGAGGATGCACAGATTAGGGAACCCCTGTGCACTATTGGTGGAAATGTAACTTGGACAGCTACTATGGAAAGCAGTATGGAGGTTCCTCGCAAAACTAAAAACAGAACTACCATATGATCCAGCAATTCCACCCCTGGATATTTTTTCCAAAGAAAACAAGAACACAAATTTGAAAAGGTAGTGCACGCCAATGTAATATCTTTGGATGATGATGAAGTGGTCAAAGGGTACAAACTTCCAGTCATAAGATACTAGGGATGTAATATACAACATGATTAATATAATTAACATTGCTGTAAGTTATATATGAAAGTTGTTAAGAAAGTAAACCCTAAAAGTTCTCATCGCAAGAAAAAAAAATTTCTTGTTCTTTTATTTTGTATCTATCTGAGATGACAGCTGTTCAATAAACTTATTGTGTTAAACATTGCATGATGTGTTAGTCAAGTCATTACGTGGTATACCTTAAGCTCATACAGTGCTGTATGTCAATTATGTCTCAATAAACTGGAAAAGAAAAAAAAATAAGCTATAGTAATACTCATAAAAACAGTTACATACCAGTCTATTTTTTCTACTACTGTACAAAGGCATTAAAATAAAATTGGCTTGTTCGTTTTTGCATGATATGTAACCTGATACCATATTTCATGCCCTTTTATTATTATAAGCTTTTTTTTCATAAAGCATGTCAAACCTTTGGATTAAACTGTTTGAATAGAGCAGTACTTGCTTTGTTTTTATTATTTTGTGTTTTTTAACTTGTATTCATGAAAATTAATCTCTGAACTTTCACATTCACTCTGCTAAATATTTAATGTTATCAATTACAAGGATTTGTTTGTGTTATATGGTCACTTGACATGTCTTTTTCATGCAAACACTGAGAAAACACACTCCAATTTGAAGGTGTAAGGTTTTCCTTTAAACTTTGTTCAGTTGAGACTTCTTTCTATAGTACCTAAGATCTTTTTTTTTTTTTTTTTCTTTTAATGAGCTTCTAGGTATTCTAAGTGAGAAAGCTCTTTGGAAAATAAACCAATGAACTACTGCAATTTAGAGGGTATCATAAGTCTGTGACAATGACACTAGGAGAGGTACAAAGTTCCCACGTTAATCTCAGTGGACTAATTATGGTCACTTAAGTGTTATTGTTGCTAACTTTTTCCACTGCAATGGAAAGAGCTAATTACTGTGCTTTTCTAGGGCAGCTGAACACCCACCATAGCAGGAGGTGGCATTCATTTGAAATAATGTGCTATATGGAGAGCCTTTATGAACTAATGTGCAGAAACTGTATATTATTTTGATTCGTTGGTTAATTGAAGTGCTGCTACTACTGCCTTTAAAATTAGAATGAAAGTAATGGTTATGGTGTTGTCAGCTAAAACATCGTTGGACTCCAGCCATGAAGTTTATAGGATTTTGTATTTTTTCTATAAAATAGCATCCACTGGCAGGAAAGACAGTTTACCTTAATAAGGTAATAAATATTTTTGAACCCTGTATCTTATAATACTAACCCCAAAGAAGGCTCAAATAAAGCATCGAACAAGGGATAAATCCCCACTCCCTTTCAAAGGATACTTGCAAATCGCATGTTTAAAATAGTGTACATCACCATCTTCTTCGTCGGCTGATGCTAGCCTATGGAGTACAATAATAAAAAAAAACCTAAAGTGCCACCAATAATTAGGACAAAAACGCATTCTGAAACTAACAAAAAACACTGTACTGTCCTTATTCTGTTGAACATTTCTTTCTTCATGCAAATACAATAAGCATCATTATCAGTTAGGTTATACGTTGTAATATGTTGTAGTTAAAACATGTTTT
The DNA here is from genome assembly GCF_003031525.2 of Neophocaena asiaeorientalis asiaeorientalis. Lineage (NCBI taxonomy): Eukaryota > Metazoa > Chordata > Mammalia > Artiodactyla > Phocoenidae > Neophocaena > Neophocaena asiaeorientalis. Next base: position 12,074,097 of record NW_020185328.1, read on the forward strand.
GTTTATAAAGCATATGTGTTGTATATGTTATATATGTATATCTATATTATATATTATAATTACATATATATTATATATTGTAATTAAGAGATAACAGAATATTGACAAAATTAGTTTGGTGACACGATGCAATTTTTTGAGAGTTAAAAAGAAAGAAAACTTTATCTCACAAAACAAATTTTCTTTTGACTTCAAGTTTACATGCTTCACCTACCAAAAACCTGAAATCAAACTACCTATTTACACTAATATATAGCAAAGCAAGACACTGTATAAATCATATTTGATAATGTACATCCTGCATGCAAATTTGTTCTTATACTTTTGTGTAAAATAACATTACTTTTTTCAGAAGCATACTCAATAAAGTATTTATGCTTTAATATTCTGTTAAACAGAACACTTTTTTCCCAATTATTATTTTAAAAAACAATTTTAATTAAATAAAGGAGGAATATGGGACCACAGAACAATCTTTGCTTTGTTACTCTAAATTACTGCCTCAGAGTTTTCTAATTTAAAAATAGATTAGAAAAATCTGAATTCAATAGATTGTCTTTTGAATCATTCATCCTTCATGAGCATAATGGAACAAATGTCTGTAATTATAATCAGTTAAGTCATTAAAATCCTAAATTCTGATATCAAAAGAAAAACACTTTAAGGGAAGTTTTTAATTTATACAAAAAATGAAAGAGTCCTCTTGACGACTAGACATGATGAGGCTAATGAGTTAGTTTTTTCTCCAAATTTCAATACAGAGAATAGAGAGGAGGTTGATAGGTTTTAGAGCTACACTCAGCAACTAATACAACTACTGTCAAATCAATCAATCATAACTCTGTGAATGAAATCTAATAAATGTATTCAGTAATACAGTAAATCTAAAAATTGTATGGAGACATATGCATATTATATATATATATATATATATTCTGGATATTAACTCCTTATCATATATATGGTTTATAAATATTTTTTTTCCCATTCTTAGGTGGCCATTTTACTCTTTTCATTGTTTCCTTTACTATGCAGAGGTATTTGAGCTTGATATAGTCTCTTCCATTGTTCTATACATCTGTCTTTGTATCAATACCATGCTATTTTGATTACTATAGTTTTGTAATATGTATTGAAATCAGTAAGTTTCTGGGGCCTCTAGCTTTGTTTTTCTTTCTCAAGATTGTTTTGGCCACTTGGGTTCTTGGACATTCCACAAATTTTAGGAGCTTTTTCCCTATTTCTGCAAAAATCACCCCGGGGATTTTGATAAATATTGCATTAAGTCTATAGATAGCTTTGGGTAGTATAGACATTTTAACAATATTAAGTTTGCAATCCTTGAATATTGGATGTGTTTCTGTTTATGTGACCCCTTTAATTCCTTTCAGTAATGTTGTATAGTTTTCAATGTACAGGTCTTTCATCTCTTTGGTTAAGCTTACTTGCAAGTATTTTATTCTTTTTGATGGTATTGCAAATGGAGTTGTTTTTTTAATTTCCTTTTCAGTTTGTTCTTTGTTAGCGTGTAGAAACACAACTGATTTGGGGGTGTAGATTTTGTGTCCTGCAACACTGCTGAATTTATTACTTTGAACAGTGTGTGTGTGTGTGTGTGTGTGTGTGAGCATGTGAGAGCACGTGTGTGTGTTTAATCTTTAGGGTTTTCTACTTGTAAAATCATGTTGTCTGCAAACAGACGTAAGTTTATTTCTTCCTTTCCAATTTGGATGATTTTTATTTCTTTTTCTTCCCTAATTGTTCTGACTGGGAATTCCAGTACAATGTTACATAGAAGTGATGAGAGTAGACATCCTTGCCTTCTTCCTGATTTTGTAGGAAAAAATTTCATTTATTCAACCTGAATATGATGTTACCTGTGGATTTTTCATATATGGCTTTTATTATTTTGAAGTAATTTTCTTCAATTCCTAGTTTGTTGAGTGTTTTTATCACGAAAGACTTGAATTTCCTCAGTGCTTTTTCTGCATCTGTTGAGATCATCATATATTTTTGCTATTCTTTTTGTTAATTTGTCATATTGATTGATTTTTCTATGTTAAATCATCCATGCATTCCAGGACAAAATCCCACTTCGTCATGGTGTGTAATCTAATTTAATGTGCTTTTGAATTGAATTTGCTAGTATATTTTTTATGAGGATTTCTACATCAGTATTTATCAGGGATATGGGGCTGTTGTTTTCTTTTCTTGCAGTATCTTTGTTTGATTTTTATGTCAGGGAAATGCAGCCCTCATAAATGAGTTTGGAAGTGCTCCTTTCTCTTCAATTTTCTAGAACAGTTTGAGGATTGGTATTAATTCTTCTTTAAACATTTGGTAGAATTCTCTAGGGAAGTCATCTGGTCCTGGACCTTTCTTTGTTGGGAGGTTTTTGATTACTTATTTAATCTCTTTACTAGTTATAGGTTTGTTCATATTCTTTTATTTCTTTATGATTCAATCTTTGTAAGTTGTATGTTTCTAGAAATTTATCCATTTCTTCTAGGTTATCCAATTTGTTGGATATGGGAGCTCTCTTGTACATAGTGAGTCACTTTTCTCTTGAATTTTTCAAGCATCTCTCTTTAACTTTTGACAGTTTTATTATAATACATATTGGTGTGGAACTCTTTAGAGTCATCTTAGTTGGAATATTTTGAGCTTCTTGAATTTGGATGCCCATTTTCTTCCTTAGATTCAGAAAGTTTTCACTCATTATTTTTCCAAATAAGCTTTCTGCCCTTTTCTTTCTTTTCCCTCTGGGATTCCTATCATATGTATATTCATCTCCTGGATTTTTTTTTTTTTTTCACCACAAGTCCCTTAGGCTTTTATTTTTTTGGCCTCTTTTATCCTCTTACTTGATAGCTTCAAATTACTTATCTTCAAGTTTGTTGATTCTTTCTTCTGTTTTATCAAGTCTGATATCAAATCCCTCTAGTGAATTATTAAATTCAGTTATAGTATTATTTAGCTCCAGAATTTCTGTTTTTTTTATCATAGTTTCTATTTCTTTATTGATATCCTCATTTTGTTCACACATTGTTTTCCAGATTGTGTTTAGTTGTCTATCTGTGTTTTCTTTTGTTTATTTAGCTCCTTTAAGATAATAATTTTGAAAGTTTTATCAGGTAATTCATAGATTTCCTTTTCTTTAGGGTCAGTTTCTGGAGATGTATTTTGTTCCTTGATTGGGCCATGTTTTCCTGTTTCTTCGTATGCCTTGTTACTTTTTGCTGAGATTTAGACATTTGAAAAAACAGCCACTTACCCCAACTTTAGTTACTAGCTTTGCATAGGGAAAGAAGTTCACAAATCAGCCTGGCTAGAGATTCTTGGGGTACTTCCAAACATTTCTGGGATGTGTCTTCTCTGGGTTTGTGCATGTAAATTTCCAGTTAAAGAGGTTTGCCAGTGTCTTTATTAGGAGTTTATAATCTCTTGCTCCAGTTGGTGTCTGTCTGTGGTGCTGCATGTTCTCTGGTGCTGAAACAAGCTGCTTAGCTTTGTTCTTAATGGTTTCCAGGGATTCAAAGTATATAATTCCCTGTCAGCTCTCCAAGTCAGGTGAGACAGAAACCAGTCTTTTGGGAAACCCCCAAGTAAAAGCTGGAACATTGGATGCATGTTCCATGCTTTACCCCCAAGTCAGAAGTTATGAGTAGAGTGCTTTTTCTTGATTGCACTGAGTTGGGACGGCTTAGGGGAAAAAAGGCTGTTACACATTAAATGCAATGTTCTTTTCTACTTTTTTTTTTTTTTTTTGCAGTACACGGGCCTCTCACTGTTGTGGCCTCTCCCGTTGCAGAGCACAGGCTCCAGACGCGCAGGCTCAGTGGCCATGGCTCATGGGCACGTGGGATCTTCATCAACGGGGGCACGAGCCCGTGTCCCTTGCATCGGCAGGCGAACTCTCAACCACTGCGCCACCAAGGAAGCCCCTCCTACTCCTTTTGATGCAGTTGTTCTTAGCTTTGCACTTGCCTGGGGTATTGTGACTTCTTAGACGACTTCTGAAAGTTTCATAAAGGCTTTTTGGACCATACATTATTATTAAGTCAGTGTCTCTGTGGAGAAATGAAGTCTGGGGCTTCCTATTCTGTAATCCTGTTGACATCACTCCAGAATATGCATTGTTTTAAGTAATATATAGATTACTAACAGAAAACTTATTCTGCATCATCACAAAAGAAAGTTTCTACAGATTTCAAAAAATCTGCAAATGGACTGAGTTCTCAGATATTAATATGAATATATGCATATATAATAAAATATATATAATATATTGTATTATAATTATATATGTAATATAATAATAATGATGTTAAAATAAATAAAACAGTAAAAAATAACTTACAAAATCTCAGTTTTCAAGAAATTAAGAAAACATTCTACCAAATAACCTTTGGTTTGCAGAGAAAAATTTTAAGGAAATTTGAAAATACTCAGAGCTAAATGAAAATGAAAGTGCTTCTTATCAAAATTTGTGGGACCATCTAAAGTAGTCATTAGGAAATACTTTTAGTATAAAAAACCACAATAATGTCTAAATGTAGTCCTGGTATGTGTCAACTCAGGTAGTTAGAAAATAACCATCTGATTAAAACCAAATACAGACCTAGGAAAGAACTAGTAAAGAGAAGGGCAGAACATAATGAAATGTAAAATAATTTTAAAATGTGGAAGAGAATCAATGTAATAAATCAGAGTCAATATAACAGGAAGGGAGACTCGATATAATTATAAAAATGGAGACAATTAGCTTAACACAAGCAATTTTAAAGCCCTTGCTGTTGTCACCAGAACACTAGGAATAATGTGGTGAACCTGGGGTAGGATTCAAGCATTCTTTCTCCACAGCTTGCACTTGAAACACTATGCTGTATACTTTGATTTTAGTTTTGCCACTTACTAGCTTGTTAGCTACACAGTTAATTTATCTGTGGCTCCATTTCCTCATCTGTAAAATGTTGTGTATATGTGTGTGTGTGTGTGTGTGTGTGCGCATGTGTGTGTGTGAGAGAAAGAGAAACAGAGAGAACGAGTTTTGATTTAATACCCAAAAGCACTTATGACTAATCATCAAATACAGGTGCACAATAAATGTTGAGACTTAGTTGCTTGGTCTGGTGAAAGAAATTATATTTTTCTAGTCAGATGAATGTGTTTGGACCTCAGATTAGCCACCTATAAATTGTGCAATTTAGGCAAGTCTGGGAGACTTCCTTCTAAAATCCATAAAATAGCAATAATATTACCTACATCATAAAGTTGAGATAATGTATGAAGAAATGCTTAATAAGAAATTACAATTTCATAATCAAATTTTGTGACTTATCTGCTTTAATTTTCCTTTAAGAAACATTCCTCACACTCATTGTATGTAAATATAATAAAATGTTTTTTCTAATAAGTCTTTGCTTTTTAGAGAGTGTGTAAATATTAACATTATAAAAACTAATGCTAGACAAGAAAAATAACTTAGCCAGGAAGATAAATTCTTTAGCATGATTTATTTCATTATGATTTGTGATGTTATTTCCTTCTACTTAGAAACATTACTCAAAAATAAAAATATAATATTATAACTAAAGCTGGATTATTAAAAGGAATAAAACAAGCCTAGTTCAGAGTGTTGTTTGTGACATGATTTTCTGAAACGTTAACTATAATAATATCAAATGTATTGAGTTGTTGTCAATAATCCAGTTATACAGGTAACAGTCTATATCTTTGGAAACTAGTTTGGCTTGCAAATAAAATAAGAGTAAGGGAATAAAAATTTGATGTTGTACAGATTAGATTGAACTTTTCATATACTTTAAAAACACAAAAGGATTAGAAAAACAACTTGTTTACATGGCAAAACTTCAGAATACAAAACATAGCACTCTGGAGATTAGATATTTCATTGATTCAATAACAAAAATGTCACTAAAGAAATCCTAACCAAGAGATTTCAGTTCTTTAAGAATCGAAACAATAAGAGTAAAATGCTTGAGCTTTTTGTATAGGAACATATTTTAATTTTACCTGGGAATTGAGTATATAAGTTGAGAAGTGGTGAATTTTTTAGGGAAGAAGAAATTTATACCAATAAGTCTCTGTTTCTCTCTGGGGATCTCCATTTACCTGAATCAAACTGTTTTAAGGCATTCAGCTGTGGATGCCTTTAATCATCCGAAATTCTCTGGGTGTATTATGTGGAAACCAGAGTAAAGCCTATTTTTCTTTTATGGCACTGTATATTTTAATGATTTGAATGTGTAATTGGAGTTTCCTTTTGTATTACTAGATAAGAGAAAGTCAGTAAACAATATACCTTAAGACAGTTAAATATTTTATATTCCAAGTTCTGTACATTTAGTAAAACTAATTACACTAACCCTACTGACTCAGTTTGAGTAATGAAATCTGTAGTAGAATGCACACTGCTTGTTTATATCTAGGTTAGAGTTTAGTACCTTATAACCTGAAATTTATTTTAACCCAGAAAGCAATAGCAGAAATGTCTTGATCAATTTATCTTACTCCCAGTGAATGATGGCTATGTTGCTCCTGAATTATAGAAGCAAGTTAGCTGGTTGTTCAAAAGTACAAAAAAACAATTTTTAGAGATGCTTTAGTGCATAGTACTATTAGAAATCTATTGCACAATTGTGGTAATTCTTTTATAATCTCTTAAATTTTATTTCAAAAGACTTTCAAAATAAAATATCCATATTTCTGAAAAAAATTGAAACACAACTTCACCAAAAAAACACATAGCCCAGTAACACAAGCCAGGGTTTCAGCTTCAAGGTCAGTGATTTTTCTACCTCATTATGATTTTGTTTGGGTCAAACAATGTAAGTCTCCTTTAAAAGTCATCCTTCTCATTCATCATGAAAAAAAAAAAAAAAAAGAAATCCAAAACAACCAACCAAACCAAAACTCCTGCTAATCTTATTTGACTAAAGTACTTTCTCTTCATTTACACAGTTTCCAGTGGTTGTTTCACTTGTGAATACGCCAGTTTTTTAAATCCCTGCTCATAAATAAAGCAACAGATTTTCAGATCATACAATTTAAATACTCTTCTTTATTCAGCATTGAACTATAAGTCATGGCTATGTTTTCTACTTAGGCAATTGGTTTTCCTTAAGAAAAAGTATAACTTGTGTGAATCATTACTGAAGTTATCATTAGTTCTTTTGTAGGAATTAACTTCTCAGATTACCCAGAGAGGCAGCAGTGAATCCTGGATAGTCTTCAGAGGCGAGAAGAGCTGAATTAATAACTTAAGTATGGCAAACACCAGCTCTGTGGCTTTGGCTGGTCACTTGACCAAGGAGTTTTAATCTCAGCATCTATAATATAATAAGGGAGAAACGTGTACCTACCCTCCAGGATTGTTTTAAGGATTGGATAAGCTATGTAAACTGCTATGTTTGATGCTCAATAAATGGCAGCTCTAATTAAATATTCACTTAAATTTTGTCTGTTTGCTAGAATTCAGGAGAGGTCCTGGACTTATAAGGATTTGGACAAAAGTAATAACATGGGCCTGGATGGAAGAAAGTAGATGACTTCTAAATGTACTCTTTCCAAGGAGGAGAAGACTGACTGAGGCAGACAGGAAACATGAAAAAAAAAAAAAAAACAACAACATTGTAGATTTAAATTTTATCATAATCAGACTTGACACAAAGATAACCTTTGTCAATTGTGCTACATTTCTATAGCATATGCCTATCTGGGTTCCTGCTGAAATTCACAAAATCAAAGATTTTGCTAATCTCAACTCTAGGTCCCAAAGTCTGCCTGACCAAGAAGCAAAAAACAAACAAGCAAACACAAACCAGAAGCAATATCAAGTTGATGGAAATGAGTGAAAATATTTTTAGCAAGTGACCTTGTTGCTGTATGAGTTATACTTCAGAACATTGAGCTTCAGGAAGATTTACACAAAGCGTCTTTTTCAGAATGTTTATTCTTGTAGGCACACATCTTCATATTGCAGAACATTAACATTCAATTTCATTAGTTTATTACAAACCTGCTCATATAAACTTTTATAAACCTGCATAGTTTAGCAAAGTAATAAAGTGTGACTGCTTATTCAAATAAGGACAGTTAGGCAGCCTATATAAGACCTTTAATTATTTGAGAATCCATAATTAAACTTTTTTACCACTAATTAGAGTTATTAAGGGAAATTATATACCTCATCTCACCCTAAAAATGTAGAAAATAGATTGCTAGACTGTTCATAATATATCTCAATAATTCCGTTTAAAATGTTTTTCTATTACAATTTAATGTAGTCAATTTATTATCATTTTTAGATGTTTCATAGTTAATGCACACATAGCTAGAATGGAATTCTTAATTTTCTTCAAAAATGTGGTTTAAAAAATACCCTCTTTCTCTGTATGTATGTGTATATACATATGTGTATATATATACATATACTTGTAAATATATATATATATTCATAAAGTTAATAACCTAAGAATTTTTGGTCATCCAGACATATTTGAACAAGGTAATATGCTCCAGATGATTATATCATCTTCCTATTTGTTCTCTCAACATTTATTAGACAGTAACTGTATGCCAAACAATGCATTGAGCAGTGCATTATCACTTAACTCTCAAAAATCTATGATCTATAGTGTAGATGCCATTATAACTTTCACTTTATAGGTATGGAAAGTGAAGCTGAGAGAGATCAAATGACTCACTGATGATTTTATAGCTGGTTATCATTGGTGCCCATGTAGCTTTCTTCTAGAGCCCATATTCCTAAACATTATCCTATGTATCCTCTCTGGCACTACTTCTACAGTATCAATCATATACACCTAGTGAACAGGGGGATGATGTGTGGTCCACCCAATAGCCATAGTTGTATTGAGAATATATTTTCTCATGGAAATTAATACTGTTACAGGCAATTAAGTTGTTAGGCAAACCACACAAACACAAACTATATAGCTTGATGAATGGAAGAATTCCGAGCAAACATAGGTCAATAATAAGAGATTTTTCTTGAATTTGTTTTGTAAAGAATGTTTAATGATGTACTGAGAGTACACCAATATGCACTCATAAAATACCTAGTTTGAGAAGATATATAAGATAGAAAAAATAAACATGGATTAAATTGTCAAAATATGGTTTTGATCTTTTACATTTTTATAACAATGAAAAACAGTACTTTAAACAAATTAAAACAGTTATTTTATTAAGAACAAAACAAAATGTCAAAATATAACCAAACAAAACCAGATTATTGTCAAATAATCAATGTACTTTTAAATGATGATTATTAGATAAAATATGAATGTTAATTTATACCCAGATTTTGAATTTTATATATTCATGAATTAAGAATTATACATTATGCCATACCTGTTTTTCACAGTTATGATGATTTTTTTTTCATAATCAACTGTATCTTTCTTACCTACATTAAAAAATATATATATATAGAATATGGACACTAACTTTTTATTAACACCTATTAAAATTTCCAGAAATACTTGACTGTCCAGCAGTAAAGATTGGAAAATAAACAGATTAGATAAGTTAACACAAAGAAACATAAATTACTAAATCAAGAGCTACATAGAGTTTTGAGCTCTCTAAGACTGAACCAACACTTATACATAATTGTCACTCTAAGGAAATATACTCTACTTCATTTCAAGCTCATTATCTGTAAAATAATTTATTTTATAATACTTATTTTGCAGGTTTTTAGTATTATAGGAAGTCATATATACCATTTAGCAAAGTTTCAAGTAATACTAATTTCTCTAGGAATACTTATTTTTATTACTTTTTTATAAGCCTGTCCATAAGTTGGAAACACCTTATTACCTGTGCATTGGGCATAAACCATAGAGATAGTCAACTAATTGCACATATGTAAAATCAGCATACTTATTAAATATAATTCTTACCACAATAAAAATGAAATAGAAGCATTTCCTTTTGAGGTCACTTTATATTTTAAATTACGTATTTATAACAACTATATAGGATAGTGAATGGGTGCAGATATAAAGAGTTGTGTAGAAGTATTGTGAGTTAATGCTTATAGATCAAAGTTTGATATTTCTTGAATATATGAGAATATGTTTTACATTTATCTATATATCTGTAATCTACATAAGGATTTTAAAGCAACTTCTATTTTGTGAACACAAAAAGATCTTAAATGATTTCAGCAAAACACCATTGATAAGACTATGAGAACTGTTGCAACCATATTTTTATGTTCAAACATATAGAAAAGATATACTTCAAGTATTTCATGCTGCCTCAGATTTTTACCTTCTATGATATTGTTCCCATCAGCATGCAAAATTTCCTAATTTTGACCATCCTAAATAAACAAAATCCCATAAACAAATCCCCTCTTGACCACTTAATCCCCTCCAGTCATCTCCTTATATTTATTTTCCCCTTATAGTTAAGCTCCAAGATAATTACATTTATTGTATTTGAGTCACATTGATTATAACATGCAGTTAGTGTAAGTACAACTAAGAAAGGAAAAACTCTAATTAAGCTATGATCAAAGTTTTCATATCACTTTGAATGTTTATTTTATACATATTGAGAGAGATTTTGAGTTTTATTTGTATGTAGTAGAAAATTTAAACAACTATAACAAAGTTCATGAATAAGCAGGCAATGACAGCTGCATCAGAACAGCTGCCTAGGTAGTAACAAGCATAAAATGGTATTAATTTTAATATATATCTCAATTTCAGAGATTTAAAATATGAAATAGTATGTCTTAGAACTGATGAAATTTGGTAGGCATTTGTACTTTGTTTCTGTGCCCTGTCTATTCTCTCTTGAACATTTTCTAGTTAGGCTTTCATCTATGCAACTCCATTTAAAAATCCTTTCATCAGCTTCACCAGTTATCATGTGATGACAAATCCAATGAGAAATTTTTGGTTTTCATGTCACTTGGTCTATCAGCAATATTTGACACATGAGATTACTCCCTTCTTGAAATGTATTCTCTTGGCTTCTAGAATGCAGATTCCCTCCACTTCTCCAATCTCTCTTATTGTCCTTAGTTTTCTTTGGTAATTCCTCTCTCTTCATCTCTAAATATCTCAGCACCAGGGTTCAGTTCTTGGACCTCTTATCTGCACTCACATTTTTGGTGATCTAAAAGTGTTCTGGATTAAAAAATATTAATTCTAACCAGCAATTTCCACTTTTTTATTTTTCATTCTGGTCTCTTCTCCAGATTCCAGAATATCCATTTATATGTTATTTCCATGTCATAATAATATTTCAAAGTCAAAATAACTGTCATTCCTCTAAACCCAGCTTCTCCATATTTGTTCCCATGTCAGGAAAGATCTGTTTTATGCTTACAGTAGCAGAGGTCAACAAAGCCTTCATTTCACACTTGACTTCTTTCTTCTGTACTCACCAACTAATGTGTAAGAAATTCTTATTCAATCTACTTAAAAATGTATTTGGTGTCTGATTAGTTTTCAACACCTTCACCACTACCACACTAGCTCAAGCTGCAGTCTTGAGCCTAGGTTTATCACATTAGCCACTAGCTGGTGTCTTTGTTGCCACTCTTGTTCCTGTGTAGTCTTCTATTAACACAAAAGCCAGAGTCATCTTTTGGACAGGAAGTCGTATAATGTTGTTCTTCTTAAAACCCTCAAATGGTTTTCTATAGCATTCTGAATAAAACACTAGTGTTGTCTCCAAGGTCCCTTACAATTGATGCACCAACACCACCACGATGCAGCTCCTGCCCAATTCATGCCATTACCCTTATCTTTATATGCTTGTGTATATCTCCTTGAATCTCATCAAACACATCAGATAAGTTCTGGCCTCTTGTCCATTAAAGCTAAGTTTCTTTCTGCTTGCAACATTCCTGCTCGAGTATCCATATGGCTACACTTTCTCATCTCCTTTAAGTCTTTATTAAAGACCCAACTTCTCAGTGAAGAGCTCTCTGACCACACTATTTTAAAATGCAAACTGTCACCGAGATGGACTTTTCAAGTGTCCCTAACTTGCATTATTTTCCTCCATCGAATTTATCATTGTCTCAGGAACAAAGTATGCTATTTATTTCACAGGTATTTCTTCCCATTGGATTGAGAAGTTTCTTTGAATTAACTAATTAATTAATTAATTAATTTTGGTCTCTTCTTTATTATAGTCTCCTAGCACCAAAAAGCATAATTGACATGTGGTAGAAGCTCAATAAATATTCTTTAAAAATGAATGAAATATTTTAGTATAACATTAAAAATTTTAGTAAAAGCTAGTCTTACTATTTAAAAACAGTATAGTTCAATGATCCCAGTAAAGAGAATAGATAGTAAGTAGAAACAATTTTATTACTCTGGAAACATATATTTAACCTAAAGTTTATATCCAGACTAATTGGAGCTGGCATTTGGAATCATAGCCACCACTTTTGAGATGCATCAATCAAAAGCAATGATAACTTGCATCTCATTTTCTTTACTTGAGTGCACCAAAATGACAGCAATTACTAGCAAACCAGTAGATTAGGATAAAAAATATTTTCCTAATTTATTACTGGTACATAATTACCTGACACTGCAGAGTGCTAAATCATCCCAACTAATCAACACTTGGTCTCATTGTTTCTGATAAGCTATGATTCTGATTACATTGAAAATATATTTATTTGCTGTTTATTGAAGCACAGTATTAATACAGTTTACAGAGGTACAAAATGAAGTTAATTTTTAAAGGAGAGCAATCCATTTAAAGTACACATTTAGAAGATACCAATAGTCAGAATATCTCTGTTTCATATGTAAAAAAAAACAAAGTTGTGTGAGAAGAAAGGGAAAATAAGTCTTATTTAATCAGTACCATCACAGAGTATACTTTGGTAGAATATTGACATTGTTCATATTAATGAAATGTATCTTGATTTAGTAATTCAGAGTACAATTTTCTTAAGTAAATTCTACAAACGAAAATTCTCTGTGAGTTGAGATTTTAAGTTAAATTTCTCTTTTTGTCTTGTTTATGGTTTCCTTTGCTGTGCAAAAGCTTTTAAGTTTCATTAGGTCCCATTTGTTTATTTTTGGTTTTATTTCCATTTCTCTAGGAGGTGGGTCAAAAAGGATCTTGCTGTGATGTATGTCATACAGAGTTCTGCCTATGTTTTCCTTTAAGAGTTTGATGGTGTCTGGCCTTACATTTAGGTCTTTAATCCATTTTGAGTTTATTTTTGTGTATGGTGTTAGGGAGTGTTCTAATTTCATTCTTTTGCATGTAGCTGTCCAGTTTTCCCAGCACCACACTATTGAAGAGGCTATCTTTTCTCCATTGTATATTCTTGCCTCCTTTATGAAAGATAAGGTGACCATATGTGCGTGGGTTTATCTCTGGGCTTTCTATCCTGTTCCATTGATCTATATTTCTGTTTCTGTGCCAGTACCATACTGTCTTGATTACTGTAGCTTTGTAGTACAGTCTGAAGTCAGGGGGCCTGATTGCTCCAGCTCCCTTTTTCTTTCTCAAGATTGCTTTGGCTATTCAGGGTCTTTTGTGTTTCCATACAAATTGTGAAATTTTTTGTCCTAGTTCTGTGAAAAATGTCATTGGTAGTTTGATAGGGATTACATTGAATCTGTAGATTGCTTTGGGTAGTAGAGTCATTTTCACAATGTTGATTCTTCCAGTCTAAGAACATGGTATACCTATCCACCTATTTGTATCATCTTTAATTTCTTTCATTAGTGTCTTATAATTTTCTGCATACAGGTCTTTTGTCTCCTTAGGTAGGTTTACAGTGATGGTTGTCTCATAGAATGAGTTTGGGAGTGTTCCTCCCTCTGCTATATTTTGGAAGAGTTTGAGAAGGATAGGTGTTAGCTCTTCTCTAAATGTCTGATAGAATTCACCTGTGAAGCCGTCTGGTCCTGGGCTTGTTTGTTGGAAGATTTTCGATCACAGTTTCAATTTCAATGCTTGTGATTGGTCTGTTCATATTTTTTATTTCTTCTTGGCTCAGTCTCAGAAGGTTGTGCATTTCTAAGATAACCCTCAGAATGGGAGAAAATATTTGCAAATGAAGCAATTGACAACGTATTAACCTCCAAAATTTACAAGCAGCTCATGCAGCTCAACATTGAAAAAATAAACAACCCAATCCAAAAATGTGCAGAAGACTTAAGTAGACATTTCTCCAAAGGAGATATACAGATTGCCAACAAACACATGAAAGAATGCTTAAAATCATTAATCATTAGAGAAATGCAAATCAAAACTACAATGAGATATCATCTCACACTGGTCAGAATGGCCATCATCAAAAAATCTACAAACAATAAATGCTGGAGAGGGTGTGGAGAAATAGGAACCCTCTTGCACAGTTGGTGGGAATGTAAATTGATACAGCCACTATGAAGAACAGTATGGAGGTTCCTTAAAAAGTAAAAATAGAGCTACCATATGACCCAGCAGTCCCACTACTGGGCATATACCCTGAGAAAACCATAATTCAAAAAGAGTCATGTACCAAAATGTTCATTGCAGCTCTATTTACAATAGCCAAGACATGGGAGCAACCTAAGTGTCCATCAACAGATGAATGGATAAAGAAGATGTGGCACATATATACAAAGGAATATTTCTCAGCCATTAAAAGGAACGAAACTGAATTATTTGCAGTGAGGTGGATGGACCTAGAGACTGTCATGCAGAGTGAAGTAAGTCAGAAAGAGAAAAACAAATACTGTATGCTAACACATATATATGGAATCTAAAAAAAAAAAAAAAAAAGGTCAGAAGAACCTAGGAGCAAGACCGGAATAAAGATGCAGACCTACTAGAGAGTGGACTTGAGGATACAGGGAGGGGGAAGGATAAGCTGGGACAAAGTGAGAGAGTGTCATGGACATATATACACTACCAAACGTAAAGTAGATAGCCGGTAGGAAGCAGCCGCATAGCACAGGGGGATCAACTTGTTGCTTTGTGACCACCTGGAATGGTGAGATAGGGAGTGTGGGAGGGAGGGAGATGCAGGGGGGAAGATATATGGGGACACATGTATATGTATAACTGATTCACTTTGTTATAAAGCAGAAACTGACACACCATTATAAAGCAATTTTACTCTAATAAAGTTGTTAAAAAATAATAATATAAAATAAAATAAAATGAAAATTAAAAAAAATATTAATAAAGTTAAATTCCTCAAACTTCATCATTCTGAGTGAAACTATCTTGACTTTTGCTGTCAGTCTGAACTTTTGGTGTTTCTGTAATTACATTTTAGGTATAATTTTACCTATTTTAGCTAAGATAAATCAAGAGATAAACAAATGTCCTAAAAATACATTTAATTTCATGTTCCATACAATTTTAATGACACTCAAATAAATGTCAGCTAATGCAGGGGGATTTACATCATTTTTCTTATTTTAAATGTAAAATGTTTGATTTTGGAACTCATTTGGTGAGTAGAACTGAACTATGGGCACTATTTTTTCCCTGAAGAACATAGAAATGCATTAAAAAACACTTGAAAGTAATTGTTGATAGTAATTATTTTCCCTAAATGACCCTTATCATTACATCTCAATCTTCTAATAACAATAATAAAACTAGAGAAATAGTTGGGGATCAAACATCAACTATTCAGTCGGTGCTGTATGGACATTATCTCAAACACTCCAACGAATAGTAGCTAGGTAGCCTTCAAGGGGCTACATATTATATTACATTATATTATCTTTTTAAAATAATATTATATATACAACAAATAGACTTTAAGGATATACTATTGTGCTCATTTTATAAGTGAAGAAACTGAGTCTCAGACCAAATAGCAGATTGCATTTTGTCCAATACTTTAGTCTTTCCTGCATCTATGAACTTTGTCTTGTGGCACTTTCTTTAAACAAATGGGTGGAGTGTATTTCTTCATTCTTTGACTGTGAAAGGCTTGCTTTGAAAAATAGACTGTGCAAACTTTGAGTCTAGGTTTTAGAAAGACTGAGGTATTCCCACTTACTTTTTGCACCATTGCCATTGCAATATGATGTACACCCCTAACTTGCCTGCTAATTCAAAATAATAAGATAAAATTGGGGCAAAGCTGCCCCAGCTGATATGCAAACCTGAAGTGAGAAGAAGAGCTGCTCAGCTATTACAGGCTGAAAAAGGATTTTCCAGCTAAACCCAGTCTAAATCAGCTGAATTCTAGCTAAACACCAGCTGGACTGAAGATGTGTAAGTAACAATAAATGATTATAGTTTTAAGACACTAAGTTTTGTGCAAGTCTGTTAAGAAAGAATAGCAAACCAATGCAAGGAGGTTAATAGTTTGCTCAAAGTTTCACAGCTAGTACGTGGTGGAACTAGAGTCTCAACTTTAAGCATTATGATTCTTCTCTTAGTCCCAGCCCTTCAAAACCATTAAGAGTTGATAATGACAAATATGAATCCACTTCAGGATCATAATCCAAGCCACAATCAATGATGAACAGTGACCATATACTCAGTTCTACCTGATACAGATCCATTTTTCTCATTTTCCTAGAATAACATTAGCAGTGCTTCCGTTTACTCTGAAAAGTTCCAGTTATTATATGATTACCCTAGTGAACACTAACAAATCACTGTTTATTGTCTTCATCTTGACAAAGAACTAAAGATTAAGAAGCTAGTTGGAAAAAAAAAATGATTTCATGTCAGTGATGAACAAAGTGGAGACTAGAGGCAATATGACCTTCAAAGTCATCTTTCCACTAACTGTGATAGAAAGTTGAATTGAGGAAAGATGATCAATTTTATACCTGCTAATTTTGTGGTCCCCACGGGGGTTGGGTCATTCACATAAAGATGTTTTAATTTTGAATAGATATTCAATTTTGAAAAAAAAATATATTAATCTCCAGTAGGTTTTAGTAGGAAGAGAACACATTTGGGAATCTGGAGAGTGAAGTGGGATTGAATCTCAGCCTTGAATTAATAAGCTGTATCATTTTGGACACTTCACCCAGTCTCTGTAAGTCTCCATTAACCTTCCATAAAAGCAGGAAGTCATTATCTTAAGAGTAAACTTTTTCTTTCTTTTACATTATTTGTACAGTTTCTTGGAGGGAAAGTAAAGAAGTGATGACATTTAATATCAATTAAGTTTGGGCAAAGATATGCAAATGTTAATTTGTTTGGGCAGTAAAAGTATTCTTTAAAATGCTTGGTTTCCACACAAACTGTTATTTTTTTTATTGCTTGCTACAGAAAATAATATAACAATCCTGGTAGACTTTAAAGACAGTTAAAATAATGATAATTCTTACAAATGGGCATTTTTAGTTTTAACCATGAGACTATACACAATGGAGAAAAGTAATTCAGATAATGTAAAAAGATATGACAAACAACATGTTACTCTTCAGATTGGAGAGGATCTAAATTCAGTTTGCATTAAAACTGTCTAGCTTCTAAGAGAAAATAAAGATTTATTATTGCTCAGTCCAAAGGGAAAACTTAAATGATATTAGTAGCACAGTGGTTGGCAGTCTGGGACTAGCCAGGGAAATGGAATTGTGTGACAGTGGTACCATGTCATGAACCTCATGGCCATCTATTGTTTCATATCTAGCTCACTTTCTAGAAATGAACATGACTCAAAAGTAAAATATGAAGTCTTTTTAACATATATTCTTCTGTTTGTAACACCCACAAAAACAAAAGATGATCAAAAATATTTAGACATTAAGACAGTATCTTAATCATGGATTACATCACCTTTGTTGCAGCCATTTATTATTTCTATAAAATGTTATATTTCATTAAAAACATGCTGTCAATTAAAAAAAATCTACCAATTTTATTCCATTAGTCATTTTTTCCCCCTTCGCACCCTCTTTTGAAACAATTTCTAACTCCAGCTACAGCCCACTTTTCTATCACCATTTATAGCAAAATTCCAGAGACATATTCATTTTCTCTAGCACATCACTGAATATGCTCTTGTTAAACTCAGAATGACTTTGATTTTGACAGAGCCAATGACCAACTCCCAATCCTCCTCTTATTTGATCAATTAATATTATTTAACTTATTAGATCATTTCCTCTTTTTTGAACACTTTTTTCCACTTGTGTTCCAGGACACTAAATTCTTCTGATATTTAAAAAAATTTTTTTTTCCTCATGGATTGTCTTTTGATCTTGTATCTCTGCTTTCTACATCTGACTAAATTTCACATGCTGAAGATTTCTGGGATAAATCATTTGACCTGTTTCCTTTTCTACCTATACTCATAACTTAGAGAAGTTATCCTATTTAACCTCAAGGCTTAAAACAACTTCTCTATCTCAGTCATGACAGCCCCAACTTTTTATCCTTGCTTTCTCTTTTTTCTCTTAGCTACTACATTTAATCCATCAGTAAGTCCTTTGTACTCCACATTCAATATGTATCTATAATCTGACCACTTTTCACATTTCCACTGCCACCAAACAAGTAAAAGTACATGAGACATCTTGATTACAATAGTTTTTGTAATTCTTTGCTCTTCTTTCACAATTCAGTTCTATTCATAACACAATAGCTGTGGTCATCAGATGTGTCTGACTTTTCTGCTCAATTTCCTCTGTAGGCGTTCCATCTGAATAAGTGCAAAAGCCAAAATCCTTGCATTGGTTTATAATCTGGTCTTCCATTTTCTTTCTTAACTCTCTCTAATTTCTCTACTTCACTTGTTGTACACTCTGCCTCAATCTTTTTTTTTTTTTTTCCAGGTATCCTTGTGACTAACTTCCTCACCATCTTAAGGTTTTCTATAAAATTTAGTATTCAGAGTGAGGCCTTCCCCCTGACTAACCTACCTGAAAGTAAACCTGTGAGCACTACTCCAGCATCTACTCCCTAGTCCCCTATCCCCCTTCCTTGCTTCATTTTTATCCATAATATTTTTTTATTACATCAACATGCGTTGTGCTTTTTCTTTTGGTTTTCTTTTTCTTTTTTTTTTTTCAGCTGTGCCATGCAGCTTGTGGGATCTTACTTCCTGGACCAGGGATTGAACCCAAGACCACAGCAGTGAAAGTGCTGAGTCCTAACCACTGGACTGCCAGGGAATTCTCACTTTGGGTTTACTTTATTGTCTGTTTTCCATTCTACAATGTGAGCTTAATGATGATGGGCATTTTCTGGTACATTTTGTCCTCTGTGGTTAAACCATCTCACACATGGCTGGAATTTAATGAGTATTTGTTTAGAGAATAGAAATGGGGTAATATGATATAATTTATGCATTTTCATAGAAAAGATACATTTGCATGTGTATAAAGAAAAATTAAAAATGAAAAACAATGCCTAAATAGAATTTTCTATAATTTCAATATACTTAAAAATTAAATCTATTAATGTAAGGAAAATATGTTATAATAGTTTAATATATATAAATTATGTAATAATAACTATACATAAGAAAATAGATTAATTTGAAACATTTTGAGAGGTTTTACAGTTATGAAGAAATTATTGTTATCTAACATTTTAAAATATTATAGAGTTTTAAAGTTTTAAAAAGGCTATATATAAAATAATTTTAGTATACTTTTGATATTTTAAGATTTGCCTTTAAATATCTGTCATCATATTCTCCATGTTCTACACTCCTGGTAGAAGTGAGTAAAAAATTTTCACCTATTATAAAAGTTTGAAATAATCAGCATAAATTAAACTAATAATAGAAACGCCATTTTTGTGGATATTAAAATATAGTATAAAACATCCTCAAAACACACTTTTTTATTATGTATTGGAAGCTTTTCT
This sequence comes from Neophocaena asiaeorientalis asiaeorientalis, assembly GCF_003031525.2. NCBI lineage: Eukaryota > Metazoa > Chordata > Mammalia > Artiodactyla > Phocoenidae > Neophocaena > Neophocaena asiaeorientalis. Next base: position 12,093,930 of record NW_020185328.1, read on the forward strand.
ATGTGAAACATAACTTTTTGGTTTACTTTTCAAATAGAGAGCACTAAAATTTTTAATTTAAAATAATCAATAAGTAATAGGACTATTACCCAGGGCTTTCATTTCTTAAACTGACACTCAGAATTTTTTATGATTTGTAATAAGTATGAGAACAAAAAAGAGGATTAAACATTGATTCCCAATAAATTGAAAGGATTAGTATTTTCTTTGGCATAGAAACTTGCTGAGAAACTAAATCTAGACTGGTACATTTTAAAATGGTAATTGATGTCTCGAAAACACACAGTGTTATAGGTTTAAGAATGAACGCTTGTAGATGAAAAAAAAAAAAAGACAAAATAGCTCCTCTCTAATACTATCTTTCAAATAGCTGAATAAGTAATGCACATTTTTTCAATGAAAATTGCTGATGTAGTGACAATATAGTTTCTACTAAAATGAACTATTTACTTACTCTATTTAAGGTAACTCGATTCATTGCAAAGCATTTGAGGCTTCTTCAGAATGAAAGACTGTAGCAGCTGTAAGATTTTTATCCACATACAAATATATAATTTAGGAAGAAATCACCTACATTCACAAGGGCTTTACTTTCATTTTTTGGTATTGTTGAGTCTTGGTAAATATTATTTTGACTTATTCTATTTGGATGATCAAGTCATAGTTAGTTCTACAGATGACTGAATAAATTAATGGATTCTTATAGTGAGGTCTATTTAATAGGTGGGTATTATGGCATGGCTTTATTAACTTTCTCTTAGGGAAAAGGACAAGAATCCATTATAGAGTTCCTGGTTATCAAGGATGAGAATTTTGGGAAAAAAATGTGACTTGATGGATTTTCAGAAGACTAAGGAGATATACATACTTTATAGATGATGAAGGCCTTGATTTGAATCCCAGCTTTGCCAATCCACATATGTGTGATCTTGGACAAATCATTTATCATGTCTCAGGGTCAGGTTTCTAATATGAATAACAAAGATAACAATGCCTAACTCAAAGAATCTTGAGAAAATGCAAGTGAAAACTCAATGGAAAAAGCAAAGTGTTTATAGTAATATGTATTATTATCATAAAGAAAGGTAGTTAGACATATTTAAGACCATTCAATAAAATATTCATGAAGTAAAGATATGAGTAAGGAGTTCAGAGTAATGGTCCATGTGCCCTTTTTTTACATGTGATAGGTATCACTGAGAATTTAAAGGATCTTTTTAGAGATTAGGAGAGGTACAATTGGTTTTTTGGGTTTAGAGTTCCAAGGCTATTTTCTAGACTATGTCAAGCACTCAGATGAAAAAAAGATAGTTTTTTTTTTTTTCTTCCTAGTTTGGGGCATTTTAAGGATTCTACAAATTTCAGTCACTTCTTCACTACTGCCAGTCAACCATTTCAAGTGAATTTTTCACTCAGACTGGTTGATTTTCTGGCCCATTAAGACAGCTGATTCAACTCAACTGAGTCTATATAGTTTAATCCCCCATGCATGTTGATTGTTCTACCAAGTGGCAGCAGGCCTCAGTTACAGGTAATCTTTCATGTAACTCTCTTATCTCCATTTGATATTTCTTTGGCTTTTAATATGGGGTTGGGACTGAGATTGCTTTGGGGCCTGAAGTCCTTGGAATTGCATCATTGATTCAGATGCTGAAAACGATAGCTAGAAAGTCAGCAAACTTAATTCTTTCCTTTTCATAAAGGCATGTCTCTGTTAATGGAGAACTGGTTTGAGTTCTACTGTTAGGCTCTGTTTCAAGGAAGTTAAGATATAAGCCTGCACCACTTGCCTTTAAAGTGCTTTGGATTTTGAAAAAAGTTATCTTTTTAAGTTTACTGAATTTAAGAAGACGATAAAGGACTTTAAGTCAATTGACTCACATGGAATGGGTAAATATGTTTAGTGATTTATTTATACTTTATTAAGTATGCCCAGAAGAATCTGACATGGACAAAACTATCTACAGAATTATCAATTATCTTTGTATGGCTTTATAGATCATAATAAGGACTTTGGATTTTACACTAAGTACAATAGGAAATCATAAGCAAGAAGATTTCTCTGGCTACTTTGTGGAGGATGGGTTGTAAAGAGATACAAATGGAAATAGGAGATTATTAAAGAAGCTATTGCACCAATATAAATGAGAGATTAGGGTGGCTTTGGTTGAGGTTGAGAGTAATGGAGAAGGTGAAAATGTTTATATTTTATATATACTTTGGAAGTGGAGTTGAAATGTGATGTGAACAGATTGGTTGTAGAAGGTCATGAGCAAAGAATTAGGGTTGAGTTGTAGGCTTTTTGAGATGAAGAGAATAAGAGATGGAAAAAAACTACAACCAAAATAAGTTTGAGGATAAATAAATAAGTTGTTCTCTTTAGAGCAAGCTAATTTTAGAACAAGTTATGTTTGTGACGACTAAGTAGAGATGTTGGGTGGCTGGTTGAAAATATGAGTTTGGATTTCAAGGAGGAGTCTAGGGTTCAGATAAGAATTTGCAAACTGGATATTTTAAGCCTTGAGGTTGATTAAAATTACAGAGAGAGAGAGAGAACAGATATACAAGGAAAGAAGGCCACGGATCTGGCCCAGTAATTGTCCAGCATTTAAGGTTTGGGCAGAGGAAGAGTTAACAAAGGAGATTAAGAAGGTACCAGAGAGATAGTAAAGTTTGTTGTTATGGAGATCAAGAAGAGAAAATGCTAATATAAAGGGAAAAATGGAGGGGTCCGGTAGCTCAAACATGGTTAAGAAATTCTTAAGGTGGGAAGAGAAATGATTCTGGATTTGTTATTATAAATTCCTTGTGAATTCACAAACATCAGTGGAGTGATAATAACAAAATCTTATTGGAATGTGATGAAGATAGAATATGAAGTAAAGAAGTAGAGACTAAAAGAATAAACCTTTCTTATGAATTCTGATGGACTTCCTGTCAAATATAGGGACAAAAAGAAATAAGAAAAAAAAATTAAAATTCTTTAGAATATTATGAAATAAAATATCATTATTAAGCTAATATTTAATTGAGTTATTTTATGAGGGGAATTATAATTTGTTTTTAATTATTTACTCCATTCCTAGTAATTGGTAGACACTTTGCTATGCTTGTGGTTATGAGAGTATGAACTCCACAAGGGGTAAGGGAGAAAAAGGAAAAACTCTGGGTAGGGATATATGTGGGACAAGAAACATGTTAAAGGGGGTCAGTGAAGTTTGAAACTGTGATGTGGGTGGCATAAAATCTTTGGCTCTCACAACAAAAGTGAGTAAAATTGACTTTTCTCAATAATGTGGTAATGAGCGAATTTTCTTTTGGTGATATAACAGCCTTTGGGCTTATTTGCCTTCAGGTCTATTTTTTGCCTTTCTTTATCTCCACCTGGCATCAGAGCTGATTTCTGCAGATTACTTTTCACAGGCTTCTATATTAACTAGATTCTGCTGCCTTTTGTAAATGGGAAGTACTGGCAGAGATGGGGAAAAAGAGTAAGGATATGCTGTATATCACTGTCTCACCAACCTCTTTTTTGGGGTGTGTCCAGCAGTGGCTGAATTTCCTCCATGGGTTTGGCTTTGACCACGTAGACTCCACTTGTTTCTGAATTGGGTCCTCTTCTCTTTGTCCTTCTAGCCTAAGAGTGGTAGCACCTACTCTCCTCTTTGAGTTCACAGCTTTGTCATCAACTCTGTAATAAATTCATTGGATTAAATTCCATCTGTTTGAAGTAGTTAGAATAGTTTATTTTTGTCTGCTTGGACCCTGACTGATAGAGAATAT
>NW_020185328.1:12097745-12102280 GCF_003031525.2 Neophocaena asiaeorientalis asiaeorientalis
TCTATACTTACAACTGACAATATTGTTAATGCAGGACATTTAATTATCATTCTTAATGAAAAACTGTTTTACTATAATTTCTGTACAACTATGAGCTATCAGATGTACTGGAATCAGAACTCATAATCTTTTTGTCTTCTCACTGATGTTTTTAATGTAATTCTTTCTTTCATAGATGCAACTTTCATGTTACTTATGATGATTTAACGGTAATACAAAAGTTCAGCTCTATTGTTCTACACTTATTAGATATTTCCCCTAGCATTCTTAATAAAACTCTGTTACCCTTTTCTGAGCTCCTCTCCTTAAGAAAACATTTGTAGAGTTTCCTTTCACCATCTAGGCTAGAACTTAGTTGCTTTTTTAATTTTTTTCTCCCCATAGATCTTTCTCTCTGAACTCACAAAACTTTACTACCTTGATAATCTTCCTTTCCCAGGAACTTTTTCTCTTTTCTAGTTCACATTTATCTGGGCACTATAGCAACTAATGTTTATTCCATATTTGTGGCTAACTCAACCTTGCTCCTCTCTTCAGATTAACACCGAAATATATTTTCAAATTTCTACACCTCAAACATTTGCTCCTAGCTTTGCTGAGAGAACTTTAAACAGGAATAAAGCCTTTTATTGTTTGTAAACTTTAAGAAATTTTTTTTTTAACTGTGGCTCTTGAACAAATGTTATAGTGTTTATTTAATATGAATGGTGTAGTGAATAATCTCTTTCAGTGTAGAACTAGAACTTATTATTAGAAACAGCAGAAAATAAATTCCTCCTTAAGAATAAAACTGTCCAAAGATAAAACAAACTGTCTGTAGATAGAGGTAGTGAGTTCTGCAAATCTGCAGGATGGGACAGAATCAGTAGGATAACTGCTTGGCACACATAACAGTAGATGAGAATTAACTCTCAAGGGAAGGGCAGTAGAAAATTATGATTAAGACCATAGGTTTGGCAGAGAGGAGAGTGGGAGAGAGAGACCTATAATTAAATTCAAGGTAAGATATTTAGTAGCTATGTGACTTTGTGAAAGATACTTGACATCTCTAAGCCTCAAATTATTCAACTGAAAAATGAGATTAATGACATTGATGGGTGTTGAAAGGATTAAATGAAATTCAGTGAGAGACTGTAAAATAATTATCACAGTGACTAACTGATAGAGAGCTCTAAAAAAACAGATGCTGTCATTACTACTAGTGGGCTAAATTGTTTGATTTTATAGACCTTACTACTATAAGGGTCTGTAATTATATAATTTTAGTAAAACAGAAACTTCCTTGAGGCTCAAAATTATATTTTAGGATGTGGCAAAAATAAATGCAAATCATTATTTAACCAGCAGAAATAGAGTTATGAGAGACATTAATGTCTCTCTCTGTGATTTACACAAAGATGCAACTCTAATTCTGTATGCATATCCAGATTTAGGTCTACTTAAGTGGAACATAAATACCCCTTAACAGTTTACAAATCAATATGTAAAACTAAGGAGGAAGAAAAAATCCTTTTTTCATGATGTTAAACCTTAGATTTATTAAATAAACAGTACAAATTTGAATGTATAGGTTAAATTCACTTTTCTATAGAATAATATCAAAAGGCAGACCATAAACCTTAGTGAAGTTAACACTATTTAATTTACTTGTCTTAAGTATAAGGTAACTAAGAACTTAAACTCTGTATGGTTGATCCTCTTAACCACATTAGAAATGCATGTCATCTGCATTTTTACAGATGAAGAAACAGGTTTAAGATGGCTTAGCAAGTTCCCAATGTCAAAAACATTAATAAATGAATGTGTTCAAATGAATTCAGATCTCAGCTTTTAATGTCTAGGCTTGTTCTTAATCCCTTCATAGTTGTACACAAAAGAGGTGTTCCAAATTTGTAGGGTCTATATTTTTATAGATAAAAGGTCAATTCAAGAAGATGAAAAGTCAAGTGTTTTTTTGTTTTGTTTTGTTTTGTTTTTACTGTGTTTTACAATTTAGAAGTTTGTGCTATTCCTGGCTTGCAGATTGCATCCTCTAGTTTACCCCTGCAAAGGTTTCAAGTAAACAAAAGGTGAAGTAGGTGACCTAGTGTTGATTTCTTGCAATGGGCTTTTCCCCGACATTGCATTCTACCCCCATCAACTACCCTCCACTACACACACAGCCCTATTCACTTTCTCTTGTATATGTTTTGGGCTGTCTACAGGATGAAGATGCTTGAAAAGCACGGGTATTCCAAACCTACTGCAAGCATCCCTGTAAATTGTCTTATTTTTTTTTTAATAAACATTTTATTTCAGAATAGTGTTAGAGTTACAGAAAGGTGGCCAAGATAATACAGAGAATTCCCATGTATCTCTCACCCAGTTTCATTCATTATTAATATTTTACATTAATATGGTGTAGTCGTCATAACTAACAGGTCAAGAGTAATAAATTATTATTAACTGAATTCTATACCTTATTCACATTTATTCAGTTTTTGCCTAATGTCCTTTCTCTGTTCCAGAATCCCATCCAGGATACCGTGTTACATTTAGTTGTCATATTGCCTTAGGCTCTTCTGGATTGTAACAGTTTCTTATACTTTCCTTGTTTTTGATGACCTGGACTGTTGTGAGGAATACTGGCCAAATGTATTGTAGAAAGTTCCTCAACTGGGGTTTGTCTGATGCTTTTATTCATGGTCACACTGTGTTATGGGTTTTGAGGAGAAAGCCCAGTTTAGGTATAGTACCAGTTTCATCACATTAAATTGAGTTCAGGCTGTCAACATTACTTCTCATTGTGATATTAACCACAATCACCTGGCTGAGATGGTGTTTGCAAAGTTTCTCCATTAAAAAATTATTCTTTTTCACTCTTTCTATAATTTTCTCTTCAGAAGGAAGTCACAGTGAGCAGCCCACACTTAAGAGGTTCTCCTAAATAGAAGATTTCTCTATTGTCTCTGATTACTTTTGAGTTTTAACAGCAATATTTCAGAGTAGATACATATCTTTCAATACGATATTTTTGGCCCATGAATGTACAGAGATATTTACAACCAAAACTCTTACATTTTAAACAAAAGGATGTGCAGAATAAGTCTCAAATTACATTATAAATGCAATTGTAGAATGTCATGATTGTATGGCCATGTTATGAGAAGTGCTAAGACTTCACAGTGTCGTGCTTTGTGAGCTGTTCTCTGTCAATGTGTGCTTTTCTGGAACACATTTTCTTAGTGTATTTAATGTTTAGCTCTTGACTATTACTGGTTTTATACAAATAGTTCAAAATATTTGGAAAGCAATTGTAGAAAGTAATGGGGAATGAAACAAACTGAATAAGAAAAGTCATTGTAATGGAAAAAAAGGTATCGGGACACAAAAGTCAATAATTTGTTAACAACCATATTATTTGTTTGGTAATCAGTGATTGTTCTAAGTACTTTATACTATGACGATGTATTTATACATATAGGTATCCTATGACAGATTACTTTCATATTTAAGAACTTCACTGGAGATTTGTGATTGACATAATCATTAGAGTAATAGAACACTTTTTTAAAAAAGGAAACTTCCTGGTAGCATATTTTCACAGAACTTTTGATTTTCAGGATTGGATTACCAAAGTAAGTGGTATATGTTTTGAGTATATTGTCAATCTCTACTGGTCTTCTAGAAGAGAATATATAGCCATGCAAAAACAGTACTCTGGGAAATACTAAAGAAGTTATTGGCAAAGTTGTTCAGTGAGAGGAATTCCTTGACACCTGTTATACATCCTGTTATGCATACTGGTCTCCCACCCTGGACATGCTGATTCTTAAAGTTAATCTGTGGTACAGGGTTCCCCAGATGAATATTATTCAAGTTTAGAAAACTTCAGTAATTATTTCCCAACTGACCTCCAGGCTAACACCAGACTAAGGGCCTAAGAAAAATACATACTCAACCAAATTTTTTTGGCATTTTTTTTGGAGGGTAGAACAACAAACTTTTAAAACATGGGCATTAACATTGTTTTAATTAATGTATTTGGTTTTTAATGATTTCATATGACTCCAGTCCTTCCAAATTAGTTGTTTTATAAGAAAATAATCATAGTTTTAAAGTCTTGCATTATAAGAACCTGTATACTGATGTATGCAGTTCTCCAAAACCTGACACACATTTCTGTGTTTATTCTCAGACTGTTTTCCCTGACCTGAATACCCTTTTCTCTCTTGAAAAAAAGATCTCCTGTCTCTCAGCTTTCATTTCACACATTATTTTTTCTCTGAAATCTTCTAATGCCCTCTTTGAAAGTAAGTTTGGCTAGCCCACTTGCTATGTTCAAACTCTGTAAATATTGTATCACTGTACCTATAATATAAGCATGTACCTATTTTAAATATCCTGCTTATACTCCACTTTATGATTTGCAGGGTCTGGGGTCTTATTTATTCTGTGTACTTAGTAACTTCTGTACTTCCTGGAACAAAGTAAATGTTTAATACATATTTATTAAATGAATGAACCATAACAATAATACAAACACAATTTTAACA
>NW_020185328.1:12102321-12126275 GCF_003031525.2 Neophocaena asiaeorientalis asiaeorientalis
CATTTTTGAAGTCTTTGTCGAGTTTGTGAAAATATTGCTTCTGTTTTATGGTTCGGTTTTTTGGCCGTGAGGCTTGTGGGATCTTAGCTCCCCGACCAGGGATTGAATCTGCACCACTTGCACTGGAGGGGAAGTCCCAACCACTGAACCACCAGTTTAGCTATTTTTTGATTAAATTTTTCTATGATCCCTATAACTGAGTAGTACATACATCAACAATGTTATGCCTTATAATACAAATCACTGTATACTTTTAAAAATATAAATTCATATAGAATGACACTAAAATAGTTTTCTTTAAAATAAATAATATAAGGACCAATTGTTATATTCTTTTTCCAGTCACCTATGAAGTGTATTATCAAACTAGGAAAAACAAATCTTCCCTGAGCCTCTTATATTACTTCTCTGCACACTGGAGCAAAAGGATTGATAAAAGCTGTGGCATCTTAATCTGGTGTAGATAGTATATCTGCAAATGTTATTCATAGTCAGATAAGTATCTAATCCCTGTGATTCTTGCTGAACTACTTGACGCAATGATTTACTTCATCAGTGAATTACAGATTGATTTTGAGTCATATTGAAGGTATTTCTGTTAAAATGTAGATTTTACTTCCTCCAATGTCATCTTATCCTCATATTTTAGTACTTATTGAAAAAGAATCTCCAAAGAAGATTTTGCTGAACCACTCATTATTTTTGAACCTATTAAATCTGTCTTGCTGCAGTTGTATTCCTAAACAAATACACAATCTATTTGTCCATTTTTAATTTAACAATTGAACACACTGCCAATTAGCCTTTAGTGTTTTCTGATAAAATACCTAAAATAAGTATAGCCAAGTATGAGAATTCCATTGATTTATGTAATTTCATGTTAATAGTTTTCATATTATTCCACATGCTCAAATTAATACCTACAAGTGTTCTACTGGCTTCTTTAAAGGCTCTTGCACATTGAGCAGCTTTCTCATTGAACTATCCATAATGACTTCTAAATGCTTTCCCTAAGAGGTTCAGACTAATTCAGAACCCATCACTGTGCGTGGAAAGTTTAAATTATGTTTCCCAATATGCTTTACCTTGCACTTATCTGCACTAAATTTAATCTGTCATCACATTGCCCAATCACCCAGTTTAATTGGATCCTTCTGGATTTCTTCATAATCCTGCCTGTATTTTCACTAACCTAAATAATTTTTGGTCATCAGCAGAAATTTAACACCTCACTATCTGCTATATCCTCCAGGTCACTCATATTGTTTAATAGCCCTCCTCCTGCTATCAGAATCTTGAGCACCCTGCTCTGAAGTTGCTTCCTCTGGAGAAATATGCACTCTTCATTTCAAATAGCTTAATCCATACTTACCCATAAAAAAGCATACACTTCTAATTTTACCAGTTTTATGTAAGCTGTCGATACACTTTTAGGGAATTTCAAATTTAAAACATTTCCGCAAGTATATATTGAAATTTCTACCCTTCAGAATACTGTATAAATGTTATATTGGGAGAAGATACAGAATTACTAGAGTGAGTTTTAGGATTTCATCCAAGTGTAAGAATATCATATGTTTATAGCACTGTAGGGGAAGGGAGGAGGAAACAAAGATTTACTGAGCACCCAGGAGTAGTTGCTGCCATGTATGCTTGTTATTGCCCTGTGCATTTCATGAGGATGAACTCAGACACTGAGAGCTTAATCACACGATGTCAAATAGGGAAACAGAATTTCAGAGATGTTGATTCAAGTGCAACAAGTGTTGTAAGACTTCCCACTAGACCATATATATTCCCAAGTGGTTTATAATACAGTTACTAAATTTATCCCTTGTCTTCTTTTATTTTCTTTAACTAATTTTGAGAAATTCTATAGATTTTGTAAGTATAAACAAAAGTAGTATATTCAGTCATTTTATGATCTGTCATGTGGCATTACAGTGGATTTTTCTGGATATTTATTTCTAGAAAGTGTTTACTGATGGATTTATATTTTTGATGTCCCACAAATTATATTTCAAATCATTCACTATATTAACAGATATTATATTTTTGAAATGGATGTCCGTTTAAACTTATGTGGAATGAAAGCACTGTATTACTTATAACTGATATTTATATAATATATAATATATCAGTTAGGCCTCTTTTGCCTAGGTGAAGAAAACAATCTCAAGTTGACTAACAATGGAAACATTCTTATTAACTTACTCAAATAATAAAGGTTTAATGCACAGGAAGGTTTAATTCAAATGAAGCATGCAAGCCCATCTCCCTCCATCTTTGGCTCAGTTCTCCACCATGTTGGTTTTATGTCCAGGTGCCACATGATAGCAAAGTGGCAGCAGGCACTTCGAAGTATGTGCTTCAAGGTTAAAGCCTGGTGGTAGAAAATCTACTTCTTTCTACAGCCTGAACAAAAGAATAATTGTAATCTAATTTTCTGAGGTTGAGTCACGTGTCCAATGTTTCCCTTTTTTTTCCCAGCTTTACTGAGATATAATTGACATATAGCATGTGTATGTTTAAGGTGTACAATGTGATGGTTTGATATACATATATATTGTAAAATTATTGTAAAATTATTACCACAGTAAGGTTAGTTAACATATCTAACACCTCATATAGTTATCATTTGTGTGTGTGTGTGCCGTGATAACATTAGAATCATATCTCCATTTCGAGTGCAGTGACTGGAATCAACTATACCAGAAGAACACAGATCAAGAGTGAAGGAACTGGGCATTAATTTGCTCTGAACAAATATATATCTTATTCGGGGACAGGTTTCCTTCTACTATCACTGACCATGATAAGTGTGGGAATATTGTAATGAAAGGAATCACTATGCTTTTTTCATGCTTTTCCTATATCACTTTCAGAACTCTTGTATGCTACAAATTCTCCCAACCTAGAGTTTTTCTTCTGGGCTCTAAAACTTCATCATGATTATCACATAACTAACACATTTATATAAAATTGTAGTTGAAGTGAACTTTCATATATATTATAGAAGCTCAGATGTTCACAGACACATAAAAACACAAAATACTTCAGGTAAGTTAGTATATATTCCCATTATTCAGGTAGAACATTGGACCTCAGAGTTGATAAATAAGTAGATTTAGTCTCCTCGTTTGTATATCCTCGAACCTAGACTAGAATGTAATTCTTCTTGACCTAAACCCTATGGTCTTTCCACTACAATATTTTGCCTTATCCGTTTTATATCTATGAAAGCTTTTATTTTCCCATTTTGAGCAGACACTGGTCCAGCATTTCATTTGCTGATTACCATGTCTGTCATAGTTCATATTAAATCAATTTACATAATTGATCATTCCCCTATCACATATCTACCATAACTTTTAACCCCTTCTCTATTATTGAATATAAAATGACATACCAATTTTTTTCCTGCAAATAACATAGACATGAAGGTCTTGGTATGTAAATCTTTGCTCACAACACCTTAGGAAAAATTACTTGAGAGTGAATTTCTGGTTTAAAGAGTATGAACATTTTAAAAGTTTTTGAAACATAATGCCAAATTGCTTTCCAGAAAGGTTTTACCAATTTATGTTCCTGCCAGAAGTGAATGAACATTGCAGTTTTAATTTCCTTTGAGGTGGGGTTGGGACTGGGAATTAATAGTATCACATTTTTACAGCACTCTGGGGAAATTTTACTTCCTCACCTCTGTGTTACTCTCATGACTACATGGTTTGCTTATGACAAGAAAAGTACCAAATCAGGTGTTTCTAATTCAAAACAGCAAAACGCTTTTCTGAGTCTCTCATAGATTGGCTGGAGAAGAGAAGGATGAAAGGCAAAATATCAGATTAGATACAGAGGTGAACCTAAAAATGGAATTGTTATTTCACCGAGTGTTATTTCAAGTTTCTCCTATTTTGCTCACAGTCTTCCTTTTCATTGAACAAAATGCACATAGAGAGTCCATCAAAGTAGGTTGTGCATTTGCTGAGATTAGGGCTGAGCCCATACGCATTTTCTGAGCTGGCTCTCAGTATGGGAAGTGCAGGACATCAGAAAACCAGTCTCAGCTAAAACCATTTCCCCAGCTCTGGGAGTACCGTGCATGCCATCATCCAAAATGCATTAGTTTAGTTTAAAACTTTAAGTTCCTAGAATCCCCTTCATATTTATTTAAATACACCTAGGATGATCCTCACAATAAGCTCATGTTTTTAAAAATGTTTCTCAGGCCTCCCAGTGTCCTCATCAACTAGGGTGACTGTTCAGTTGCAAACTCCTGTACACTTACTGGGGACTTGTTGAAGCACAATCTCTGGGTAGCCAACTCAAGAATCGGAATTTTTAGTAAGTGATGCTTCTCAGACATTAATGTACCTACACATATACTGGATATCTTGTTCCATGTAGACTGTGATTCAATTTTTCTGGGATGGGACCAAAGATTTAACATTTCTAATAGGTTTCCAGATGGGAACATGGACCATACTTTCAGTAGTGAATCACAGAAGTTTGAGAACCAAAGCTGAAATCTGTTATCTATTTTTGACTTTAATTACTTTGTGTGATTAGCCAATCAGGAGGAACCAGTCGAAAAACAAGTGATTTTTAAAATTTGAATACCGGGAATTAAACCTGTGCAGAAATGCCACCACCAAATACCAATAGAACATGGGACTCATTTGTTTATTTTTGTTTTTATTTCCATTTCTCTAGGAGGTGGGTCAAAATGATCTTGCTGTGGTTTATATCATAGAGTGTTCTGCCTATGTTTTCCTCTAAGAGTTTGATAGTGTCTGATCTTACATTTAGGTATTTAATCCATTTTGAGTTTATTTTTGTGTATGGTGTTAGGGAGTGTTATAATTTCATTCTTTTACATGTAGCTGTCCAGTTTTCCCAGCACCAATTATTGAAGAGGCTGTCTTTTCTCCACTGTATATTCTTGCCTCCTTTATCAAAGATAAAGTGACCAGGGGCTTCCCTGGTGGCGCAGTGGTTGAGAGTCCGCCTGCCGATGCAGGGGACACGGGTTCGTGCTCCAGTCCGGGAGGATCCTACATGCCGTGGAGTGGCTGGGCCCGTGAGCCATGGGCACTGAGCCTGCACGTCCGGAGCCTGTGTTCTGCAATGGGAGAGACCACAACAGTGAGAGGCCCGCATATCGCAAAAGAAAAATGAATAAATAAGGATAAGGTGACCATATGTGTGTGGGTTTATCTCTAGGCTTTCTATCCTGTTCCATTGATTTATATTTCTGTTTTTGTGCTAGTACCATACTGTCTTGATTACTGTAGCTTTGTAGCATAGTCTGAACTCAGGGATCCTGATTCCTCCAGCTCCATTTTTCTTTCTCAAGATTGTTTTGGCTATTCGGGGAAACAGAAATAAAAAAACAAAAACAAATAAACAAAAAAAACCAAATGGGACCTAATGAAACTTAAAAGCTTTGGCACAGCAAAGGAAACCATAAACAAGATGAAAAGACAGCCCTCAAAATGGGAGAAAATATTTGCAAATGAACAACTGATGAAGGATTAATCTCCAAAATTTACAAGCAGCTCATGCACCTCAATATCAAAACAAAAACCAAAAAACAACCCAATACAAAAATGGCCAGAAGATCTAAATAGACATTTCTCCAAAGAAGATATACAGATTGCCAACAAACACATGCAAGAATGCTCAACATCATTAATCATTAGAGAAATGCAAATCAAAATTACAGTGAGATATCATCTCACACCAGTCAGAATGGCCATCATCAAAAAATCTATAAAGAATAAATGCTGGAGAGGTTGTGGAGAAAAGGGAAACCGCTTGCACTGATGGTAGGAATGTAAATTGATACAGCCACTATGGAGAACAGTATGGAGTTTCCTTAAAAAACTAAATAAAGAACTATCATATGACCCAGCAATCACACTACTGGGCATATACCCTGAGAAAACCATAATTCACAAAGAGTCATGTACCAAAATATTCATTGCAGCTCTATTTACAATTGTCAGGACATGGAAGCAACCTAAGTGTCCATCAAAAGATGAATGAATAAAGAAGATGTGGCACATATATACAATGGAATATTACTCAGCCATAAAAAGAAATGAAACTGAGTTATTTGTAGTGAAGTGGATGGACCTAGAGACTGTCTTGCAGAGTGAAGTACGTCAGAAAGAGAAAAACAAATACTGTACGCTAACACGTATATATGGAATCTAAGAAAAAAAAAAAAGAGAAAATAGTCAGAAGAAGCTAGGGGCAAGAAGAACCTAGGGGCAAGACAGGAATAAAGACGCAGACCTACTAGAGAATGGACTTGAGGATACGGGGAGGGGGAAGGGTAAGCTGGGACAAAGTGAGAGAGTGGCATGATCATATGTACACTACTGAACGTAAAATAGATAGCTAGTGGGAAGCAGCCGCATAGCACAGGGAGATCAGCTCGGTGCTTTGTGACCACCGAGAGGGGTTGGATACAGAGGGTGGGAGGGAGGGAGTCACAAGAGGGAAGAGATATGGGGACATATGTATATGTATAACTGATTCACTTTGTTATAAACAGAAACTAACACACCATTGTAAAGCAATTATACTCCAAGATGTTTAAAAAAAAAAAAAAGAACAGGGGACTGTGGCAATGAAGGCACCCCAAATTTATAAAAACTAGGGAAGAAGAAAAATTATTAAGACATTTTTGTCAGTTTTATAATCCAAGTCGTGCAGGAGCCATAAAACTTGCTCAAGGTAATTTTTCTCCTGATTCTTCACGCTCCACAGTTAATGTCACCTGAAATCTCAGTCTAATGTCTTCCTTAATGTTCTCCTTCTCCTTGATGAGGACCTTTGTCATTTATGCTTTTTTTTTTCTCTTGTTAGGTAAAATATAAATTATATTATGAGGCAAATTCTAGACTTATTTATGGATACTACCTTAGTTCTCTTTTTAGCTGAGGTGAGGTAGCTTACTAGACCCCTCATTTTTCACAGAACAATGGCAATCCTACCTAAAACTGTCAGATGCCATATGGACTATATGAATCCCAGATACTTAAATGAAGTATGACCTTGAATTCACTGAAATTCAATTTTTAAAAACTGGCTGAGAGAAAGAAGATCTCTGATAGTTTTCTTCCTTTTTTTTTTTTTTTTTTTTTTAGGTCACAGGCCCCCTAGGTACGCTGTCCTCTCACTGTTGTGGCCTATTCTGTTGCAGAGCACAGGCTCCGGATGCGCAGGCTCAGCGGCCATGGCTCACAGGCCCAGCTGCTCCACGGCATGTGGGATCCTCCTGGACCGGGTCACGAACCCATGTCCCCTGCATCAGGAGGTGGACTCTCAACCACTGCACTACCAGGGAAGCCCTCTGATAGATTTTATGAAGAACTTGGTATCTATTCATTTTTCTAGTGAGAATGTCCTAAATGTATTCTAAGGAACTCTGGCTTTTAGACACTCTGAATAAAAGTACTTACTAGTCTTTTAAACAGATACACGTAGGAAACCTGCATATATATATATATATATATACATATATATATATATATATATATCATAGTTTCTCTGTAATATCTATAAGTGCATTAACACACTAAAGGCACTGAGGTTCTGGCAATCAGCAAAATAAATAACTTATTTCTAGATATTGTAAATATTGTTCCAGGCATTTAAAAAATCTACTTTGGTATTAAGTCAAATCATCAGAAATCTTGCTATCTGTTCTCAGTTATACTGAGTAATTATACTAAGTACTTATACTGAGTACTATGTACTCAGTTATACTAAGTACTTAGCTAACATATGTTGGTCACTATGAACTAGACCCTACTCTAAGCAATTTTTTGTGTTATTTATTTTTCCCAGTAAAACTAGAGGGAAAGTACAACTGTTTTTTTCCATTTTAGAGGTAAACAATGGAATTTTAAAAAAATCCCATGCATTCAGAAAATGCATTTGTGAAACCAAATGCAATACTATAATTTGTTTGTACTCTGTTGTTTAGTTGGGTGCCATCAGACTATTTTGTGTTGCTGTATATTTTAAACGGTCTATGAACACTAAAACAGAACATTCATTAAATGACCCCATGTCTCTCTACCTGCCCACCTTCAGAAAGAGGCATTGAATAAAATTAATGATTTCAATAAGAATTTCAGTAAGAATTATGCTTTTCCTGAATAACCATTTTTATTTTTGTCTTATGAAAACCGTGAGGCAGGACATTGATTGTGTTTCCATTGTCCATGTTGGCTCTGGAAGGATTAGAGCTAACAGTGAATAGTGATTCATATTCTCCTCTAAGAATACTCCTGAAATCCCCATTCTTTTTTACATTGTCAGGACAATGGCAAATAGAGGGAAATCGAATATTTTGGCTTGGGTTAAACTATAGTCACCAAATTGCAGGTAAAGGAACAGAAACAGTCTGAAAGTCTTTTAGATTCATAGATTTTAGAGTTGTAAGAGTCATAAAAATTTTTAGCCTGAATGTTATATTTCATAAAAGAAGAAAATGAATTACTTTATTTTACAAAAATAAAGGACAGCAATGTCACACAAAACCATTTCTGTTTGAATAGCTCTTGACTCTACAGATATTACTTGTCTGCTCTCAGACAAATAATGCATAACATCACAATTATTGTTTATTTATCAGGCAGTATGTCCAGCTCTGGATTTATAGTAAAACTCAGATATGACAGGGTCTCTGCTCTAAAGGAGTTTACAGATTTTTTTTGGTTTTTGCTTTTTTCTCTCCCAGTTTTACTTAGATATAACTGACATACAACACTGTATAAGTTTAAGGTGTGCAGCATAATGATTTGACTAACGTTCATCATGAAATGATTACCACAGTAAGTTTGGTGAACACCCATCATCTCATACAGATGCAAGATAAAAGAAACAGAAAAAAAATTGTTTTCTTTGTAATGAGAATTCTTAGGATTTACTCTCTTAATGCCTTTCGTACATAATATCCAGCAGTGTTAATTGTATTAGTGAAGCTGTGCATTACATCCCTAGTATTTATTTATCTTATTGCTAGAAGTTTGTACCTTTTGACTGCCTTCATCCAATTCCCCCTCCCCTTACATCCCACTTCTGGTAACCACAAATCACATATCTTTTTTTATGAATTTGTTTGTTGACCTACATCATTATGTTAGTTTCTGGTGCATAATATAGTGATTCAATATTTCTATACATTTTTAAATCACCACCACAATAATTCTAGTTGCCATCTGACACCATACAAAGAGATTACATAATTATTGACTATATTCCCCACATTATACATTTCATGCCTTTGACTCCCTTATTTTGTAACTGAAAGTCTGTATCTCTTAATATTCCTCACCTATTTCTCTCATCTGTCCACCCCTCTCCCCTCTGGCAACCATCTGTTCTCTGTATTTATGACAGTTTCTGTTTTGTTATGTTTGTTCATTTGTTTTGTTTTTAAGATTCCACATATAAATGAAATCATATAGTATTTGTCTTTTTCTGCTTGACTTATTTCACTTAACATAATACCCTCTAGATCCATCCATGTTGTCACAAATAGCAAGATTTCATTCTTTTTTATGGTTGAGTAATATTTTACTGTTTATATATACATATTCTTTATCCATTCATCTATTGATGGACACTTAGATTTCAGCCAGAGCTTGGCTATTGAAAATAACGTTGGTCAATATAACCAAGCAAATCAGCAACTAACTACACATAGTAAGAAACAAGATGAAAATGGACTATCTTAACTGTTGTCACTAGAATTATTTTCAGGTAACTGTTTTCATTCAGCAAAGTAACTAATAAGATCCTTGAGGTGGACGATGAGATAAAAGCAGAGCAAAAGTAATGATCAACTTCATAGAAATAAATATGAATGTGGAAAGAAGGAAGAAGGGAGAAGTGAAGTGACAGACAAGAGATGAGTGGTAAGAAACATGGCTTGACTTTATTAAATATGGGAATGATGAGAGACGTTTGGGGAAGCCAGCATCAAACAATGAACTGAACTTCTTTCTCCTGCTCAACTGTATCAGTTAAGAGTCTTTCGTGGGCATATGCCAAAGCTAACTTTTGTGAAAGAAAAATGATAAACCCAGGTATATCTTTCAAATGTGATGTGACACCAGGGCATAAACAATATAACTAATATTATTTTCTTCTTTCTCAACTGGTGGGCTTCTTCCTTTTGCCTGTGTTTGTTTCTATCCTGCTAAGGTAGCAAGATGTATTTAGCAGTATTGGCCACAATGTCTCAGATTCAAACCTAGTGGAAAAAAAGAATCCATTCCTTGTCACACCCATATAAATCCCAGCACCAACTCTGAAGTCACAACTCTGACTGAGGGATTTTAATGCAAAAATGTATCAAAGAAACCAAACAAAAATGGTTGCTTTCTATTTCTATTTTAAATGGACAACATTGCTTGGAAATGATATTTTCAGTGGTGATTCAGACACATTATTGTATTGAACTTTAAAGAGGAAGCCTACAAAAAATTATGTTTGTATAGAATCTTATTAAAATAACTTTTTTAAAAAAATTAGACTGCGTTTAGATTTACAGAAAAAAATGTGAAATCAGTATAAAGAGTTATCATACACCTCAACAGTGGGTTTCCCATATTAATAACATCTTACATTAGTATATTTGTCACAATTAATGAAACAATCTTATTATTAACTAAATTCCACACTTTAGTTTTTACTTAATGTCCTTTTTCTCTTCTGGGAGCCCATCCATAATACATAACTTTTAGTCATTATGCTCCTAAGGGTCCTCTTGGCTGTGACACCTTCTTAGACTTCTTGTTTTCTATGACCTTGACAGTTTCAAAGAATACTTGTCTGTTATTTGTGTGTGTGTGTATGAAATGTCCCTCAATTGGGATTTGTCTTATGTTTTTCTCATGATTAAACTGGGATTATATGTTTTTGGCAATAAGATCCCAAAGGTAAAGTGTCATTTTTATCATGTGATATCAAGGATACCTACTATCAATATGACTTTTGCTGTTAATGTTAACCTTTATTTCCCAGCTTACTTAGTGTTTATCATACTTCTCTGTTGTAAACTTCCTCTTTTTTCCCCTGTACTTTTTGGAAGGAAACCACTATGTGCAGCCCACGTTTCAAGAGGACAGAATTATGCTTCACCTCACAGAGGGGGCTGTATCTATATAAATTATATAGAATTTTTCTACATGGGTTATTTGTCTGTTCTCCCTCTTTTATTTATTTATTCAATTATTTATTCACATCAATAGGAACTCATGCATATTTATTTTATACTTTGGATTATAATCTACTGTTACTTTATTTACTTCATTGTTCAAATTGTTCTCACATTGGCCATAGGGAGATTTTTCAGTTGGTACCTATGACCCTTTGACATACCTTCAGCATTTTGTGTGTGTGTCTGTGTGTTACTTCTTTCTGACAACATAAGATTCCAGACTCATCTTGCATATTTCCTGTCCATCGTAGACAGTAAACCATCTCTCCTAGAAATTTAGTTCCCTTTATCAAAGAATAGTATTAGAAACCAAGATCTGGGCACTGGATGTGCTGATTGCTGCTGAGATGTCCTTGCTTCTAGGTCTTCTCAGCTGATAGAACAAGGAAATATATGTGTGTATACTGATTAATGCATGTACACATAACTATAAGTATTTCTATATGATACCATCTGTATCTATATTAAACTAAACAAGCTATACTGATTTCTCCCACCTGAATTCATAACCAAATGGATCTCTCCATCTTCCTCTCTTGCTTATCTCTAGCCTCTCACTCTAACATTAAGAAACCTGGATTCTACTATCTACCATACATTCACCTGTTTGCTTCTGAGAATAATATTTGTTTTTAATATGAGAGAGATTAGACATATTTATATGCTGAATCACTGAAGAAGATATCATTTTCTAATTAGAAAATGTTATGATTAATACAGCAACATCCTTGAAGAGGTGAGAAGAATTGTATCCAGACCAAAAAAAAAAAAATTTAATTAATCTTAAATAGAAGGAGAGCCCTTTCTTCCCCCAGACAGAAAAGACGAATAAAACAGTTACATACAGGAGAATTATCAGGGATAAAAGGAAGAAGTTGAGATACTTATTTCCCACTACAATTTTCTCAGTGATTTAGAAAGCATAAGGTCAACTACTGAAAAGAAGATGGGTGGAAAGATGTTCTCTCTATAGAGAGTTATAGGGGAAAAAAAGTGAATATTTGGGACAACAATTGAAAGAAATATGGCTTAGATGGAGTTTCAGGTCTAATGGAAAGAAGAATTCAGGGATTAATGTTTAAAGGTCAACATTTTAAGATATATTTTTAAAATATGTTGCATAAGTAAATACAAATTTAAAAAATAGTTTTCTTCCAAGAGAAGTTATATAATGTAAATGAAAATTTAATAGTCATAATCTGGGTATCAATTCCAGATTATTATTTAAAAAAGGAATATGAATTGTATAAGTTGAAAAAAAGAAGTGAGTTAAATTCCTTACTTTATAAAATGGAAACCAATTATAATATTTAACATCAATTTAGATAAATGCATAATTATGAAGAGAGAATGGTTTGGGGGAAATTGAAACTAAAAGATTAGTGTTACAATAAAAACATGATATAAGCACTGGTGAAGATTTTTTTAAAAAACGTAAGCTAAGTGTTTTATTGATAATCATTATCTCAGTATCGTTTCTTGAAGGGGTACTATGTGCTAGGCCATTGTAAGAGCTATCTCTATCTATCTATATATCTATCTATCTCTATATATATATATAATCTACTAATATAAGATAGATTCTATGATTATTTTCACTTTACAGATGAAGTAACTAAGAATGAAAGTCATGTAACTAGGTAGAAAGAATTATAGTTTCTCTCTGACAACTCTTCTACCCTCCTCCATTATGTGAAAACCATAACTTTGGGCTGTAACTAATCCCACCTCTCTTCCAGGCTGGTCTCTGATTCATTTAAAACTAATCAATATAACCTGATCCACTTTACAACAGTGATTGATTCAGGAAGCCCTCTTTTCCTCTGTCAATCAGTTAATGGTTTTATCTTGGTCACAAAAAGTGATGCCCTGATAAATATAAAATTTATGTGTTTTGTTCTATTGTTACTGAAAGAGACATGTTCCATTACCCTCTTTGTGAGAGGAAAAATGAATATATGATTGCTCTCGGAAGCCTTTCTGTGGCCTTGAGAGGAGCCAGTATGAAGATAGAACTAAAACATGGAACAGACCTGAGAGAATCTTGGAAAACAGAAGTCAGGACCATGATAGAACATTCCTGAAATTTGACCTATTATTGTCCTTTTCAGTTACATCAGCTGATGAATCCCCTTTATTATAAAAGCCAATTTGATTTGGATTCTCTCTTCCTTGCAACAGGAAAATTTTAGAATGATTCAGTTACTAACTGGTGCAGCCAAGATTCTGTCTGAAACTAAAGATTCCTGCAAAAACCACACAATAAAATTCCCAAAATAGAGTAAAACAAAAGGAGACATAAAATCATAAAACATTAACAAGATGACAAAAAAGAAAAATTTGAGTTATAACTGTATTTTATTTTTCTATAATTGATATATTTATTTGTGCTTGTGAAGTATATTATTTGTATGTTGTCTGTAATACACATTACTTATGACTTTTGGAGTCAGAATGACAGGGTGGAGGATTACACAGCTCTGAGTCAGACTGAGTGGCTTTGGATCCTGGCTCTATCTCTTTCTAGCTATTGACCTTGGGAAAGTTACTTAATATATCTCAGTTTCAGTGTCTCATATTTTATATGAGAAATATAATGTTACCATCAAAGGGTTATGGCAAAGATCACATGTAAAGTACTTAAAACCGTGCCTGGAATACAGTCAGACTTCAATAAATATTAGTTTTTCATATTAATAATTTGAATTGGTAAATTAGTCTGTTGAAAGATGAATAATCTCAGATTGAATTCAGGAAAAATGATAAAGTCCCTTGTTGCTTACAAGAGACAAATAGGAAAAAAAGCAAGTAAACCTGAAAATTAAAAAGGAAAACAATATATGAAATCTTGTTGAGGAAACCTCAGGACTCTTATAGATAACTGTGGGTTTTTTGTTTTTTTCTTTAGAAGAAGCTCTCTGGGCAACGAGGTAACTGGAGACTAAACTCTAGCTAGCCTTTTGTTTCTACTATCATTTACAGAAAAGCACTATAAATAATAGCCAGAGACTCTAAAATCACAAGACACTACCATTGCCTACTGGTATTGAGTGCCAATATAAAACCTACAGTTAAAACAGTATAACAAAATGACTCTAAAAAATTCCACATTCTATGATTAGAGACCTCCCAGCCTTTGTGGCCTGCCAAGGTTAAAGATAGCACTCATTTCAGCAGAATTATTTACTTGACTACCTAAAGAGAAGACTGGGAAAGAGAAGATGGTGACCTTTGAGAAGAATGCCTGAAGAGAGACCATTTTGCTTCTTTACCTTCTGTGATGAAGGGGATAAAGGGATGCCTCTCCTCTCCAAATCCAAGTTGGCAAGGGTGGGAGAGAGTGTGATGAAGGAGGAATACAAGAGACTATGTTCATAAAGTTTGGGTATCTAAATTTGCCCCTGAAAAAATAGAGAAATAGAACTAGTAGTATGTATGTAGCTAATGTATATATGTATCTATTTATCAAGTGATATCTCAAGGAACTGGCTCATACAATTTTGAGGCTGGCAAGTACAAATCTGTAGAGTAGGCTGGCAGGCTGAAAGCTTGCAAGCAGGAGTCTTGGGGAAGAATTTCTTTTACTCTGGAAAATCTCAGATTTTTTTATTGAGGTCTTTCAACTAATTGGATAAGGCCCACCCACATTATTTAGAGCAATCTCCTTTACATATAGTCAACTGACTACAAAATACCTTCCTAGTATCATAGATTAGTATTTAATTTAACAACTGCATGCCGTAGTTTAGCCAAACTGACACATAAAACTAACCATCACAGAAAGTGACATCAGTAAGATGCGGTACTAGGAAGCTCCAGGCCCTTGAATCCCCATAGAAACACCAATAAACAGTTACAGACTAACTAAAATAACTTTATAGGAATGCTGGAAACTGCTCAAAAATCTTTAACAATCAAGCAAACACTCAACCAAAAAAAAAAAAAAAAAAAAAACCACACTCAAAACAACAGAAAATTATATTGCATTTTCACTTGCCCTTTTCTACCTGCTCCCTGGCATGGTGCAGTACAGTCAGGAGACACTGGTCCAATTCCTGGTTATTTCCTCTGGGCATAGTGAAAATTATTTGAAACATTACAGCATTTATGTGGGCTGGCCAAGGGATGGTTTCTATTCCTCCTGACTAGGACCCAAGCAAGAAAAAGGAAAAGAGATTACTTAAAGAAATCATGGCCACAAACTTCCCAAACTTGAGGAAATAAATGGATATACAAACCCACACTGAGATACATTATAATCAAACTGTGGAAGGTCAAAGACAAAGAATCTCGGGAGCTGCAAGAGAAAAGCAACTCACCAGATTCAAAGTATCCCCAATAAGGCCATCAGTGGATTTTTAAGCAGAAATCTTGCAGGCTAGAAGACAAAGAGATGTAGTTAAAGTATTGAAGAGAGAGAAAAAAAGAAAACTATTAACCAATTTTATATTTATCAAAACTGGTCTTCAGATATGGGGAAGAAATTAAGGATGTCCCAGACAAACGAAAGCTGAGGGAGTTCACTAGACCTATATGAAATTCTGAAGAGTGTCCTTCAAGTTAAAATGAAAGAATATAAGACAGTAACTTGAAGTTATATGACAATATAAAATTCTTCAGTAAAGGTGGACAAGTGCAAAAAAGTAGTATTATTGTATTAGGTTTGTAAATCCATTTTTAAATTTTATACAATATTTTAAAGACAAATGCAAAAAAACCCCTATAATTCTATGTTAATGGGTCCACAATATATAAAGATGTAATTTGTGACATAAATAACATAAAGTGGTGGTGAGGGATGTGGAGCTGCAAAGGAGTAGAGATTTTATATGTGATTGAAATTAAGTTGGTATCAATTTAAAAGATAATCATAACTTTAGGATATACGTGATTCTTATGGCAATCACAATGAAAATATCTGTAGAATATACACCAAAGGAAATAAAAAGGGAATCAATATGTGTCACTACATAAAAGAATGAAAGAAATGGAGGAAAGGTTGTCCAAAAAACTATAACACATACAGAAAACAAAAAGGCAAAAGTAAGTGCTTTCCAAAAAAAAAAAAAAAAAAAAAAAAAACTGCTTTCCTATCAGTAATTACTTTAAATGTAGATGGACTAAATGTCTCAATCACAAGGCATACGTTGGAAGAAAAGATTAAAAAGTAGGGATCCTTTTGCAATATTTGTGGGGATGTAAAATGCAGCTGCTATGGAAATGGCAGTTCTTTAAAAAACTAAAAATAGAATTGCCATCATTACCATATGATACAGAAATTCCACATCTGGGTATATAACCAAAAGAAATGAAAGCAGGTACTTGAACAAATATTTGTACAGTCATGTTCAAAGCAGCATTATTTACAATAGCCAAAAGATGGAAGCAACACAAGTGTCCATTAGCAGATGAATAGATAAACAAAATGTATATTCATATAATGGAATACTATTAAGCTTTTCCTTAAAAGGAAAGAAATTTTGACACATACTACAATGTGGATGAACTTTGAACATCTTATGCTAAATAAATAAGCCAGCCACAAAAGAACAAATATATGATTTATCTTATATGACGTTCCTAAGTAGTCAAATTATAGAGACAGAAAATAGAAAGGGTTTCCATGGGTTGTGGGGAGAAGGGAATGGGGAGTTAGTGTTTAATGGGTAAAGAACTTCAGTTGAGGAAGACGGAAAGAACTTTGGAGATGGATGGTAGTGAAGCAATATGAATGTATCAATACTTAATGTCATAAAACTGTACACTTAAAAATGGATGCATGGTATATTTTAGGTTATGTATATTTTACCACAATTTAAAAAACAAACTGAAAATGAAACTATAACACCCTTCCTCCATGACTTCAGAGACTGATAATCATCACTCATCTATTGAGCCATTTATTAGCCTAGTAAAACATCTGCTTCTCTTGGTCTTTGGATAACAGCAAGGGAAAGATTTGGCAGAGGTGATGGAGAGTTTGGTAAGTGGAAACTTGCATTCTCCCCAAGTTGTACAACAGGTACAGATATACAGGCTACCATTGAAGGTAGCCTGTATTGAAGCATCTTGCTACTGCCTCTGAGAGAACCACTCTGGGATGGGGAAGGGGATTCCCTGTTGATAGCAATGAACCATTTACATCAACGCTGGAGTGGGGAGGGAGAAGTTGAACCTATGCTGGGAGTACCAAGCCCAGGGTCTACCCAGAAATACACCTTCTTGGGACCCCCTAAATGTACCTGACACAGAGCTTTGTTTTGGACTGTCAGCCCCAGAAGAGAGCAAAAGCCAGAATAAATCCTTGTGATATTTTCAACATAATTTAAGTGAGACATTGATAAAGAATTTACTGCTCTCCCAATAATTTTATGAATGATAATGATTCATTTTTCCATGACATAACTTTATAAAAGTTCACTTATAAAGAGAATTATTTAAAAGCATGTTTAGTTGATAAGAATATGCAAAAAAAAGATACTGATATTTTAATTGTATCATAAATTCTTCTCTCATTTAGGAATGTTATTCTTAATTAGCAATTTCTAGACATGACTGTATGGTGAAACCCAATATCATAATGCCATTTGGATTTGGATAGAATGCGAGGTGATTTCCAACACTGGTGATTCTAATTTGAGCCTTAATCTTTATTGCCTTTGTTGCTATTGGATGGTAAAGACATCATAATGTGGATGTACTGGAAATAAATATTTAACCACCAACACCACTCAAGGGTTTGCCAACCTTAGCTAATGGGTTAGTGTTTTTTGTTTTTATTTTTTATTTTTTCCTTTCTGACCATAGGTTTAATGGCTTCTGATTACCCATGGTAGGAGAAGTTCCAGTCTCTTTTCTTCCAAAGTCTTTATGTATTTCTCTATTTGGATTGCTTCTCTTAGCCCCTAAAATCTTTTTATCTTATGAACTCCTTAAAACAACAACAAAATAAAGCAATCATAACATATTTAAAGAAATCTTCCTTAGTCTCCTTAAATACATTATTTTTTTAAAAAAATTTACGCTCTCATAGTATAATACAATTCTCTCATCTCTTTTTCACAATATAAATTTACTTTTGTGTGATTTGTTAAGTATATGTCACTGCACTAGATTGTGAATTCAGGGTTTGTGGGAAAAGTGTCTTTTTTTTTATCATTGTTGTATCCACATTAACAGCACAGCGCCTGACAATAAATATTTGTTGAATAAATGAACTCTTAGATGAATTGTTAAAATGGGACTCTTATGTGTATCAGTGCAGTTATTAGACACACAGCAATCACATGCATTGTAACTAGCATGTGTAAATCGAAAAATGTGTACTGTTTCATAGGTTTGACTGCCTACCAATCTCTGCTCTGATCTCCTTCAGGAATTTGACTGCATTTTTAATTGGATGGTATTTTTTTCTTTACATATTTTGTTTCATGACTATAAGCATCACCTTCTCAACAAGTCTGAGTTTGAGAAAGATTCCCTGGTACTCGAAAGTAAATGCATAATTGAGATTTATTGACTTAAATTGAAGCATCATGCTTGTTTTGTTTTCATCTTTTGTTTAAGCAGAAATACTTCTGCATTTGACTCTTTTGAGGAAGGTATAGGCTTTATGAAACTTTTAAGATTAATGCCATGGTTCTTTCATCCTGGTTTTCATTCTCTTTCTCTTCCTACCCACTATAAAACAGGTAGCTCAATTAGGGAAATTATGTTAAATCTCAACTCTGACTGCTTTTAGAACTGTTCAGGTTAAAATAAATGAATCGATACAAAATAAATGTTGTACTTCAAAATCCATTTTTGATCTGAACTCAACATTCTGCACTTTTACAGGGAGTTTACTATAAAGACTAGAGTTTATCTGGATCTGATTCTTTTATGCATAAAAATTTGGGTTTAATATTCATTCATCTAAGCACTAAAATATAATCAAATAAGCATTATTCATTTCTACTATAAACTTTAAATAATACAAAGGATATTCATCAGATATATTTCATAACTGTAGTGAAAGTATCTGACAGTTTTGCAAGTAAAACATGTTACATATAAATTATATTACTGCTTATGTTTTATTTGAAATATTCATAATATTCATTTTGTAAATACCATATGCAGTACAAGAACATGATAATATTGTGATTGAATGTCTGTGAAAAATCTTGCCTCTGAAAATTTTAGATGAAATCAATCTTTCCTGAATTTTACTGAGGGTTATGAAGACTAATTTGCTCATCTTTCTTATTCTGAAAAGTGTATTACATAAGACATTACTGTCACTTCTTGATTTCACTTTAATCAATAACCTGGGTAAAAGTATAACACAATTATTAACAAATATCCTTTACATTTTACAGATCTCATCATCCTATTAGTAAACCCACACAAATATATACATTCCAATATTTTCTATTAGATTGTTACAAAATTGTATTAAATAAAAGAGGACGCAGTAACATGAATATTATATAAAATATTTCAATATGTATCCAATACTGATATAAGTTTTAATTTTGAGGAATATGTCATTAATAGACAATATGTTTTCATCATTAATTATACTATAAAACAATGAAAATAAGGTTGCCTTTGTGTTAATAATAGACTGAAATGAATTGGGGAAAAGAAGTGATTTAGGGGTAATATGATTAGAGTGTGTTAGGTCATTGAAAAAGAACCAACTTAAATAGGATTTTCACTATTTTCTTCTTTTGACATTAACAGCTCTTTTTGGTAAAGAAGCAAAGCTTCCATGTGGTAAGTCTGTAAAGACCTATATCCATATCTTGGCTGTTAATTTTTCTTGATTCAGTTAAGTCAGGCAATACTAGCAATACAAATGCTTTATAATTTATTTGCAGTTTTTCAAAAGAAAATCTCTTGACAAACACCAAAAAAGGCAGATTTTTTAAAATTAAAGCCAAATATATTGTTAGATTTTCTTTCTTAGAAAGTTTTCAAGTAATCAGAATTGGAGATATTCTAGCATTTTAAGTTTTTTCCAAGGTTCTACAACTGAAATGTCAAGGTGATCAAAATTACTCCTCTCCTAAACAATTAAATTATCTTCCCAAAATATACGGAAATTCTTAGAACACCTATTTAGTTAGGAATAATATATTATGTGGGAAATGAAGAAGACAGAGAAATAATATATATTTCCTAGACTTTCAAAGGAGACCTGCATGATTTCACAACATATGTGAGAAAGAATTATTGCAGTGCCAAACCACAAAGAATTTGAAGCCAGAAGTTATGAAATAGTAAGACAATAATTTGCAACATGACTTGATATTATCTATACTTCTTGGGGTCAGTGAATTACCTTCACTGAGTGAAGTTTATTACCTGACCCAATCAGCTTATTTTCGTAAATGAAAGTAAACTAGAAGACATTTGGAGTATAATAGCAAATAAGTTCACAGATTTAGATTTCTAAAACCAGCCCTTATTTGTTTATTAACATATTCAGCTCAAGAAAGAAGTAAGGGAGTATTCACAAATGATAGAGGGTGATGCTCACATTCCAGATACTTAATACAGTGAAACTACAGGCTTTCTCTTACTTCACTATAAATCAGGTCCCCCTCTAAGAATGGCCTTGTGGCCATTAGGGGAAGAGGAGCCTTACAATACTCAGATATGGGAGAGAAGACCTTGTTATACTCAGTGAGGAGGGATGGTGGATACTGTAATCATAAGTTAGCAAACTTTATAAAAGCCATTCAAAAGAAGTGCAGAGAACCTGTATTTGAAAGGGGCCAATGGACTTCCACATTTTCCAGTAAAATGTTAATATTTTATTTTTTATTTATTTATTTTTTTTTAATATTTTATTTTTTTGAGAACTCAGGTTTTCTTTCTCTACTTACTAACACATAAAATGTATATAAAAGTTGATTTCTTCGTCAAGTGTCTTCACTTCAACAGAAAACTTTAAATAGCTAAAGAATACAAATATCTAGAGTGTTATTTTTCTGATACGATCTTTTTAGCATGTAAGTGAAACATAAATTTTGCTTACTATAATTTGTAGTACCGTGGAATGGGAAACCAGGCAAGAAACTACAGCTCATTAATTGAAGCACCTCTTTTTATAGATGAGAAAATACAATCTCTAACTAAAATGAATAATACTAACAGTGCTTCTGAGAGTAAATTGGTTTACCTATAATTAGTTTATTTTTGTTTAGCCATCAAATGAAGTCCTAATCAGTTGCTAATAAAATGGAGTTTTTAATGTGAAACTAAAAATAGCCATATATCTTTCTATCAATATGTTAAAAATTGAAATGAACAATTTTTCATTCAAAATAGAAATTAGCATAATTGGAAGAAGTTCCTTTTCTTTGCATGTATTGTATATCGATAGCTAATCAAATCAAACTTATCTTTTTCAATACCCCTAAAACAACTTAATCCTAAACTTTTATTCCATCTAAACAAATAGCACTAAGATGCTTGCCAAATTTGTAAATCTAAGTGCAGAAAAATATTAGAAACAGTGTATTTATTTATCCATTTATGGAACTCTTTTTTAAAAAGTTTGGAAGGAAGTAGAATTATTCTATTAGAGAAGATTAGGAAAATTAACTACTTTTTGGCAACAATCAATAAATGAAAAGTCTGGCTATTGTTGGATGTAAAGCTGGCCAACTTCTAAGTTTCATTCTATGTAATAAAACTAATCCTAGTAGCTTTAGAACTTCCTTTCAGCCTCTCAAAATCTATTTGCCAAATGTTCTCCTGAGCTTGGGACCACAAAAGTAAGCAAAAAGTTTAGGAGCTCAAACTAAAAGAGTCGATAATATAAAGAAGCAGAAAAACATTAATTAATAATTTAATAATGAATGTAACCAATTGTACATACATAAATATATAAATATATATTTTTAAATCATGATAAGAAACAATATCTGCAGCTATGAAACTATATAATTGGTAGAGATTGGGCTTAATTTATGAGGGACAGGGAGGGCTAAGATGTAAATAAGCTGTATTAGCAAAGAACTGGGGAGGGGTAGAGTTTCTAAACAGAGAATTATAGGTGCAAAGTCCAGAAGTTGGGAGAGATTTTTCCACAGTGAAGAGTGTATTAAAATGTCATGGGAAACTGAACTGTAGAACATCTAGCATGTGTTCTGATAATAGGAAAATAACATATATATTTAGCTTTTCCAAACAAACAAGGTATCATTCATCAAGTAAATTTGTATTGATTTTGTTACCCAATTTTTGCCACATTTTATCTCTACCTTGGTTGAGTTACCTTCTATTGCTACATGCCAGAGTTGGATTCTAGAAAATTCAGTGGATCTATATGGAAGTGGACTCTGATTCCTTATAGAAACATGCTCATATTGTTTGATTAGTCAAGTCCTTCTTTACAGTGAGATTTTAACAGGCGTTTTCTTTCCTGGGACCAGAGCATAGAAAGACCCAGGAAGTCTAGGGAATTCTCTGACAGTCCTGTGGGTAGGATTCTGTGCTTTCACTGACAAGGGTGTGGGTTCGATCTCGATCCCTGGTCTGGGAGCCAAGATTCTGCAAGATTATTTTTCACATCTTAGTCCTCCCTGCCCCTCATAAATTAAGCCCAATCTCTACCTATTATGTAGTTTCATAACTGCAGATATTGTTTCTTATCATGCTTCTTATCATGATTTTAAAAAATATATTTATATCTTTATGTATGTACAATTGGTTACATTCATTTATTATAAATTATTAATTAATGTTTTTTTCCGCTTCATTATATTATTGACTCTTAGTTCAGAGCTTCTAAACTTTTTGCTTACTTTTGTGGTCTCAAAGCTCAAGAGAACATTTGGCAAACAAAGAAAACAAAAAACAAAAACAGGAGGTCTGAAAAGAATGTATATGTATACTTCTTTCCATCTAAATTCACAAAACAAGAATATTTTGTCAGACATAGTGCTCAGAAGAGAAAAAAAATGAGGATTAGATTATTTTTATCACACACATCACATCATGAATGTGTTTTACCTTTCCTCTGTCTCTAAACCATGAACATCCAGAGAGGAAAAGTACTTTTATTAATTTTTGTATTCCCCAAGACCTAGGACAGTAGTTTTCAAAAGTACATATTAGTGAATGCCTGTAGTTTATTAGAGGTCTGTGTCAAAGATACATTCATGAGCATTATCATGAGGTGGCTGGAAGATGGTCAAGTGATGCAGTAACTATTATACCTAAGAGAAATGGGTATGGGAATCAAATTCACCAATTCCAGGAAGGAATGTTCTTGAGAATAACCCTTTAAGCAAGCAATACAGTCTCCATTTTACCCCCACCAGTAACAGGAATCACACCTTTAAAAGCAACTCTTCCATATTTGAGCAATTAAGTGTTACACTGATCTAACCTCTATGTCCTTGTGTCTTTTGCTGATAGGTCCAGACTCTATGATCCTCCATAATGCAGCCCTTCAAGGACTTGAAGACCACTCTCAAGTCAGCCACTGCACTGACATAGACTCATTTATATACTGTTTTCTCATAAGAAGAAGTTTTTATATCCATTCTTATTCTTTCACCCCGGCTGCATACATTCTATATTTGTTCACTGTTCTCTCATAAAATGATATCCATAGTTAAAATCCTCAGAAGTACAAATCTGAATAAGAATAGTGAATTATAGGAGAAAGAGCCTATAAAAAAAAAAAAAAAAAAAAAAAAAAAAAAAA